>NC_091472.1:51588582-51894832 GCF_036971445.1 Narcine bancroftii | reverse complement strand
AACACAGCAATATCACTGAAAATAACTACACCGCCAGAGGAATCAAAGGAGACGATTTATGATTTCATTCCGATTGACGGCCGATTAAATTAAAACAGATCAGTGTTGCGATTCTTGGGCAGGTGGGCTCTAGCCCCAGTGACAGCCTCAGAACTATTAAATTGGTGCTGAGATGGAAAGCCTTCCGCTTGCATTCACGCACTTACTGATCAAACTGTGACAAATGAGATGTTACTGCTCTTGTAAAGCAAGGCTACAATCTGTCAAACCTGAACATAATTTGTGACCCTCAGTGACATCTTTTTTTTCTTCTTCTTCTTAGTTTGAATATAGGAAGAGTTGCAGAATTCCCCACTACTGCACGCTAAACGGGTGCAAAATGCTAATGTGGGCTCACAGCTATTTAATAATGTTGATACTTTGATCAAGTTCAGTGAAGTGGCATTTAATAAATTATTACGTATCGGTGTAGTATTCATCTTGCTGAAATTTCTAATCACTAGTCATTCGACTGGGAGGGTCTCAATTTTCATTCACAACTGTCATCTTGAAGACATTCTGAGCTAACTTCAAAGCACGTTAACCTTATTAAAAGCAGTTTTTTTTCCCCTTCATTTTACAATTTCAATTTTTCCTTGTGGGATTTTGATTTCGATAATTTTACCCATGTAGTAGACGTAGTGAGCAGATACAAAATAGGAATGTTGGGATTTAAATTCTAATAGCTGGATTTATGAAGCCAGATAAAACAACTGTTCAGGAAAAAAAAACTGTTTTTCCCAGGTGCAATGAGCATTTCACGTAAAATGGATCATGTAACATGCGTAATAAGGCCAGGAGGATACCACGGCCATATTTGGCAAATGGCACTGTAATGTGCACTAATCCAGTCTATCACGATGAACTTTTGAGCGAGCTTTTGAAATACCCAGACATCAGGAGCTGTCATCAGTCTTTGTTCTCCCCTTAATGCAGTAGGGGCCCTGGTCAATGCACTGAGAAAAGACCTGCACCCTGCTAACCTTGCCTATTAAAGGCAGGGTCTTAACAGCTGTCTAGAGTGCTAAGAGGTCATAAACACAGTTTGCTATGCCAACAACTACCACTCATCCCTGGTGAGTATGCCACGAGACTTAGAGTAGGGCTGATGTCAAGAGTGCAACATAGGCATTCGCAGTTGTTAATGCTTTAGGAGGAAGGAAAACTCATTGTACTAACAAACTGCTGTATTAAGTAATAAAGTATTTTTTGGGGGCAGCCTATTTAACTGAACCACAGTCATTAGTATCATGTTAACTCGTGACCTATTTGTCTCTTTTTCAGCGTTCTCATTGTTAAACATAGTAAGCCTGACCACTTAAATGGTTATTTGAGAAACGATGTGGACTATGTTACAGTTATTTCTGAGTAAAAAGGCATATAATAACAAACAATAAAAGTGTAAGAGGTGTCTATGCAATTCTCATTAAAAATATCTTTGTTTTTGTGGTAATGAAGGTAAATACCTTAGGAGAAAATTCTTTCTGCATTGCAAAGTTGCCATTAGACCAATAGAAGGCAAGAGTTATTGCCTTCTTATTTTTTTGCAGATGTAATTGGAAGTATTGGTTTCAAACTGTCGTACATTGGGTTTAACCAGGGCCTCTGTTAAGACTACCATTGAAAGATCACCGCATTCCATTTGTGACTTGTGACAACATTTTGACACTAGGAATGCAGAACTGGAGGTCTTAGCCATGGCTGTCACTTGCTTGTGAATGATTAATCTTATCTCTACACTTTAGCAACACCCCAATATAGCCTAAATTAGATGTTAAAAGAGCTTGTGGACTGAGATGAATATTTTAGACAGTGATATGGAGGCTTCACTTTCACAAACCAGTTAATACTTTCTGAGTGCCTTCATAAGTCACTGCAAGTACGCAACATGTTTCTATGTATAAATATCGCAGCTGAAACCCAAAGAATGTAAACATATACCTGGCTTTGAAGTTACAAGATATGTGATATTTTGCATTTCAGTTAAAGATGGCATGCCTACAGCAATATTTTTAGTTTTGAACATTTCCTAAAATCATATTTTAAATAGTAAATAGTAGATTATAAAATAACAATTAAATAACAGCCATATTCCTGGATCTAGTAATTTTTAAAATTGAAATTCAATTTTATGTTTTCAGTTGTTTTATTTGAGTTTGATTATCAAAAGCAGAACTGAAATGTAAAGTATTTATAACTGATAAGGATATAAATCAAAATTATTTGAGGATTGGCTCAGATGATTTTGATTCTGACAAGACAAAAATTGCTGTTTTTTTTAAACGAAGCAAAAAATGTCAGAGAAAAAAAAATCCATCATTAACCTCAAGAGCAGAATGTTCATTTTGAATATCCAAACACAGAAATAGTGCATTTATGAAATGTAGTCAACTGCATTGCTTTGTCTATTTAAGAGCAAGAGGAGATCATTATTCTCAAACTTTTTGTCTTTCATTAAACATTTTTTTTCCTTTTGGAAATTATCACTATAAAAACAGCAGATTATGAGAAATATACTAGCCACTTCCCTTAAAAAAAATTAAAATATTGATATTAACAGGAGAAAAAAATCTCTTAAGATTAACAGGGAATCAATACAAATGCAATTTTGAGCTTTTATTTACAATGCTGCTCTGCTTCTGTTTATCACAGGTTCATGAACCAGAAGCGACAATCTACATAAATATAAATAATAAGGATGAATGGGAGAACATTCTGTCCACCTGTCACCAAGGTACATTCAGAATTTAATTGACTTTTATAATCTGGTAAATGGACAGTGATCAAAACAACAACAAAATTAGGCTCAAAATATGATGGGTGCAGTATATGCCCCTTCTCTCTCAACCTTCCCATTCAAGCTTCAAATGAATACTGTAATCTAAGAGGTTGGCTTCCAAAAAGAAATATGCTTGTAATCATGAGATAATGCACTGATACTATCCCAGTCTAAATTTTCTTGTTGATCTATGCTGGTTGTGATCAATAACGAGGATTACAAAACATTATTTTTAAATGCATATAAATTTTGGCTGACAAAATTGCTTATTCTGCAAAAGCTGAGTTGAGAAAATTTAAGAACTTTAAAGTAATGGATCTATTTCAATAAAATGAGGCATTCAAAGAAATGAGGAAATGGATTTCAACCCTGCATAAGTTCAAAAGACAAATGTTCTAAGGATATAATCAACTTACTTCACATTTGACATGAAATATAAAAATATCTTTAGGCAGGGAAATAGCATGAGGGGATTAATTCTCCATTTCTGCATTCAAATGAGGATACTGTTTTGGAAGGCAGCCAGTCAGAAGCAGGTCTGCTTTTATCTTTTTGAAAAAAAACTACTTGTGGAGAACGTAGTACAGCTGGAAATGTCTTGTGTCCCTTGCTAGTTCTTCCCTTGAGACCCTCCAAAGGGTATGAAAATATTCACCAACACTTACCCCTTAATTGTATTCAAGCTCCCAGAAGGCAACACTTGACAAAAATCACCATTAGCTCCTGACAGTACAACATGTTCAGGAAATGCTTACCTGATCAATAGAAAATCTACTGGGACTTACTTTACAACTTTGGATGGTATAAAAAATTCTTCCTTTTGTCCGATGTGATAAAGTGTGCGGTAGAATTTGTTATTTTATTCCTCCTTTGTTGTTTTTTTTGACTGCTAGAAATGCTAAAGCATATTACAGAGAGCTTCTGACAAATTAATAAGTAAATGTCAATGAAAGAGAAGTGAAAAAAATGTTCTTATTAAAAACATGTTGATATCTTGATTCCAGAGTTCTATGAAGCCAATATTTTTTTCCAACAGCATGATGAGGACAAAATAAATATATTAACTTTAAGTAGAGAAAGTGACGCATTGGTCTGGATTTCACTCCAGAGGCAAAATGTGCAGGGTTCAGCAATTGTGAGATTATGCAACCTGTAAGTATGGCTTTCCCAAAATTTCCTGCAAAATTACATGAAACAGATTCTTTAAATTAAGTTTCAACCACAAATAGTTTGAGTGACAGGATGGAGTCAATTCAGACAGGAAGCATGGTTCAAATGTTTATAGCCTCTTTGAGGATCTTGGCTCGCTGTGGTGGAGAAATTTATTTCAATCACTTGGGGAGAACTTTAAACTAATGGATCCAGATCTTGTTGTTGGATGTGGATAAGACAATAGTGTAGTAAGCAGGTAGTTGTGAATGATGTTTAGGGTGTCTGTTGGTGGCATTTAGGATATGACCAGTGCTGGGGCTTAACAGCAGCTTGCTGCATAGGACAAGTAGTTCACTAGAAAATTGTTCTACTTATTGAAAACACTTCTGCTCCTTCTGACTAAAATCACTTCCCTCATGTAACCCAATGTCCTTCATCCACTTTCAACCATCAGATTTTCTTTGCTGCAACCCAGCCATTTTGAGGAGTTCAGCCCCATTATGCGGGCATTGTTAAATCATATGGAAACAAAAATTTAAAAAGTGAAATAAAGTTGACCAGAAAAAAATAAATTGTTCCTTCTCTCAGTTTATAACTGTAATGTCTTGATCTGGATTCTTTTCTCAGCAGATTGATATAATCAGAATCTATTCATAGCTAATGGTCTATCACATAAAGTGAGATTTTGGAGGCTGTGGTTGCTAGAAACTTCTAAAATACAGATTTCAAATGCCATTTTAATGTAATGGAGATTATGGATTTTTGGTAATGTAGACTAAATAAAAAATGTATGTAAACATAGAGGCTTAATTTCTACCAAGTTGAACCAAGAATTACATTCATTCTTTAAAGTGTTATTTGAATAACCCCCAGCTGTATTTTTGAATGCTCTTTTTCAACAATTCATGTGATAGAGGCATCCAAAATGCCACAGCCCCAAAACTGCTCACAACAGCTCTAATTTTATCCAGAAAGGATGGAATGCAAACTGAATATTCTACTCTGCTAACTTTAGCTGATTTAATTGGGTGAATTTATTTCCTATATAGCAAAGGAGAAGCTTGATTGCACACACTGTTCCTCGATCAACAGAAAAATAAACAGAAAATATACCTATATGGGGTCAGGACCATATACTTGCTGTCTTCACTTGGCAGAAAACTCACAGTCATTGAAAATTTAGCCTAGGCGTTATGATATAATCAAAGTTTGAAGGTCCCATCAGCAGATCAGCTGTCTGATCAGCTGTCTGATCAGCTCTACAGGTTGAATCTGGGGTGTGGGACTGGGAAAGTAATTAAGTCACCTTACCAATTCAACTGTCTACTTCCTGGATGTTTACTCAATGTATAGGATCAAAATGACCACAAAAGTGTTTGAATTCTTTTAAAATATAATGCACCTACCAACCTTGCAGGCAGACAGTAATATTAACACACTTGGACTCATATGGTTTAGAATTGAAAAAGTGCATTTGTAGGCAATTATTAGTTTGTAAATTAACAAACATTGCCTCATTTAGCTTCAGTATTCATGATACTACACCCAACTGAAGGTTTTACAAAATAAAGAAGTAATATTATTAAAATGCCTAAGAAGAATCCTTTTGTGCTAAGTAATTATCCATCTTCATGTTCTGCAGCTTTACATGAATTTAGGCATTGCATAATATAAAAAACCAAGAGCTAGTGACAGGATGATGATTTATGTCTTGAGCCAGAAAGATTCAGAGGGCCCACAGAGGGTAAAGTGCAATAGGGGGAGGCTAGACAGCTGCTCTCAGTGGGCTTGCTTTGGCAGCCAGGCTGTAGTTACCTCTTGTGAAACCTATACCTGCGGACGAGCTGATCCACAACCACTCTCCACGAGCAGATGGGGTGAGGAAGAAACAGTAGATGAATATTAAAGGAACACCACAGTTCTATCAAGCAACAGATTTGAGCATTGGCAAATGAACTTAGCAGCCACTGCAATAACACGTGCTGGCATCAACATGACAAGATAATGCAGATTCTCTTCCTTGTCACTGTGAAATAAAACCAATATCTGAAAGCAGTTCATAAAAAAATATAAAGGAGGAGTATCCATGCAGTATGATTGCCCCCAACGGCAGTCCTCTTCCCAGAGGGCAATCCAAACTTCAAATACCTTCATGTACTACATCCAAATTTGTGCTTCATTAGGCTACAGAGTTTTCAAGGTTTCCATTCTGGACGTCCTAATTGCCTATTTGAAGCAGTATTTCCAGTGTAAGGAAGGACCCCAGTATCAAATTCAGCCACATCACAACAAATGGGAGTGCCATATTGATATATGTGTATATGGGTGGCTGGGAGTAGAACAAAAGGCTGCTATTTGTCTGAAGGCTCATGGGGAAAGATGCCATATCAAAACCAGCACAACATCCGTCAGGCCTGTCTCCAACTTCCCTTATCAATTACTGAGCTGTCATCTAAACTCTTGCACATAAGCAAATGTTAAAACATTTAAAACAAGCCTGCATAATGTGTTTTTGCTGTTACGGCAGAGATTGTAGCAGATGCAAGGAAACAGCAACTACCAAAGATGTTCTATCCTGCAATACTGTAAGTATAGAAGCAACCGTTTCCATGACTGGGTTGGATTTTTTTGCAAAAGGAAAGGTACATAAAATATTGTATATTGAACCTACTGTATCAGAAATTGTATTTGGCTGAAGGGATTTGTTCTACACCTGCTGATACAATCCTGGCACCATGCAGGTCCAAAGCACCCAATTCTGATGCTTGATTACTTATTTTTATAATGTTCGGGGATAGAAAAAGAAATTGAGAGATAGGTGTGATTTTGCAGTATCGCAAAATTTAACGTGGATAAATCTTGCTTTCAATATTTTCTATTAATTTGAAATAAACTGATGTGAAGCAGAATGTTTTTTGGCCACACTTAAGCTGTGTTTGATTTAAAGTAAAATGATCAGTATGTAGTTTTGGAATTAGCTTCATGCGCGTTTCTAACTTTGAGACTGAAGTAGCGTGAGCTACTCTTTCAGTTGGAATACAGAGAAAGCCTTGACACAGAGATTACAATGACATTACAATGACAGCGTTCCTTTAGCTGTGTCAGCATGTCACAACATTTTTGTTTTGCAAACTTGTGACATTAAACATTTCAAGATACATTAATAAATTGAATTATGTTGTAAAATGACCTATCTTCTCAGTTCAATGTGGTATCTGAACTGGATTAGCTCAATTTCTTATTTATTTATTCTGTGCAAGATGGCCACATTTGTAAAGGTAGGTCATGTGCATTTGATTTGTGGTGGTTTTAAAATGCAGTCTAGTGGAAGGTGATAAAGGAGATTCTCTCTCTTTCAAGAGCCATTACTATTAACATTTAATTACAAAGTACCATGAGTGTTCCTCTTGGAGAGGTCAGTCTTCCCACTCCTACATAAAATGAAGAAATATTTCCAACTTTCATGCACTATTTATTTAAATATTCTGTGTCTTTACATTTGAAATTGTTTCTCCAAATATTTTCTCTCTATTTTTGCTTGTCTTTTTTAAAAAAAATCTCTTCAGGATCATATTATCTGAGATAACTAGAAAGCAGGAGCCGTCAATGGTTGTGACAAACACACACAGTTTTGCGAGCATGTAATAAAAAAAATGATTAAACCAGGGAATCCACACAGAATTCCCCACAACATCTTCCCACCTCCCATGAGCTTAAGATTGAATCTCTCATTTTCATGCAATCTTCTACTTAGTGATTCTGATGGAATTATATTCTTGTTGAAACTGAACTTTTGTAATCAGAAGAAGAATGTTTAACTCAATGCTTCTCTATTGACTTCATTTCAAAACTTAAATAGATGTACAAAGAAAATCTCTTTTGTTGAAATAATAACAAAACTTTGCTGAAATTGCTGACCACTGTAGACCACAGTATCGTTACATTTCATTTCACACATTACTTGCAGTGATAAGTCAGAAAACACCACTCAGAATTAAATTTAAAACACTGAATGTCATGAAATAAGCTTGATACAATTTATAAAATCAGCTTGGTATAGACCACAGTGTAATAATACGAAACAATTGTATATTTATTTAACCTATCCATGCAGATTTGTCAATGTCAATGACAATGCAATATTGGCATTAATCTTAATGAGTGTTTAGGTCATTCTAGTTGCATAACAATGGATCACAGTTTACATTTACACTCTATTTTGCAGTGTATTTTAAAAGGCTTCTCTACTTAGACTTTTCCTTACTTTTATAATGACATAAAATGTGATGACTGCAGCAGGAAAAACTTAATGTATCAGTTGGATATTTAAAACACAAACAATAATGCATCTTACCTTCTTTCAGCATGCCTACTTTTAAGCATTTCATGAAACGACAAGCCTGGCAAGATTTGCGTCTACGCTTTGTGATTTCACATTCATTTGTCGCGGGGCAGCTGTACTCAATGTTACCTGCAGTAGCAAAATGAGAAGAGGACAAGTCATGGAAAAATTCTGATGAAGCATTTTACTTCAAGATAATATAACTGATGATTTCTTAGATCACTTCCACCTCTTTCTCCCTCTCTTTGCTCTCCTCCTTACCCTCCTCCCCAACCATCCCTCGTCCTCTGTGGTTAAATACATTAGTGTCTTAATGAAAATGCATTTTGTTTATTGTCCTCTGGAGAGGAGGGTCATCGCACAGAGTGCATAAATTGCTAGTGCAGACAAGGCAGGTTGGCAGTGAGTGTAATTGTAACCTTGATACTTCATGTTAGCAGCACTCAGGGTCCATCACATTCCCCTAGAAACATATGCAACTCCCTGTAATTAGCACCACATCCACCTGGGACAGCAGCTCTGATGAAATATTTCAGAGTTAATCACACTTTGTAAACACTGATTTATATTGACTACCCTTCTCTGAGCCGACGCTTCCTCATTAAATAACAGATTAGTGGAACACTAAGAGACTAAATACTAAAAATTCCTCACTCAATGCAAAAACCTTGTGTGAAACAACTGGTCTGGGAAAGAAATCTATTCACATATAAACTCCTTTCAGCCAATTGCTTCATGGAGATTATAATTTAGCTTGCATTCAAGATGAGGTATATTATATAATCTCTACTTTAGGAAAGAAAAAAAGATTGCTGAAATTGCAAATTTTGTTTATATATACAAAAGAATAACTTTCTAACCATGAAAAGATACCAATGACTTTGGTGGCAGAAAATTGAACATACAGCTCAGAGTTTAATTTGTTTTTAATAAAATGCTCACTTGGTCTTGTCTGTATTTGCTTAGTTGAAGATATTTTTAAAAAATTAAAAAACTACTGAGGTCCATTTATGAAAACATTTATTGCTAAATGCAATCTGTAACTTGCTGAAAAAGTTAATTCATGGCCACATGAATGAAAACAGTGATTGTTGGACATAATATAGCACATGGGGCAATGAATGTGCATCTATCAGGTCAGTGCCATTAAGGAGAACATCCAGTGATGCTGAATGAACTAGGAATTGCAGACCCACAAACCGAGTCAGTAACCAAATACTGGATCCATTATAACCTAATTACCTGTAGAAGCTCTTAGAAATTAAATGGTTGCAGTAATGTAATAGATGCAGGTATGATAGGAAATTGGAGCTTTTATGCAATAACTCTGCTGTGTATTTTAGCACCATATGCACTCCAAGTTTTAAGTAGAGCTCAGAACGTTGTGTTCAAATGGAAAACTTAATATTTTCTTAGACTTAACTCATCGTACCTTAATCTAAACAAAAAATATTATTTCATTCCAAATTAACTATCATTTTACCGATGATATCAGGTGAAGCTCAATCATTCAAACCAACGTTCCTGTTGGACCTAATGTATCTTTTGATCTTTAGATTGTCTCTACAATTTATATGAGTACTTTCCTTTTTTTTTTGGCTTGGCTTCGTGGACGAAAAAAAAGAAAAAAAAACACATAGCAAAAGCACAGATGCATTGAAGTAGGTCATTATTGCTAATAGAGACATTTACTTCTTGGAAAAATACGAGAATATTTTGTTTTTATTTTACAGAGTACCCGCTCGGCTGCAGCAAATAAGAATTTTGGTGATTATGTACATTGTACAATGTACATAATGACAATAAATTACTATTATTATTGCCAATGTAGGAAGTTTAATAAGAAATACTTTAAAATATCCTGTTTCTCTTTAAGATTTACACGAGGGATTGTTGATATAAGATAACTTTCATTGTAATTTGTTCTAAATGAATAACAAACAATTAGATTCCTGTTGAGGTGAGTGGTAAAGACTAAAATGTGCTAACAGCACAGGAGGACAGAAAAGTGCACAGGCAGTTTGTACAGTTATCTTAAGCTACAGAGCTATAGATTTGACCTGGCATTGGATGATGTCTGTGTGGAGTTTGCACGTTCTCCCTGTGTCTGTAGAGTTTCCAC
This sequence comes from Narcine bancroftii, assembly GCF_036971445.1. Classification (NCBI taxonomy): domain Eukaryota; kingdom Metazoa; phylum Chordata; class Chondrichthyes; order Torpediniformes; family Narcinidae; genus Narcine; species Narcine bancroftii. Next base: position 51,884,398 of record NC_091472.1, on the reverse strand, counting down.
CACCCCACACCACCACCACCCCACACCACCACCACCCCACACCACCACCCCCCCACCCCAGGTATTCCCTTTTCCTCCCACACTTGAAAGATGTTCATGTTTCTAGGTAAATGGCAACTGTAAATTGTCCCCTGTCTTGAAAGGAGGTAGAAAAATCAGGCTTATGAGAGAATAGGTAGAAGTGGAGGAATGGGATTTCTCTGAGTGATGCTATAGACCCAATGGGCCAAATCATCTGTGTTTGGTTTGTAATTATCTGGCAGATACAACTGCTTATTTCTCTGCATTGTCTGTGAAAAGTTCTTAAAACCAAGCTTGATTTTTATATGAGCATTTTCTTCAGATAACTTACGAATTCAAATATTATTTGATCAGCTGATAACCACATCTCATTGGACTAATCAAAAAGAAGCTGACTGAATCATTTAAAACTAAGAGTACACAACAGTGGCTATGTCTATTATATAAGTTTTGCCTTTATGACATAAATTGTACAGGTACATGATGAAATATAATATTTTACCTTGTATAGTGCGCTTGAAGAATGCTTTGCATGCCTCACATGAAGCAACACCATAATGATATCCTGATGCTATGTCACCGCAGACCAAACATAACCTTTTGGGCATGGAGTTCAACATGTACTCGCACTTGGTCTGCGAGTCTTCGGCTATAGTGCTCGAACAGTCGTCATATCGTTTACGGGAGCTGCCATTCGTGCCCAGGGTAGTCGTCGTGTAGAGAGGGGGTGAGTCCAGGCCATTCTGGTGTCCATTCATTGTGGAGCTGTAGCTCCCACTGGCGTCCGACGAGCCACCTGGACTGTGGTGATTGATACTATCTGTCAGTGAGGCAGGGCTGGACGGCTCTGTCTTAATGTATGATGAGCAGCTCGAATCAATGTGTCGATCCTTGGCTGACATTCTGCAGAGAAGCCTGTGAAAAGCATTGAATTAAAAACAACATTCTTTAGGGCCTTTCTGATAGGCAAGGGACTAGGCATCATTCATTCGTTAGTCAATACAAGTTGTTCTACACGAACATAATCAGCATAAGGGCATGACAGAGGTTTATCAAAACTGGAGACAGGTGGTAAACAAAACATAAAGCAGAGGAGGGGGTTGTGTGGGAGAAAGAAAGGAAACAATCCACAAAACTATTCCCTCTCAAGATCATTTCTCCTAACCTGGGAACAAGTTCTAACATTCATTACAGAACATGCTTAAAAAACAAAGAGATGGTTAGGATTATTTTTTAAAGTCTGACAAATTTTTTCAAAAATATTTATAGACTGGGCAAAATTGGGATGGAGAGACTTAAAGCAATGACTGCAGTTAGCATGTTGAGATTTAAATGCAAAATGCTAATAGATAACTTGTTACCAAAAAGTACAAAGTCAAAAATCCCCAAAGATTGATTTAATAATATTTCATTTGACACAAATTTAAGCTCCATTTGAAAAACACAACCAAGTCTTTAACTTGAGTGCAGAGTGATATCAAATTTTCCACTACAGCACAAAATGGATAGAAGACAATTCTTCACCCTCAAAAGGATAAGATCATAACCTCCCAAATAGCTATTTTCTGACAAGAAAGGTTTTCTTTGTTAAATATAGTTTTTAAAATTCCATTGCTCTTGCTGTTAATGTGAATTTTAGTGCGTCTAATTTCAAATTCAACTGTGGATCAGAATAAAAACTAGCACCTGACATCTGAATTTATAGATAGTTGTACATGTTCCAGTCCCACATTAATAGTGCCATGGAATTTCAAGGGAGAGAGGGAGAGTGCACTAATAATTTCCAACTGAGGCCTGTGAACATAATGTATTGGAGAGCAGTAATTACAATGTAATGAGTGAAAGAGTAAGTACTCTAAATTAGAGGAATTCACAGGGCTGTTGTAAGTCAATGCACATTCAGCTCGCTCTAATGTTGACTTGGGAAAAATTTAATCCCCACTCTTTGCCCCGAGTGGTAGTCAAGGGATGGGAGAGATATCAATTAATTACTGCTCTCATTAACAGCACTGGCTGCAAGGAAAATTTGTTGCAGGCAAGGTCCTTGATTTGTACAGGCTGGTAAAGTATACAGAGCTGGACAGAAAGAACAGTCACCTGCTAGGCACTTTAACCCCTTCCTTAAATAACAAAAAGAAATGCATTGTGCACTGTTAAGACAGGAAAAGATAACTAATAACCTGCTGATGACAATTTTTTTTAATGTTGTCAAATGAATGACCAAATGCAATTAAGCAACTATAAAGTAGGAAGCAGGAATCTTAGCAGTCAAACGGAATTAGTATGTTTCCAGCCTTGTTTATATCAATGAATTCAAGCTCATAGCAAAGTATAGGTATTAATTTTTCCATTTCCTTCAATTGCTTCAGTCTCCTTCATGATCATGTGAACACTGCTGACTCATTCTGCCTCCAAAGCTAAATAAACCTGCAGGTATTTTAAAGGGAACATGGTAAAACAAACTGAAATCCCTAATAGTGATCTGTGCATTACTCCCACCACTTCTTGACAATTTCTGGATCAAAGATTTCTGCCTACTTAGGACATTCCTTTAACATGTTTACTGCACTGCAGGTTTGATAAGATACTTGGGATGGACCCTTCTCTGGATCTAGCTGCATTGTGCGATGCTTATCCATTCTGGAGTATTACAAACAAATAGTTAAGAGTATCACAGTCATATTTTCAGGTCACTTTTCAAGCTGAAGCGTTGCAGCATCTGTCCTTTAACCTGCAGATCACCAACTGAAGAGATGGTCAGTACTTGGGCTTGAATACTCCTGCCTCAGCTAAGTGAGTTTTGTTACTTCTTTGTTGGGCTTTGAAGGGAGAAAATGACATCACTCAACTCATTGCACTCCAGTGATTTCCAAAGCTCACACAGAACCTTATAATGCCGACTATGACACCTTCTAAGGCAGCAAATCATCCATTATGAGAAAGACAAATAGGATAAAAGTTCCTTCTTTTTCTTCATATCAAAAGAATATACAGGCCCTAAAAATATGGCTCCATATTTGTTAACATGGGTAAACCATTAAGCTCGACACTGATTATATTAAATTTTGTGAAGATTATTTGAATATTGTCAACCTTACATGCCAGTAATTCCTTTGTTCAAACAGCGCCCAGCAATATATTTAGCTTCTGCTTACAAACCGTTCAATGTAATTGCCACTGTGGAAATGAAAATAGCTGCATCTATTTCCAATCCTCACTTGCACATGGAAAGTAACAAGATTCAGCATACATGAATTTTTTGTTTGTAAATTACAAGTTCCAGACAACAATGTGCTTTATTTTAAAAATAATCTCAAATGAACTTGATGCCTTGATGAAGGGCTCAAACTTGAAAAGTTGGTTATGTTTGACCTGCTGAGTTTCTCCAGCATTGTGATTTTTACATTTATCTCACCTGAACTTCTCCTAGAGAAAATGTGGCAATTGGGTTCAACACTTTTTAGTCTTGGGCAAATAAAAAATCCTGAGTTACTAATTTTTGAAAATAAATTCAAAATATTGATTCCACAGAAAAGAATTGAAACTAATTTTGAACTTGTTATTTTATCCAACTGATTTTTAAAAAAAATAATTATTCTGAATTCAATTGTATTTTCCCTCACATCATTTCTTTCTCCTCTGAAAACATTCTACAAACTGTAAATTTTAGATTAGCACTTTAGAAAGCGATTACTGTCATTCTTTTGTGCTCTCGTGAAAGAACCCAGTTATCTCACTAACATTTCTGTTTTGAACAACATATTGTCATTCATTTTCCTGCCCAAATTAATTGTACTCTCCACACAAAGTACCAAAATTTGGATCAGTCAAAAGGAAAATGGCACCAAAAGGTAAACAACACGGAACAAGGTGAAAAAAAGTACTTTGCGATGATACAGTTTGTCAGGAATCAACACTGTAATATATGATTTGGAAAACATGACCATTTCAGTGTGACAAGGTGTCATTATGGAATCTAAATGATACAATAGCTTGTCAACTGCTGGAGCAAACATATCATCATTGCATTAGGGGCATCGTGGTGAGGAGAGATGTTTCTCTTTTTATTTGTGAAGAATGGCATTTTACAATCATGCTTGAAATTTCTACAGGTAAGGATTAAAATCTTGAGTTTAGTCAAAATGAAACTCAGGCTGTGAGATTGCGGAACAAAATGGAACGTGTGCTGTTCGAGAAAAACCCTCTTTTTCTGTTTTAATGAGTGCATTCAGATTCTAACTTACCACCACGGAGGCGGAGTTTCTTTTATATATGGCAGAAAGTTGAATATTCGACTAATAAATATTACAGAAGGGATCCGTTTGAGATTAGTGAGTCAAAAATGGCAGATATCGCAACAAGAAGAGTTAAGAGGAAAACTGTAAGCTTCACATTGCAACTACTCATCAGAATTTGACATTGTGTCACACACTCTTCTTAATAACAGTCTTTTACTCTACTGGCAAGAAAATGGCCATTGAAATACAACAATAAAGCAAACTACATTTCCGAATACGGAGCTAACATTTTGTCTAAAGAGGATAAATTTAAAAGAGTCAAATGAACAAAGATAAGAATTTGCCAAGATATACATTCTGCTTATTGGGAATTAGAGCAACAATTTGAGAATAATTATCAAATTTATCTTTTGATTGTTTTTAGTTTTTTTATGCCTAAATGTTGATGAAAATGTTACAAACGTTTATGATGCCTTATGCATCATAAAAATAAATCCTAAGACTGCAGCAACCTGTATATTTGCTATTAAATCATGCACTGTACCAGAGAAGGTAAATTCTTTGAGCACTTTTTTTAATGATATACTGGCATCGTAGCTGCCGTGTTCATTTCACTTTTCATTGCACACTGAAAACCCAGTGATACAATTTTTACACAATCTGTTCTTGTTTCAAAGGCTTGAAGAAATTCAGCTTAAATTTGTGCAGACTCTAAAGAATAACAAACTAAAAATATAGCTTAAAATATTCTTTGCAATATCCTCATAAACCCAATATAAACCAGTATGATTTGATTAAGAAACTGTTGCAAAATTCCATTGCTTCTTGAATTTTACTAATCCTTACACACACACACACACACACACACACACACACACACACACACACACACACACACACATCTTTTCCTTTCTCACAGTGTCCCATCTACTCCATTTTTGCTGCAACAATTATACACCTTCTTTCAGTTGATCGAAAGATATCAAATAGTCAATCTGGTTCACCTTCACTTACAATAAAGTTCACAAATCTTTATATATTATACCTGCCAGTTTGCAGAATGCAGACATGTTCAACAATCTAAATCAGAAGTGTTAAAATTACTATAAATTAAAATTATTTTTTTAATTTTTTTAACAAAATTATAAAGGGAACCCTGAGAATTTATTGCAATGGAAGAAAATCATGATTTTTTGTAGAAAAAAATCAATTTTCTCTTCCTGAAACATTAATTCATTGCTTATTTTGCCTTTCATACAGCAGTCTTTCATAAAACATCTCACAGCTTTTTTTTTTGTTTTACAGGACCAGAAGGAAATGGAATCTAACCTTCTGATATTAAAACACACCAGTCACAGTTTCAAAACCTCAGCACTGATAGGAGAGGGAAGCAGGTGAAATAAATATAAGAACCTCTTCCCCTAGTTTTATTTAAAGGAAGGAACAATATTGATGAAGCAGTCCCCCACCAAACCTCCCTCAACATTTTACTCACATGAAGAAACACAGTTAAAAAAGCTTTCAACAATGTTGGTTATGAAATAAGTTTGTCAAAATACCTGCAACCTCAACAGATAGTGGCATGCTCAGCAATGTCACCAGTGATTCAAAAGCGGACACCTATGATCCCAAATGTACTGCCTTTACTTTTACAGCTGGGCTGATGGCCCAGTTATGGAAATCCTTTGAATTCTAAACAGATTTGAAAGGAGTGGATTGGTTTGGAGGCAACAATGATTGGTTGACACCAAGCCTGGCCTTTCAAATTTAAGAAGAAAAGGAGTCAGGGAGAGTGATAAACAGTTAAATTCTGAGAACAGGGCAAATAACTTGTAAAATAAGGCTGGATGTTGGAGCCATGCTCAACAGCAGCATCCCCAAAGAAATTCCCATCATGACAGTTAGCTTACTTATAAAGATAGCTATTAACAATCAAATTTATGTCAGGAAAAGAACCAGGGATGTGCCACTTTATATCCATAAATGTTTTCCTCTGCCTTTATTTTATTGTGCTAATTACATCAAAAGCACTGGTGTTATAACAGGGGCTGAATTTAATACAACAGATATTCCAATAAAAAATGTTATTGTAATTAAACACTGATTTGTATGCTAGAAATCAATAGTTGCCTGGAAAAACAGACCCACACACAAAAAGAAATGCAGTCCCAATCAATTCAACTGAATACTTTTCCAGAAATATTTAAAAAGCCCCAAAATTTACTGCATTCATGCAGCAGATATTAATAAATGTGCACACGACTTTACTGCACAGCTTGGTGCAGATATTCATTTACACCAGACGTGCACTTACCTTGAAAATAAAATGCACAGGATATGTTTTCACTGTGATGCTCCTGCAGTTTTCAAAAAAGCCCCACATGCTACACTTGTTTGTTTCTTTTGCTAAGCACAGAATGGCATTTCATTACAATCACTGTTTAACTGAATGTTTAGCCTTTGCGTCTTGCACCATGCTGTCAGCTAGCAGCGGGGAGTCATGGAGTTGTTGGCACATTTGATTTTACTGCCATTAAGAAACTGACTTTACACACTGATTGTCCCAGCTCCCATTTCAGATACTCCATGGTAACTACCTTCACTTTTTTTTATGATGACACTGTGACAAGGTGATTTTATACACTTGGATTTAGTAATAAAGATGTCAGTCAGACTAAGAACGATCACAGTTGCTGATGAAGTCATGAGAGTTGGGAGGAGGGTGTAGTGGGGAGGGCCCTGAGATCTATTCCCGTGCACATTTAAAAGGGATCACAGAGAGATGAAACAAGAGTGTAATTAAAGACCATTTCATTAAGAGCGACAACCTGATTAAATGTAACACAACTTAAAAAAAAGCCCGCATCCTGTGCCTTGAGTATGAAAGTCATGTCTTCAACCAGATCAGATTCTATAAATTGGTTGTCAGGAAAGGATTGTTGAGATTTATCCCCATCTATCAGCCTATAGAGGTAGTTGTAGCTGAGCAGGCCACTGGGACTCCCATCTGTAAAGTATCTTAAATATGAAGAAGGCCATCTGCTAAAGCCAGCAGCACAAGATCAGATTTGAATGATTGTTTATTTACTTTGGAAAAAAAATGCAAATTGTCGATTCTAAATTTCAGGGAAAATTCAAAATTAAAAACAGTTAAATGCTGAAATGACAGAGCTACTACGTTACACACAGGTTGATCTGTTTAGCTCTGAATAATTAAATGTAAAATAACTGTATTGCATTGAAAGTTATGATAAAACTGCTTAACATGCATATACAAGTGGTCTATACTGTGTGCATCCTGTTGTTACACCATTTGTACAAGCTTCAGCCCAAAGCTAATTGATCATATCCAGCCCTCTGACGTATTATCAAACCTATTGACCTGATAAAATGAAGCAGAAGAAGAAATGGCATCATTCAGACAGTGTAAACAGATAGGGATTGATCAGCAAATATCATCACTGCTTCTAAACTTTAAACTTTTTAAGATGTGCTCAGGTTATAGCTAAAAAGAAACTGCCCAGTGTCTTGAATTGGACATTATCCCAGATCCCAGACATTGTGGAATAGCAACTTTAATGCTAAGGGCACGTAGCATTTGTGCTAAATCACATGATGCAAGAGCATGTTGTCCAACCATAAATGGTAGAAATTAGATTTCATTGTTAACTGCTTGGAAATATTTTCAGTTGAGGATTGAACCTAGAGCTGATTACATTTGGAATTCCATTCCATGGCTTTCTTTTCAAGTGCCGTCAAACTTATTACTGCCATAAAGTTCCTTGCCATCCAATTCAGTTTTGAAAGGCGCTTCTGCCATCAGTCTCATGCTGTCACCTCTCTCACCCAAACTTTCCTTCACCATTTTTCACATTGCAGCATCTGCTTGATTAACAAGTGAAAGTAGGAGCCCCCACAATATTGCCAGCCACATTGATCACTGCTATTTTATGTCATCCAGACAAATGTCAACCCCTTTCACGTCCCTTAATTGCCTCCTTTCCGTGTGTCATCACCCAATGTTGACTTTTAGAATGTTACTTTAAATGGAGGAGACAAAGGGATGGCTTTGTCCTGCCTTGGCCCAGGTGTCCAGAGTGGCAGACATGAGGAGTGAGAGTGCAATGGTAGTGAAGAGGCCGTGCATGCTGTAGCCCTGATTGCAATGGTGCTGATGGAGCTGAAGGCTGGAGAATTTGGATTTTGTCCTCCTGCTTTGGGCAGCCGATGCTACTCTGCCCGGATCCTAGACATCTGTTGGAGGACAGATTGCTGGATCCCAAGGACACTGTAAACAATGATATCCACAGCTGTGGTAGCACTCTGACTGCTTGTGGCACCTTTCAATGTTTCCACCAAAGCTTGAGTAGCTTTGCCTTGTGCTGCAATGAAATCTGCTGCTTCGTTGAATATGTAGGTGTGCGAGGGGAGTTTGTCACGATTTCCACACCAGAAGATGGGACAAAACATTGTGCAAGGCTCTGTCCATGTTGGTACTGGATCCCTACATACTCATGCTAAGATTCCCAAACATCTTCCGGGAGTCCTCTGTAGTCAAACAAATGTGTCCCCTCACGCACTGAAGTGGGATGAATCTTGACGCTGATCAGCCATGATCTAACTCAATGATAGGAGTGGCCTTCTTATGTTCCTATTTTTCAGTTCATTCACGTTCCCTATGTGCTAGCTTTTCCCCTGTCCTAACTTCACGCACATGTGCCTAATACATCACCAGCATATATCCCATCTCTAAACTATGCAGTTTGAGAATCAGATGCAACGTGTGAAATGTTGGGACAGTATCTTTTCTCTTCTTTATACTGAACTGCCTCACCTTGATTATCGGAAATGAAGAAAACGCAGGAATGATGTTGTGAAGCAGGAATCAAGGGGAAGAGGTGCACCCTCACACTATTTACGCTGATAAATCAGAAAACAAATGAGGACTGCGGGAGATATTGGATGGTGAGAAGGAGAATATCAGTATTTATGATGGCTTCAGTCTACGAACATATTTATGAAGATGATCACTATCTAATCACTGGAGGTTTGGCGCAGAAAGCAAGCGTGCTGCCTCAGGGCTTATGCCATGTTTACCCACAAGAGAGAGGGTACTGAGTCAGCAAGTGTTGCTTTCATCTATGTGAGTGACGATTGAAAGGCTTGCCAGTTTGCACAAAGTTTGATATGTAAATATGAGGAGTTCAGTGGTACTAAGTATGTGAATATTATTATGAAGTCCCATTTCATTTTTGTGTGACTGTTACTTTAAAGGTTAACAAATCAAGCTGCAACCTTGCACAGCTTTGGAGAGACTGGAGGTGGCAACAACTTGTACAGCATGTTCCAACTTCATTACTTTTGAAGAGAAGAGAGGAAATGTGTTGCTTTTCCAGGGACACAGATGGGAAGAGTCATGTGAAAGACACACTAAAAGGAACAGGAGCTTGGTGATCAGCAACCATTGTTAAAGGAACAGCACTTTGAGCAGCGGGCCATCTGAAGGAACATTGTGCTGGAATGACTCTGTGTGGCAATGGACAATTTGTTTCTCCATGTCAGGATCCCTACCATGGCCAAAGGAAAAGTCATTTTGAAGGGGAATGATTGAACCCCACCATGGCCAAAGGAAAAGTCATTTTGAAGGGGAATGATTGAACCCCACCATGGCCAAAGGAAAAGTCAAATTGAAGGGGAATTATTGAACCCCGCCATGACCAAAGGAAAGGTCACTTTGTTTGACCCATATCTGGGTAAAGGAAACAGTGGACTTGCCCCATAGGATTGTGACCATTGTGCTGATCATTTTGACTGACCCTTGCCAGGGCTTGTAGAAGCTTCATGGAAGTCATACATTTCTGCTCCCCCACAAAAGGGAGTTATGACAACCACTCGTCTGAAAGGCCATTCACTCTGGAAGCAACTTGACCAGGATTCATGAGTTTTCAGCAGTCTGATTCGTCAGTCTCCCCCACCTCACTCGTAATTACTTATTTGCATCAGTGTAAGAGTCTTTGTGCCAACAATGGATGTCCAAGACTGACTTTAGAATGACTTTCCAGAATTGTGCCTAAGCTGTAATGGTTTTGGGTATTACCCCTACACCCATACCCACACACTTACAAATATAAGTCTATTCACACATATTTTGGAGTTAAGTTTTGATAAGTTAGATAAGGTGTTATATTATTAGTGATTAATAATAAAAATATTATTTTTAAAATTACACTCTCTTGATGAATTTATAATGCTGCTGGTCTGAGATATTAGATAAGAGTCCTGATAGGTGACAGAGGTAAAACACCAAAGTCTGCAGACAGAGCAGTTGAAATAAAAACACAATGCTGGAGAAACTCAGCAGGTCAAACAGTGTACTTTATGTAGCAAAAATAAAGATAACCTCTTTTTGGTGAATTGAGAAGTATATGAAGTTAGGATATACCACCAAAGATGCACTTCCTGACTATTCATGTGAACTCATTGCCTCTAGGTCCTTTGTTCCCATTATCTTATGACATGTATCTGGTTGGTCTCCTGGCTCCCTGTGGATTCAAGACTACCTTTCTTGCTTCCCATTTTCTCCATTAAAGGCCTTGGGGCCTCATCTGAAAATTGAACTCCATATCCCCCTCCCCCCCCCCCCCCCCCCGCCTCTGAGTCCAGAATTCGATTCGTAGTGGAATGCCTTCCACATACACCCATCCCTCCTTTAAAGGGTACTGGTTTTAAACACTGTTGGCTCAATTTAATTGGTGCCAGCCTCTAACAATATTGGACTGCTGAAGAAATATAAAAAGAACAGCACGACTGGCATTAGCTAGAAGCGAAAATGAACAAGCAGCAAAAAGCTGGGATGCTGCCTGTATGCCACTGAACAGGCAAGGGGTCATCATACATCTCAAAATCTGTAGCCACTTTAAGTGCTATTGAATTCTGTCTCTGTCAGTTCTACAAATGTCTGTATGTGAGAAAGAATGTATGCATTCCCTATTTATACAAGATTCCAATACAAGTACAATCCATGAAGTTCATATCCAACAATTTTATAAATGTTTCAATGTTTTCTTCCACATAGTGAGTGCTATAGATTGGACCATCTGACAAAGGGGAGAAAGAGACGACATTGTGATCAGTCGCCCAGGAACAGACACTTAGCTTGAAACTACTGCATCATCCAAACTGATTCCCAACTTTCCTCCCGTGCAAACCAAACTGTACTAAAGTTCCACAGGCTGTGTAAAAGTGATTGCAATTGTGAGAAGTTGTCAAAAAATTAAACAGGATTATATTTTTTTTTTAAAAACCACATTTGATGGTCAGCAGCAACAATCACTGGAAGTCGGATAGGGAACTGGTTGATTTAAATATCTGATTCAACTGCGGGGGATATAAACAGTGGAAAATAGTGCTCAGCAGGTTGCAGTTACTCTTTTACAAAAGGTTTTACTGCAGATCAGTGCAGCAATGAATATTTCTCAGTGTGAGGTTTTACAGTATTCTACTTTTCTATTTAAAACACTATTATTGCGACAATTGAGTTTTTTAAAAATTTCTTCATTAATCCTGCATTATCTTAAATACAACTTCTAGAACTATCAAATAGATCATTTAAAAATTATTACAATATTAAGTAGTCATTTTTAAAAATCTTGTAGTGGGTAAAATTATAAAAATGCAGTTAACTTATCAGCTATTTTAGATTTTTATTTTACATATCAATTTAACAGTGTGAAATATGGCTCCTGTAATTGCATTACATTTTTTAAGATCCAAACTAAATTTTTCATGGTGAGTTTAATGGATTAGTGTTAGACTGCAGTATATTTAAAGCATGTCCGCAAATTTAGAGTTGAATGTTATTTCTATCCTCAAGTCTTAAGATGCTCATTAAAATGCTTTATTAACTTTACTCAGTGCAGGGGCATCAATTATTTTGATTCTGTTCATGCTTGTGTTTGATCCTAATCAAATAGAATAACACCTTGGATTGTTGAGGATTATTCTGAGTTGCTTTTTTTTAAAAAGATGTTTACATGGATATGGCAAAAGAAGGCAGGATAGACAAATGCAGTTGGTTATGAAGACTTGCAGTGGCTTGAAAATAAAAATTCTGGTGGGAAACATGTCAGTCATATATTTAAATTTATGATGTTTAACAAATTGAAGTTTTGGAAATATTAATAACCAGTTTACAAATCTTTTCTGCAGTATCCAGTTGCCAGCACATCAAATGGTTTGCCTGTACTTCAACAGTGGTTGTATTTAAAAATTACAGGTTGTGCAATGCTTTGGTCTTGAGGATGTATGAGAAGATCTTTTTTTTTTCCTTTATCAACAATCCCAGTTGTTGCTTTATAATTCCTTAAAAATGCACAATTGCTCATCCTTGGTGGAATGTTCCATTCCAGGTTACTCATAGAATAATGTTGTACATCACAAAATAACTGTTCACCACCTCCAGTGAAATCAATTAAAATTGCATTTGTCAATTATTTTGATTTATTTAATGCTTCGTCCAGGTGTAATCTCGCAGCCCTTTCCACAGGACAGTTTTTTTTTCCCTAATGCAACCAGATTTTAAAATAACATTTTTATTGTTAAAGGATAATACCTTTGCACTGTTTTAATTGTTCTCTGTACCGCACTTTGACTTTGTAACACTATACCCCGTACTCTTTGACTAACTAGAACACTACATTCCGCATGCTTATTTTGTTATTGCAATACCTGCTGTACTTAAGTATGAGTTGAATTGCCTGGATAGCATGCAAAACAAAGCTTTTCTCTGTATCGCGGTGCACATGACAATATTCAATTAAATTCACTGACTGCATGGTAGTTATTCATAGTAAACAGTTAAAAATAATTATTCAGAGAAAATTCTTTATCTCCAGATTTCCATGTGCCAGTAAAGTAGATCTTTTTGGCCCATCAAGTACATGTTGGTTCATGGAGCAGTCCAAATCCCTGGTGGAAATTTATGGTGCCCAGTTAACCTAACAACCTGCATGTCATTAGAATACGGAAAGAAAATGTACCCAGTGAAAACCCAGACAGAACATGCAAACTTCACAGAGACAGGGTTGAACCTGGGCCACTGGATCTGTGAGGCAGTTGCTCTATTAGCTGTATCACTGTGCAGCCAATTGATCAAATGAAATGAAACTTTTACAAATATCAAAAGGTTTAACTTATTCAACCTCAGGAAACAAGCAGGGGCTGCTCCATTGATATAAATGCTAATTCACAATTCCATATTTATCTAAATAAAAATAAAACATTTTCTAATTATGAATTTGAGTTGGAACATTCAGTGAATCTCCATTTCTTCATTAGTCATTGCCTCTGTTCCTCTATCTGGTTAGCAGCAATACACTTAGTACAGTTTCAGTAAATTTAGAGTAACAAAACATTCCCTTGACAAATTAATCACTTTCCAAGCATTTTATCATATAAATAAAATATCACCTCTGGTGTGAAATCAGTTAAATCAGTTGATTTAACCTATCTATCAGTTAGGCCTAACATCTTCCTATTTTCTTCTAAACAGATGGAGTTTTCTGCTGACCAGAGGCTATTATAATCCATTCAGAATTGAAGTAAGTCTTCAGAAATGACTAGGTGTAGATTGCTGGATGCATGGTGAATTATAGGACATCATGGAAGCTGTACTTAGTGATGTAAAAACTACCTGGTGTCACTGAAATATGCAGAACACTGCACTGACCACAGCAGGACTTTTTATCTGAATTGATCTTAATAGATTTGACAGGAACAAACTGAGGATAGAAGCCAATCAAGAACTGATTCCTTAACAGCTGGTCTGCATGGCAATAAGGCACCATAACCCTTCATTGAAAATGAGCTGATTTTATTTCCATATCACGACAACTAATTGATATTCTGAACTAATGTGCACAGAGAAGGTGTTAATTTAAAGCTACGCCTTTTTTTTACTGAGCCAAGGGCTAAAATACTCTCTTCGCTGGATTGGTACAACAGTTATACATGTAAAAGGTAAATATAGAAAATAAAGTAAAACATATAAAATAGCTGCAAGCAAACAGCAGGTTTGGCAGTATCTCTATGTGGAGGATGATGATCCAGTGCTGGAATGTGGATCTAAGTTTTTTCTTGCAGATTCCAATGGTCCTTCTGTGTATTAGATTGTTCCATTCATTGGCTAGAGCAGCCATTCTCAACCCTGTTTTTGGCTATGACCTCCTTTACGGCTCTGCTCAACGTTTATGGGCTCCCTACAGTGTTACAGTAAAGTTTAGTTGCCCCCCTCCCCCCATTGAGAATGGCTGGGATAGAGTCTGTCCGACACTCCTAAACCATATTGTGCTGCTTCTCAAATAATGCAACTGTGAAATAACAAAATGGTAAAAACAGGTTTTGTGCAGATTGTTCTCAAGGAACATTTGAACCCAGCATTTAAACTAACATCTTCCTTCTTTGATCAGCTTAAACAGAGAATTGTTGTACAAGCATTGTTCTTCAATTTATGAATATTTATAATTGCATTCCAATGTTTAGTTGAATCTTGTTAGAAAATCAGCATATATTATTTTCTAGCAACTTCATTTTTTTTTACAGTGAATACTTGAATTATAATATCCTAAATTACCTGGATTTGATGTGCTCTACAGGATCTGTTCTCTACTCACTGTAGTTATGCAAGTGGTGTCAGTTACCCAATAGGTCAATGTTAGTGTTGTTGAAATTCAGGGGCTTGAACAACTTGAACAATGAGGTGTCAGCAAGGACTAGAATTGGCTGATCTACAGTGCATCTTGTGTTTGAATAGCCCAGTAGCGCTTACTGTCCAAGACTTAGAAGTGAAGAATGGTTCCTTGAACATGGTGCTAATGGATCCCAGTTCCTCTGGAAATAGGGGTATCTCTACACATCAGAGGGGCCTGATTTGAACTTGACCAGCAAATTGTGGTTGGTGCTCCAATTATATTATAACTAGTTAGTAACATTAAAATGAGCTAGCAGCCCCTAGTGGTACATACTGTTCTAGCACCTGTAGCACAACATATTTTCAATTTGTCCATCAACTTTCAAAACAAGAAATTCAAATGATGCCCTCGACTAGTATAAAATATCAAGAGATCTCTGAAATCACATTGTGATCTGGCAAACCCAAGTTGCGTGACTGAATAGTGGAGTCTCTATGTTTGCTTAGGCAATATTTAGTCATCTTAAAACAGACACAATTTTTTTCTTGAACAGGCAAACTGAGGTTCCACAAATAAAATTCAAGTACAAATAGTTGGAGCTTGTCAAAGGAATTGTTAGTTTCTTCTTTTGAGCGGTCGGGAGAAGTATCAACTCTATTTCTGTTTTAGTTATATTAAATTTATTGACCATATATTCTACAAATTTCAGGTCCAAAATAAGCAAGCTTCAGACAGCTCAAAAATTTGAACAGTGGAGCAGGCCCGATGGGCTGAATATCTTAATTTGCTTCCAAGTCTTATGGTCTTATGGACAGTTGGCATTTCTAACACGACCAATGTTGCTTAGAATTTTCAATCTGCTTTTAAAATCCCTGCATTTAATCAAAATATGAAAAAAAATTGTAACTTTACATTTACAATGTTAGTTTGAAATTACATTGTAATTGAGTCAGGATAAGAAATTTTACAACTTTGTCTCCTGAAAGGTCAAGTTTCTACCTGTCTCTGTTCTGAAAAAATAATAAAAATATTAAAGGTAGTTTTGTTCAAATAGTTCAATCAATTACATTTTGTTTTGTGAATAATATAATAGATAAACCAAATAATGCATTATACTTTACCTGATCAGCTTTTAAAAGTAATTAGCCACTCATATTAAAAGGAATGCAGCAAAAGATCAAATTGATCTTTTACCCAATAAAAAAAAATCAAGTGTTTCAAATACTACACTGCATTTCTCCGTGAACTACCTGGAACACAGACAAATAGGCTTGATGGATATGCTGTCCTTAAACTCCTTGTTTGATTTATTCCCCCTCTTTTAGTTCTATGTTTTCCAATTGTGTTTTTTCCATTTGAAATCCCATATCAGATTTGCAAAGACTGTTCAGCAAGTAAGTTGATGACAGAGAATAATAAAATGCACAGTCTTGATGTTCTAAAGAGGTTTTGGCAAATTTGTTAATGCTTAGTTCTCTTTTAAAGGGCTACCACCTCAAAAATAAATCACATTTTAACCTTCTCTTCCAGCAAACAAAAATGTCCAGAAACACTCATATTCTTGCCGAATACAGACAAGGAAAAAAGATCCTGTAACAGTCGAGATAAAGATAATTTGGTTGCAATCTCCTCTATGATCTATATACAGTATCTAAATCTATATGCAAATAGAAGCTTTCAAGCATTTAACACAATCCCCAGCATCTAGGATGAGAGCTTTCAGTTTACATTGGCTGCTTAAATAATTTACTCTGCTTGCTTGCCTATTGGCACTGAAGCTGCTCCGGTAAAACCCACAAAGCACACTTTGAATAACCAGATGGACTAACTATGCAGCAGGTGGGACAGATGGCACGCAGCCCTGTCTGACGCTGGATGCTTCAGCACAAAATAGCTTCCTTCCAGGTATATTAGCATCAATCCAACAGAAACCTATTTTCAAATGAAATTCGGTTATTTATTCATTTATCCATTTCATCTTGAAAACTGTTGGCCAAAAACCTATTTCATCTAAGGAAGGCTAAGAAACCACTTGCAAAACAAAAAGAAAATATTGTTTATAAAATGAAAGCTAATTTTAATATTTAGTCTTAAGATTATTTCTGATGACTATTGAAAAGATGGGAGAACATATATATGAAAGCAAATTAAATACCTGCAGATATACATGGCTTCTACAAACTAAAGTTTTTCATTACCTGAGAAGCACATGCTCAAAATGGTGAGACCATTCAACGCTGCAGAATGTTAAGCATAGAGGGTGTAAGTCACCCATTAATAGTAATCTACTTCCCTTCCTTACTACAAGTCTCAAAGCCTACTTTAAAACAACGTTGTCCTCAGATTTTAAACAGGTGTTCTCTACTTTTTTTTCTCTCTAAAGTTGCAGTTAATTACCAGGCTATGATCAGTGACTATCTGACTATCTATTCAGTGAAATATGAATTGCGGCGGTAAGACCAAACTTGCACTGCGGCTGCAGACTTTATTTGCATGTTGGGTAGAATAAAGGTTTGTTCACCATGTGTTCCACTAGAAAAGATGTTAACTGAAGGATGTGTCCGCTCATAGCAATAAAAGTATCCAATGTGAAGTTCCTAAAAGTCTTCTAATAGATCCTCTTTAAATTTAGACATTAAGCACGGTTATAAGCACTTCTGGCCCACGAGCCCATGCCACCTAATCACACCCAATTCACCTACAACGCTTGGTACATTTTGAAGGGTGGGAGGAAACCATAGCACCCAGACAAAACCCACACAGACATGGGGAAAATGTACAAACTCCTTACAGACAGTGCGAGATTCGAACCTGGGTTGCTGGCCCTGTAACAGCATTGCACTAACTGCTACACTAACCATCTTGTCTTAGGGCTTTTAAATCTAGACTCATGTCAGTTTGGGAGGAGAGAAGGGCAGGGAATCACAGACAGGGAGCATTAGACTTTGGGATTGCAATGCACACGATAGTAAGCCTGGTATTGTGACATTTTGACTTCAACGCACTTGTCATCTGACTCCTAAGTTACATTGCAGCTTTGCACAAGTCCAAAGGGAACCATGTCTACAATCTAAATAAGCAAGGTTTTGAGCCAGCATACTTTAAAAGACATACCAGTGAATAATTATCAAATTGAAGTCCATTTTGATTTGGTAATATCATTTTACTATTGTGGAAAACTTGAAAAATTTAAACAACAATTCAAAACAAAAAAAAATTGTGGCTAATGCGTTCTTTAACTGTAAGGTTGAATAGCTTCTGACACCACCACTCTGCTCTTTGTTTAGAAAATAAACCCACACCAGCGTAAGACTATTTCACGCTTTGGTTTGGTCTGTTTGGGATGCCAACAGTCCTTTGGAGCCAGCCTGAATCTTGTACTGTGCGCACCAGCTGCTGTCTAGATTTTGACCAAACTGTTTTGTTTTAGGGAGTGACCAGTGTCATGTACACAAACAACCTCGCCTAACCCGATTTATTAGACTCAATCGAACAGGAAGAGAGGCATAATTAAGGAAAGAGGTAAAGGTTTGACCTGCTGCACTCCACAAGGATTGAAGATGCAACCAATGGCACAGAATGGCAACATTCCCGCACTCTGTCAGAGCTAACTAGCATCTGCCTTTATCAGTGCTTTGTTCGATGGGTTTTGGTGACATGCTACTGAACACCAGCATCATTCTGTCAAGACAAATTTGAGGCACGCAGAGAAGACTAAATTGCAATTTATGATGCTGATTAAGGGGAATAAAGATCGTTGAAATGGTTACTGTTCCTCCAAAAAGTGCAAACAAAATATAGTTGTACAAGGTCTAGTGTGGCTGCAATTGAAGATTACATTGCACGATACAAAATTAAAATCAGCCAAGTAGGAGCTGAGGAATTTAGAAAAATAACTTGACAAAAATGTCCATATATTAATTACAAAATCCACAGGGACCATCCTGGGGTTCAGCAGCCAGCTGAGGCATTATTGAATTACTCCAACCGATAAGGGGTTTACATGCAAAAGCTTCACCAAACAAAATCTTTAAAAAATAAAATAGCCTTTAACTGCTTGAAATAGCTTTTAAACTTTTTTTGAAGGGGTGTATACAAATAAAATCAGTGCTTAAAAATGTATTCTTCAATATTTTTACTGTAACAAATTGAAAAGCTAACCCTCTAGATTGCTTGCTTGCCTAAAGCAGACTGAATGAAAATGAAATAGCTGCACTAAATCGACTTTGGGAAAAGGTAGTCATTTTACTTGGGTCTCCTCGGTTGAATTATCCAACACTGTCGCAAGGAGAGAAAAAAATTCAAACATTGACATGCCACAGCATGGCTTACCGCTGTTTGAATTGAAATCCGAAGTATGAATCATTGAGTTTCACTGATGTAAAACTTGGCATTTTATTCACACTGGGTAACAAGCTGCCTCCAGAAATGATTGCACGTACCTATTCAAAAATATATCAACATTTCAAAGCTCTTATCATTTAACTATCTGAAGAGAACAATTACAACAGTTAAAACTTTTCTCTGTTATCTGAGGCAACATCATGTAAAAAAAAGTATTGCAGCCACAATTAACAAACTAGAAGTCTTTGCTGAGCTATCCATTTAATGCATGCTTTCCTTGAATTTTTGAAATGGGTATTAAAAAAACATTAATGCTAATTTCAGAATTTCCAATCACTGTCTATACACAATCCAATATATTGTATATACACACAGTCGGGTAATACCCAGCCAAAGTATAATGCATGAAGAGGCAGCATAGCCTAAGAAAAGACGAGTCGGAAAATGAACCTTTAGCAGCAGGCGGGCATGAAATCACCCTTTAAGTTATCTGCTTGAGAATTTGCAGACTGGACAATTGGTCAACAACAGTATTGAGCCTCAAGTGAAACTGGACAAATACTTGTTCAAAATCTCTCATCTGTCTAACCTGCTGGGATTAGTTTCACACAGTAAAGCCAATTATAGCACTTGCCATTACGCCAGCTATCTACAAAGCACCTATTCCCACCCACCTCCATACACGCACTTTAAGTCTGAGCGCTATCCTTAAGTGTAGAATGAATATTTCATTTTGAATTCCAGAAAGGACAATAACATGAATTAAGCCAAGTATATGCCATGATTTAGCAGAATTCTTAAGCAGGCACGATCCATTCCATCTGTGGAGCTGTGGCCACATGATTGATTAGACAGGTGTCATTCATACTAATGTTAAAACCTGACAATGCTGATCTGTAAGGCTCTACTGCCTAATACAATCTGAAGCCAATTACATAGCTCCATATGGGTACAGTAAAGCAGCCACTGCAATGAACAACCGCGCCTGGCTTACACTTAGAATGGTCACTTAAGAGAAGGCCATTTTGTCCAGTTGGAGCTGAATCTTGCTTGCTCTAGGACTCTGCAACGTGGCATTTATCAATTTATATTTTTTTGTGTAAATCTGAGATAAGTATCTATAAAGTACCTGCTCTTTCATTATATTCATGACAGGAAAAGAAAACAGGGGAAGTAACATTAGGAATCTAATGCACCACTTCTTTTTTGTGGCTTAAAGCCCAGGGAGGTAAAAGCAAAGGAAGAATCAGTAACTGAGTATCAAACCAGCAAGATTGTTCATGTCAAAGCCACACCATCAAACACACGTGAAGTATGATTGGGGACACGGAGGGTAAATATTTCACTGTCTGGCAGCATTGAAAGCTGCAATTCATTTCTTTCTCGGTTTAGGACAATGACAATTTAATACAAAGCGAGTGAATGCAAAAGAGATAATACTGCACAAACTGCTTCAATGTGATCGCCTATTTCCTCCAAAGAGCTTAACCACATAGATACACATTCTGAGCAGATAAAAAAATAGGTTTTTTTTTAACCATAGTATCAGCATTAATATATTATTTGTGGAATTATAATCTTTGTAGAGTATAGCGATAACACAGGCAGTGAATACATTTGTAAAAAGAAAAGCTTTGTGTGGGATGCAATCAGGAGTCGCATGGGTTTTATTTTTACTGCAGGTTAATTACTATAGCACACGAGGCTCTGACAACAAGAGTGCAGCAAAATGCATTGAAATTAACACACTAAATACCCCCTTCCCTTTGAATGCAAGGTTGTCATAGAGTACATCTTGCATCTTTCAAATGGAGTGTCTGACCTCTTGCAATATTTAAACCTCCATGCAAATAAGCAAAACCTGCCGAACAGCGGGGAGAAAACTCCATTTGAGCATTTCAAGATGTGAAGGTATTTTCGTACAGGTCTGTGACGTTCTTCCTATACCCTGTTGCTGTCTTCCAGCAGGGTAATCATTTAAAGAGACGAATTGTACAATGAAAAGTGAGAGAACTTGATACAAGTTGTCAGCTAGGTTTTATTTATTCTCTCACTCGTTGTTTGCTGGAAGCTGTCAGTTTAAAAAAAAATATCTGCTGAGATTCAGAAACAAAAACCATGTGTACAAATTTCATTTGGATGCAACTACATCAAGTGGATTTTAAAAGACAATCATACAAATTAGCTTTTAGAGCAAAAGAAAACATAGCATTTTTAAAAAATAATGCCCACATTTCTCTCTCACACACACACGCAGGCACACACACACACACACACACACACACACACACACACACACACACACACACCCACACCCACCCACCCACCCACCCACCCACCCACACACACCCCATCTGTCCATTCTGTTGGCTTTTCCACATCCTTGACTACATTACAAATAGCAGCACAATATGCAGTAACAGTAGACTGCTTCTGGGAATCTGGAGATAATTCAGAGACTATCCTTTGCACAGAATAGTGGGACGTAATCCTGGCACAAAACATGCAAGCAGGCAGCACAGACACATTGGGTCATACACATATACAACAAATCCCCAGCAGCCCTGTAAAATAAAAAAAAGACCAGAATGGAAAGAAAAGGGTACCTACTCTTCGTTGTAGTGGAGAGAAAAAGATTCAGGGAGACAAAGTTCTACAAAATCCATGTGCGCTCAGCACCATTATTCGAGCCACACTCCTGGCAATAAATCAAAGTTCCCTGACAGAGTGGCGCAATTAACACAAATGTTCTCTGGTGACAGCCTATGGGCAAAGCCAGCTGGGACCAGGCTCGCACTCTCCTAATCAAGGTCTTAAAGTCCCGATTGTAGCTTATTAATATGAAGCAGGTCTTTACATATGCAATCCCCGACCTCACCAGTTATCGCATTGGTGGGATTGTAGCCACTCAGAGCCAAGCACTGCAGACAGGACAATTCCTACAGTGGCTAAGGGAGGCAATGCAGGTACAGTAGGCGGGAAGTCAGTAAATGGGGAGGAGGGAGACAAAATTCCACAACCATATAGAGTACAGCATTTAAAGCACAATTTTTATTCATCCAAAAGTATGGCAAATTAAAAAAAAACTTAGAGGGACTATATTTATAAACCTCTGCAAAAGTTTATGTTGAAAAAGACAGATGAGCAAACAAATTATTTTACAATTTCCTGGTCATTATTTTGTATCTAGTTTTCACAATAAAATGTTGTGTGTATTACTACTGAAAGCACTCTGGTGAATCCTTAGAATATTTTTATAAAAACACAATGTTTTTTTTTAATTCTTCTTTGAAATTAGTAACGTTTCCTAAATTTAATATACACAAATCACACAGCTATCAGTCTTAAACATAAAATAAAATTTAAAAATGAGGTCCACCATGAACTGAAAATTCCTTTTAAAGGAAACCTTGAGATTTTTACCTTCTTGAAATTTAAGTTTGCACATTATTCCATCTTGCTCAGTTTTGGAAGCTGCAGTTTTTTTTTAAATTTAATGCCACTTGCAAATTAACACAAAACTGAGAGTTCAGGATCATAATTAGTGAAAAATTCTCCAGGCTGTTTCACATCTTCATACCCAGTTTGAAAACTGTGGATGCACCAGAGGTATGAAGACAAATGTTTCCCTTGTGCAAACACTGATATCTTTACTGCTTTGACATGAATTGCCTGCTACAGAGCCATATGACAATGTGGCTTGAAGCAATTGTAGAAAGGCTAACCGGCATCAAAGCCATTGCAGGAACGGTTCTGAAATATAGCTCCTCCAATCATGGTCTCCTTCAAATAATGCGAGCTCCAACAGCTGGCTGTCTCTCTGCATTCCGTTAACCCAATGTAAACCCTTTTTAGTGTCCAAAAGCAAGGCTGTCTCAGAATTGCTTCTGATGTTAAATTAACCATTCAGCAGGCACAGTGTGGCTTTCCTGAAAGGATTTTCTAAAAATCTAGTAATCAGTCGGGACACGTGGAAAATATTTAACAAAAAAAGAATTTTGCCTAATCATTGAATGGCTGAAGTCCAGTTTCAAGCACATTTGTGGATTCCATCAATATCTTATTTCATTGTCACTTGACTTAAAAAAAAAATCATATATGCATATTTATCATGCAATCAAAGACTGGGCTGACATATTCTCCTAGTTTATTATCTATAATTAACACAAACATATTCAGAAACTAATCTTTACATGTTTTGAGTTTTGATACTTCCTGATTTTATAATTTTAAATTAAACTCATCCAATGACTCAATAGATACAGTAAATTAATCCCACTATACCAACATGCAAATAAGTGGCATATTTGAAATCTATGTTATAGTTTTACATAGGAGATCCTAGCATTTTATAGGGAGTGTAAGTACAGTCTTTGCCACTGTCCAGAAACACATTCTTCAGCGACCACATTATGTTCCTTTAGATAAAAAGGCACATGCTTGCACCCAGTCCCTTTGACTTTTTAAAATAACCCAAGAGAACATCAAAAATAGAAACAAGGTGTTTATCTTAGTTTGGAGCCTTCCCTTTAAAGAGCTTTTTAACACAATTAAAGACATTTTTAAAAATCCTTTCTAGTAGCTAACAGGAGGAAGGACAGTTCACCTAGCTCTATTCAATCGCACATGACCAGCTCTTGATATTGCTATATTTTGTACTGACAGTACATACCTACAATCTATTTTGTCTATGATTTGCTGGTTAGAAGAAATGTGATCATGTGCAATGGCCTGGATCATATGGTATTGACCAGCCCGACACATTTCACATTTATTTGTGTCGACTCCTGATTTTTGGTGGGGTTGTGTCAACTAACCACAACAGGTACAAACAGAACCTGCAAAATCTGCCTCAGCTTAGACTCAGCCGCTTTCCACTCGTCAGCATCAGAACTCAGCTTCGTTTCTGAAAACAAACTTTACATTAACTCAATGTTTGGCAATAAACATAGATGAAAGCATAAGCAATGTGTTGTGTATTTGTACACAGAATGATTCACAAAGCCTGTGCAAACATAACACTGATCAACAGAGCAATAATGTAAGTAACCCAGTGACCACAGAAAAAACACTCCTTCATGCAAATGGCAGAGTGGTGGCAGGGAGGAGGTAACAAAGAATTTTAGTGCAATGCCATAGAAACAGTGCCATTTAAAAATAAATCAATGCAGCATTTCACGTAACTTTCCATACCAGTTACTTAAACACCTACAAAATTTCTATAAAAAAACAGAAAAGTCCAGGTATGTGTAGGTATTTATTTGAATTGTTATTTTTCAAATGCACAATGCTTATTCACCTTGTGAAGTGTTTGCAAGTTCTACAAATATGGTATTACTCTGATGTTCATTGGTTATTAATTTCTAAATTTATTCGATTAAATTTGATGGTGCTATTAATGGAAAAGTTTTCATAACAAAAAATGCATTGAATGTTCTTTTAAAATAATAACTTATTTTCTGTTACCCTGCGCACCTAATTGCTGTGTAAATTCAAACAGGAGCAAAGCATTTACTAAATACAGGAAATAAAATAAAATTTCATTCTGATGGATGTAAATATAGTGCTTTGCCCTGTAATTCTCCTATCGTCAATCTTGTTGTGGATTCAAATAGACATAGGACTGTTCATATGTGGACACAGTTCTCTCTGAAATATATTCAAATATTCCACGCCATTCTGTACTTCAGCTTAGTCCTATACTGTAGAACAGATCATTGCAACCAAAAAAAAGGAAAAGATGCAAATTTACAATTAGAAGAGCATTTATGAACTCTATTTTTTACTGTTGCAAGATCAAGGAAAAAACAAATTAACATTTAGGCTTGAGAAATAATTTAATACTCCTCATCTGTCTGTATATGTATTTTTGATCATATTCAGTTAAACATTACCCAGCCATTTAATATTATTTATATTACTTTGTTCACTTCAACCTTATGCATAAGTTAATAATGGAAGGAAATTATTATTTTGGATATACTCTTGCTATCATGGCATCAAGTACTTGAGGTATTTTGAGAAATTAATACCACAAAGAACAATTTTGATTTGATATCTAAAATTGTGGTTTTGAAAAGTACTTTTAAACTGTTTTGTAACATGTAGATTCAGGGAATGCTGCTATTGATTAGACGGTATCCAAAACAGTCTGCACATCTTTGGCAATTTTGAATTCATATTCATTTTACTCACATGGTCTGAGTTGTCATCAGAATTTTGACGCACACCTGTGTTAAATAGGTGATGAAAGAAGCCATCTATCTTTTTCATAATCACCAATAATTGAGATGATAAATGTTTTTGTATTTCATTAATATAACAGTAATAACAAATAATTGGTTAAAAGGATTATGAGAACTATTTCACTTCAGAATGAGCAGTAACAATGAATGAGCATTCTTGGAACACTGTGCCATTACACTATAATGGGCATTTCAACACCAGTGATTAAAAAGTCCTGCAGTTCCATT
Organism: Narcine bancroftii; assembly: GCF_036971445.1. NCBI lineage: Eukaryota > Metazoa > Chordata > Chondrichthyes > Torpediniformes > Narcinidae > Narcine > Narcine bancroftii. Next base: position 51,858,634 of record NC_091472.1, on the reverse strand, counting down.
TCTGACAATAGAGGGCAGTAGTGACTCTATGCTTCTTTCCAAGGCACAATGGATTTCCACCAAGTCTGAAACCAAGGATCTGCCAACGTGTACTTGTAGGTGGAGACCAGAGAAAATTAAAGGTGGCCTACATGCAATAAATACTGAGCACACACTCAGAAGACTCATTGCTGCCCAACTGTTATTACCAACTGATAAAATAATCTCCATGTGCATCAGGCAATGCAATCGCCACATTGAGAAAAAAGGTGGTAGGTCTCAGGCACCCAACCATTTTGATATGTTAATAGCTCTTCTTGTCCTGTGGGTGGTCTGCTTTTGATGCTATTAACAACTTCATCCCCAACTCAAATGATGGGTATATTCAGGGGAATAGAGTCCAAACCTTAACCCCATTTAAACCTTATGGTAATATTAAAATAATAGGAAGAATCTCTAAACATATATTTAAGGTAAAACTGAAGTGCAACTTTAAAAAAAAATAAGTCAATATACAGCTAGCCTGACACATCATGACTAATCTGCAGTGTGGAACCATCGAGGGCAGGAAAGGGACTCCAGCAATTTACTTGCTATAATTCTCTCTTGCATAACATATTAACTCAAAGTTAGGATTTTCATAAGAAAGTAATATCTCAAACTGAACATGTAATATTTGAAGAGTTAATGCAGCGCAGTCCTAACACTGCATACATATGCACCATATCACTGCACTATACATCAGTGCACTATACATCATAGGATCAGTGCACTATCACCATATCAGTGCACTATACATCACCTTTATATATGCATCATTTAGCTTCTTTAAACGAGCAAAATGAATTGTGGTTTCTCATTTCATATCAGTTCATCATGAGGCATAACTCTTTAACCACGACAATACATTTAATTCTTATCATCTGTACGAGTTCCAAATAATGCATAGCATGTAGGTAATTAAAAAAGTCAATTAATTAGGAATCAAGCAGGGACCCAGCACCTTCTCTCCGAGGCCACATTTCACAGATCATTTTATTTGTGTGTCCCTGATCTAAACGTCTGTTGTGGAGGAAGCTTTTGAAAAAGACATTACTTTTTGACATGCTACGGAAATATGTTTAAGATGAAAAATGTCAGATATCGTTCATGAAGGGTAATCAAATCTTTCTTTTTCCTATTATTTTCTTTGTTGCTTTTCCATGGATACAAAATACAAAAAGGTTTTGCACTGTATTTCACTATCTGAATATGATTTTTACCTTCATATTTCAGGTGAATAAGATGCCACATGTATTTCTTATATATACCTATATAAAATTCAAATAAAAAAAATAAACCAACAAGTCAGAAATGCCTTTTGATACCTTTGTTATTGCATCCTGGTTAGTCCTGCCTCCCACCCCCCACTCCCCTCCACCCCACCCCCAGGTCAAAACAATGTTTTTAGCCTTTGCACTTACTCAGTTCCAAAGACCTTGATGAGATGGCATCCAGATCACCATAATGACATTTTTCTATTAACTGTAGTGTTTTGGTGATCCTTTTAATTGCACTGTCCTACACCCTGTTAACCAGTACATGACAGGCTGCATTTAAAATTATGAAGTTAGTTCTTGCATCAAATTTAAACCTAATGGATAAAATAATTTCGTACATTATTATTTCCTGAGTCCAGTGAAAAAATGTGCTAAAAACTTCAATTTCATCAAACTAAACTTGTAGGATTTTATTTGTTGCAAATATGCATGTTTTTATTTGGTGTAAAGAAAAGCAATGGACAGTAGTCAAATAATAATTGAACCACAGACTAACACAGCATTTGGAGCAAATAAACAAATTTACATGGTATTTTGCATGTCAAAGTTAGCCTCAGAACAATAGACTGTACTTACAAGTTGTACTGTGCCTATATTAGGAAACGGAGGAGTAAACCTCCTGCTCAATGAACTTAAAACAACTGGTTGGTCAGGAAGAACCAAGCTGAGTTGGAAGATGATAATAAAAATGTTTGAGGCTAATGGCCATTGTTATCTGCAGAACTAGGAAAGTTGAGGTAGTTGAGGGAAAAGTCATGTAAAGCACGTCAATTCAGCAGATTTGAAATTACTTTTGTGTCAAAATGCTCATATTTAAGAAGCTTGCAGGACCTCTGTACAAAGTCCTATGTCTAGTGTAGTGGCGCTGGCAAGGGGGCTTACCTGACTCCCTTCATCTGTATGTGGCCGTAAAAGACACTATGTACAAACACAAACACACAGACAGGCAAAGACAGACACGCAACGCACACACAAAATCATGGTGCATTACAGAATAGCACTTGCAAATAAATGTGGTCTACTGAGATATGGTCCTTCTAATCCTTATCTAAATTGCAATTAACACTTCACAGCTACAGATATCTCCACAAAACCCAAGCTGTGTACTGTTTTATTTTTGCTATTGGACGAAAATCAAATCAATCTTCAAATAGGATTGGAATGAAAGAGGCTGATCTCTAATTGCAAGTGCAGATAACAATTTCATACTTTCTGCCCAAGTACTGCCATAAGGCTACAGGAGGAGAGAGAAAAAGAAATGATCCAGGAAACACTGCCACCGTATAACATTTCATTATATTCCTCGTCATATGCCAGATAACACAGGGCAAATATTTGTAAAATAAATAAAGAGCCATAATGCTGAAAGAAACAGGGCATTGTGCTTTGTGTGTAGGTCTGCTTTCTTCAAATAATTTGTCACCCTAGATAGTCGCAAAATGAAGTCATGAGGGCTTCATAAAAGAGCGTTTATGAATTTCTTATCAAAATCTCTTGTGGCGCCTTCCCAATTATCAGGTAAGAACAATCATATTAGAAAACACATCGGCTGTTTGTAATGTAATTTGCAATTGTTAAAAAAACAAACAGACGTACAGTAATTCTATTGCAATTAATCTCCAATCTAAACATGGCAGCACATAGAGGAAGAATAAAATACAGTCTGTGTTAACCGATGCAGGCCTCTTAATCTACCATTACTGAATGCGCTTATCATCTCTGCTACACTTAGCTAAGTTATTTCTTTGTCCAAACATTAAGGGGAAAAAAAATCAATTCAGCTCAGGTTTTCCCACATCTTCATATCACTTCTCATCTGAACTCTATGGAGGTAGAATTTCAATTACCTTGGAGAACTCCCAGCGAGCCAGGATGAACACGGTCCTCCTGGTCACAGCCAGTAATTGTAGAGGGGTCTGCATCTTACATTTGATAATATAGCTTTACAAAAATAGATATTCTAGTTATTTGATAACAGTATAACAGTCTTCATAGGAAGATTGCCACCATTTCTCTGCTCTGTCAAGCAGCACAGAACAACTAATTCTGTTACTTTATAAATGTAATAATTAACATACCGATATATACAATGTGGAAGAAAATGCTGACTTTAATTGTAGCTGCAACAAGATTCCCCGGGGAGGATAAATGAACTTTGAATATTCACTATTTGGTTGGAAAAAAATAATTAGCTTAGTATCTGATTCTCTCCTTTCCCAATGAGGTCGCTCTTTTTAAAAACATTTGCCTTCATTTCAAAATATGAAAATAACATGGGATTTGCTTAAAACTACCTCCAGATCTCTAGTTAGGGCACTGGTATTGTTCAGATCTTTCAATGCATGGAACAAAAAAAAAATCAGCAAATATAAAATACATTTTACAACAAATGTGTGTTCATATTGTTACTTCTGTTGGGTGATTACACTCAGTTTGTAAAGAGTTCAGTTTAAATGGTTACAAGATTGAAAACAGATTCTGGAGATGGATTTACTCCATCTCACCACTAAATTACAACAGATACAATTCCATTGGCCAATGCGAAGCCCAGCACCCTGCCATGGAAGTATATCACCTACAATTTCTTGTGAAATTATACTTTGTCTCCAAAAGGTTTTATATTGATTTAATCTCCAGAAGCACCAACCTTCCAAAATGGTCCATGGAGCTCCACAAATTAAGGGATAGTCTTGTCCAATATAATGGGCAAATCTAAAGCACCACTGATCCATATCCTCTGCTGCTTTCGCGTCGTTGAAACCTATAATGGCACTGTGTCCATTCTATTTGTGTTTACAGCATGATATTAGAGTTCCAAAAGTTAGCATTGAAGTGTCACTTTATTTTGTACTTATTTACTATATTGTTCAATTTGTCAATGTTGAGCAATTTATGTTCAATGATGGTATTCATTACTTTTAAGTGGAAATTCACAATTTTATCATTTTAAAATGAGTCATTGGGTGTTAATTAGTAGGTACCACAGTTCTTGAGAAATTGAAGGGATAAGTATGCAAAAACCATGTTGTGTTTAATATATTGAAAAGGAAATTGTAATATACTCATCATAAATGAGGTAAGATGTTCCAAATCAATCTACGGTTTTAGTTACAGTGATTTCATACAAAAGCTGCATACTGCCATCCACTGGGATTAAGTGTCTCCTCTTCACTGTTAAATACTTTAGGCTGAAATCTATGATGGTGGCATATTTTTATTTTAACCTGAAAATCAGAAATTACAGAAATAAACTCAAACCCAATTTTCATCCTGGTATTGTGCATCTTAATCCGATTAGTACATAATTTCCAAATGTCAAAAGACATTTTCAAAAGACAGCATTTTGAAATTACATTCTTTTTTTTGGATTATAGCTGGTTCTCATCAAATGTCAAAATACGCTAGTTGTGACTTAAAATCTCAAGACACATAAATGCATTAAACCCTTTTCTGCTTCTAGTTGACAGTAGTGTGAACTGTCCTATCATTAACGCCATGAATATATTAGCAAGTGAATAGCCTTGACCCTAGAGTTAATCCTTTAATCCTTTTGCATCTGTTTGGCAACATTTCTATAATCTTTTTTGACAACTTATTTTCTATATTGTTAGGAATGTATAGTCCTATTTTATGATATTTTCTGTTGTTTTATAAAATTTATTCGATGTCTTATTCCAACACATGCAACTTAAGAACATTATCATGTTCTGTTCACGAAAAAGAGGGGAAAAAAGGGGTGCACGGTGAGCGCAGCGGTTAGCGCGACATTACCGCACCAGCGATCAGGACCAGGATTCGAGTCCCGCGCTGTCTGTAAGGAGTTTGTACATACTCCCGTGTCTGTGTGGGTTTCTCTGGGGCTCCAGTTTTGTTGCACCGTTCAAAATTTACTGGGGGATTTAGATCAATTGGGTGGCTCGGGCTCGAGGGCCATAATGGCCTGTTACAGTGCTATATGTCTAAATTTAAATTTAAAAAAATAAATTTTAAATTAAATAAAGAAAATGTACAACATACAACAGCTTACTTTGAACCCAATGATTTAAGTACCAACTAGACATGCTAACAGACACTAAAGACAAAATGTTCAAATGCAATAGTAGTAATGGGTTAATTACTATAATTCTTCAGCACCTTTCCACAATGAAGGGTTGCTTTATCCTGCTAGTTTGAATCTGCCAGATTTATGGAAGCACTTTAAAATGATTTATTCATCCAACATTGCACTTTCAGTCTCAAAATATATTTATAATTCAAATTGAAAAAACATGTACTGTACAATAAACAGTATCACAATACATTTACTCTCCAATAAAATTTCTATTTACAAAATCAAAAGTGAAATGGAGAATGAACTAAGGAATGCAAAATATTTATATCAAAATAGGAAGAATCCAAGCGTTTTCAGCTGAATTCTGCATTGCATTTTGGAAATGACTTTAAAGATTTATAACAACTTATTAATAACTGGTCCTTGCTGATTTTTTAAAAAATAAATAAATAATAAAAAAAAATTTTATATATATATATATATATCATGGTCAAATGTTGTCTTGCCAGAGTATGTTTTCAAAACATATTACAAGAAATGCAAATATATTGAGAAATATGTCTGGCATTTGATTAACTTATTTTTCACAAAATCCCACTCAAATACAGCAATCATTTCAGAATTTTGAAAAGTATCACCTTCTGACATTAGAACAGATAAATTGCACTCACAAGGAGGATTAGACTTTGGAAGGAGGAGAAATAAAATGCCCACAACAAAGATTTAGTGCTAAGAAAGTGGCAGAGATGCATAAAAATATGCCATCATTGATCACAAAGTGGTTGAAGAAACATCAATAGTTGGGAGATGAATTGAAAGCCCTTTATATTTACTGGGTTTTTTTTACACACAGAATGGATGGGTTGACGCTTGCATAGACTCAATCTGTCTTTTTTAAATGTTTCATATTTCTTCTTGCTAAATCAAAATCTTGTTTATCAAAAGTAAAAATAAATTCATGCTTAGAAAATATTCTAAAATATCTTGGTTTGAATATTTCATCTCTACAAATGGTAGTCAATTTGTCATTTTTAGCATTGATCAATGGTTTGAAGCAAAATAAGTTATTCAGTCGGATGGAAGTTGTCAAAATATACAGCAGCTGACAGAATGTGGGTTGGGTGAGTGTGGTGTACATCGAGAGACTATATAGCATCCATTAATGGAGGAAGAAATATCAAAGAAAATACAACAATGGTTTCCAATGTGGATCACCTTGTGTATATTTTTTTAGAGAAATCAATTAACCTTTTCAACTTTTTTGGATGTATTAAATGACAATCTTTTTACAGTTGTAATGTGAAGCGGAAAGAAGGAAAGCAGAAGAGAAAGTTTTATTAAGTCACCTGGTGCAAGATAAAAATCAATTTTTGGGTAGCTTTAATGTAGTCACTGATGTTTTAAGTGGTTTCAAATGGCTGCTTACTTCATACTAATGCTATCGCATATTCTTTCTCTATGGCCTCTTATTACTGTTCATTCAAAGGCCTCACTTGTCTGACAATACAAATCTATGTAAGATGGCAACTACCAATTCATGACTGTACTTATTTTCTTGAAGCAAGAAAATCTAAGTTATGTGTGAAATTAGCTCTGAGGATAAGAGGAAACAGAATTCAACTTTCAACTCAAAATAGCACATTATAATTATGAATGTCGGAAAGACTGAGGTATTTTACAATACATTGCATTCAAATATAGATAATACAGACACAGCTCCCTCAAGGATATGCTAGTCTTTAAATATAGAGCATTCATTTATGGATCAATACAATTGATGGTGTCTGAATATTACATTGATAAATTCAAATTTACAGCATAGAAAAAGATGATTCTGGCGAACTAGTACATATTTATTGTCCCATCCTTCCTCACCTATCTCTATAACCACAAAAAAGGTAACTACAGATACTGGAAACCTGAAATAAAAAGAGAAAAAGCTGAAAATGTTGAGCAGGTCAGGCAGCATCTGTGGACAGAAAAACATTTTATTTACAACACCAAGTCCAAGCACTAAAATATGCCTATAATAATTTCCCCTTTCTATCTATCACTTGCTGATATGACAAACTATCACCTAGGATCCATCTTCAGCAAGAAAAAAAACAAAGAACTAATTGCATCTTTCGGGCAATAGAATTACACTGGCTCCAAGTTGTTGTTGTTGCAATTGCCAAACTATTCCCTCTAGTTTACGGAGTGAACTCAAGTGTATAATAATGCCCTCATTCTTTGGCACTGGATGTTAGAACGAACTTGGTATTTTTGTGCAACCTTTAGGGCAATAACCAAGAGCCTTCCGAATGTCATCCAATGTTTGTATTGTCAACAGAGATTTGGTCATGAGTAAGAAAGGTGGAACAGGTTTGAAAGTTGCACCGTGAACTTTTAATATACTGTGAGATAAACATTCCTTCATTTACATTTCATGTTTAACTTGATGGGTCCCACATCAAAAAGGAATTTATGTCATGGTAGGATGACCATAAAATAGACCATTTAATTATTTTTTAATTTGCTAATTTATTCTCAGAGTAACTTGGATTTACCAAAATATTTTAAAGTTAATTTTAAAATATAAAGACAATTTACTTCAAAGCCGTAATTATTTAATCAACACTTAATATTTACATGACAAATCATTTTTAAATAGATAAACACATATTAGAAAGAACTTTATCCACTTAGAATTAGTATAAAGATGGATACAAGGCGAGGACTACATCAGTTTATTGAAAAGCCCTAGTTATTTACCTTACCAGTACTGAGTTATTAATGTATTTGTCACAGAGGCTTCTTCACGAAAATATAGAGAACAATCAGCAGTTGAAATAAACAAAGAAAAACATAAATAGTGCCTCACGGATTCTGACTAATTTCCCATCTTATTTAATTTGTCATGTGAAATAACACAACTAAAATTAGATTAGTTTGGCCACTGCAAGTTTTTTTTTACTAGTTCAGTTCAGTAAATGCATCCATTGCACACTGTGGTTAAGTATAGAAAGACCTGCTGTATAAACAGCTCAAGCAATTCCAATCGACCAGAATGAAAGGTATCTGCTATGAAAAACAAGCTTCAGGTTTAACAGCTAATTTGAAAAGTCATACTGTAGTCCTGATTCAAAAGCTATTTTTGCAACTTGGCTTGCGATATTAAACAGGCATTTATCTGTACGCCACAGAGCCTGATTGCATCACATAACAATATACACTGAATGGGCCAATGTACAAATGAAGCATTTTGGCATTACAGTCTCTGCAGTATTGAGAATGAATGAATTTTGGAAAAAGATCAAACAAATCCAAATTAACCCTAATTCCCCACAACAATAAAGATTACTACATTTGATTCTTTTTAAATGATAAACAACTCTCAAATTCTAGGGTTTCTCTGTTAATCCCACATAAAGCGTGTCAGTTCAATACTCACAACTGAACAATACTGAGCATTCAAGCAGTCACCCATGGCCCACCCACTGAATAAGTGATCTGCAAGAAAATGCCATTAAAGTTTCTTGCAGAGTGCTCTAACTTTAACCTCTCATGTTTCAGGTCTATTTTACGCAAGGGAGAATGTATGGAATTTCAAACATCAGGCCAAGAAGAAATTGTCTAAAAATAAGCATTTTCAAAAGTTTTGGAATATATCAAGATTTGTAATATTACGAACTTGCAACAAAGTCAGATTAAACAGCAAATACAATACAGATACAAATATCTAGGTGATAGTTTGTCATATTAGCAAGTGATAGATAGAAAGGGGAAATTATTATAGGCAAATTTCTAAATATCTATTTTGAACACAATGAATTTTGCCGCTTTATAATTCTTTGAAACAAAGAATGCATATTGATATGAAAAGCAGTTATTTCTCTAGAAACAAAAATATTTTACAATTTCCCAAAGATCAAGGATGCTGCCATTGAATAGCTCACACATTTCTAATTTTAGTTGTCAATGGTGGTTGGGCATTGCTTGAACTTCATAACACATACAAATATTCTTATTTGACAATTCTAATTGTGTGCTTTTCTGATTTCATTTTTCTTTCCACCTGAAGGTGCTGATTCCCGACCAGAGTCCTGCTGCCCTTCCATACCTCACTCAAGTCCACTCTTTTCACATGACGGGTCAGTCATGATGGGCATCTCCTGTGATATTCTCACACAATATTTATAATTATGTACTTTCCCACTATAAGATAAAGAAACAGCAACTCAAATCAACTCTCCTATTTCTGGGTACATCTTCAAATTTTGAGTTTAAACCAGTCATTTGGAAAGAAATTGACTTTGCATTGTCTGTTTCTTGAGAAAAATCCCAAATTGCCCATTACTTCAGTGAGCCATGGAGAACAGAGGCTTAATTCTACTTTCTGTAATTCCTAGATTTACAGTAAATCTGTAAACCATTTTGTTTCCAATCATGCACAGTGATTACCAAAGAGATCTTTAGTGGTGATCATCAAAATTAAGTCAAATTTCTTGAAAGGGATTAATATTCATAACTATTTGGTTATGCCTGTTTGGCTTGTAGGGAATCAAACGGTGCCAAAAATGACGGCAGCCATTTGGTAAATGCTTCTGCTTCAGCAGAGATAAAGTATCCAATGTGAAATGCAGACTCTTCTACCTGCTCAGGGAATTCATGTCCATTTTGATTGCCCCAGTTTACATTCTGCCTTTGGCAAATGAGAGTGTTGCAATGAAGGAGCTTCATTGAGAAGCCTAGATATCTCACATGACGATTGTGAGATGATTGTAGCTGGCGATTTAACTATGCCAACCTGAAAAATGTTCTATCATGGTTTCAACAGCATGTGAATTTTTCCATCAGAGGAGAGAACAACCTGGATTGAGTGTACACCAATGCTCCTGGTGCGTACAAGGCTGCCCTTCGCCCCCATCTTGGATGCTCGGACAACATATATGCCCTGCTATCCCTGGCATACAGACCACTGGAAAACAAACAAAATCAGTTTTTCAGGGAGATCAAGACAGGCCACGGGGGAGGGGAGCATTGTCGTGCTACAGGACTGATTTGAGGTCACGGACTGGAACAGTTTCAGGGAGGCGGCCAGATACAATGGCTACATAAACATCGACGAGTATACAAGCTCAGTGACTAGCTGCATTAGCAAGTTCACAGAGGATGAAATGGAGATCAAATGCAACACATACACCAGAAACCATGCTTGAACGTAGAGGTTCATGCACTCCTCAGAGCTCGAGATGCAGCCTTCAGATCAGGAGACAAGTTGACACCAACATCAGCCAGGGCTGAACTTTCCCATGCAATCTGAAAAGCAAAGGGTGGGTACGGACAGATCCATAGTCTGCTGTGTGACACTGACGACATGAGGTGCATGTGGAAAGGTATCAAAACAATAACAGTTCACAAGAGAACCTTAAGAGTCAACAACAATGACGCCTCCATTCTGGAGAGACAGAAAATCTTCTACGCATGGTTCAATGAGAAAAACAGGATCATGCCAAAGAAAGCTCTGTCCCATCCTGAAGGACAAGCCTCTTGTATAGCTGCGGCCAAGGTGAGGAGAATCCTATCCAAGGTGAACCCACACAAGACAACATACCCAACCAGGTACTGAAGGACTTTACCAAATGACGGAGGTCCTTACGGGGATCTTCAACATGTCATTGCAGCAGTCTATCATCCCCGTGGGTTTCAAGGTGGCCACCATCATTTCAAAGAGGGTGACTGTAACAGGCCTCAATGACTACAACTCAGTGGCACTGACCTCCACCATTATGAAATGATACAAACGCATGGTGATGGAACATATCAAAGTGCTCATCCCAGAGAAACTGACCAGTTTCAATTTGCCTACAGACTGCACTTTCCCACTGACACTGCTATACCCTTGTTCCTCCACTCTGTCCTGACCCACCTGCAGAATGACCCCTCATTGGCTAGGCTGCTGTTCATTGACTTCAGCTCAGCATTTAATATGATCATACCCCAGAGGCTAGTGGAGAATGTTTCCTTAGTGGGACTCAACTTCCCTCTCTGCAAATGGACTGACAAATGGAAAGACCATAGTCTATCTGGGTTGCCAGCAGAGCATTAAGTACCACACAGTGCTGAGCACTGGCGCATCTCAGGGCTGTGTGCTCAGTCTGCTCCTGTTCACATTACTGACCACGACTGCAATACCAGATCCAGCTCCAACAGTCATCAAGTTTGCAGATGACATGTCAGAGATTGGCCTCATCAGCAACAACGATAAGTCACACTACAAAGAGATGGAAAATATTATGAAATGGTGTGAGAATAACAACCCGAGCCTCAACATGGACAAGAAAATGGGGATAATTTTGGACTTCAGTACGACCAGGGATGATCAGCCTCCACTACAGAATAAAAGCTTGATAGTAGAGAGTGGAGAGCACCAAGTTCCTCAGAATTTACTTAAGAAATGACCTATGCTGGACACACACTTCATCACTTGTCAGGAAGCTGCAACAGCGACTGCAATTTCTTAGAAGGCCCGAGGCAGGCAAGGCTACCAGCCACCGTCCTGTCAACTTTCTGCGGGAGCTCTATCAACAGCACCCTGGCCAGCTGCATCACACCATGGTATGGCTGCTGTCGAGCATCAGATTGGAGGTCAATTCACAAGTCAATAAAAGTGGCAGAGAAGATCACTGGGGTCTCCTTCCCACCCGTGAATGTGATTTATCTGGATCATTGTTTCAAGAAGGCTCAGAAAAGCATGCAAGAACCTTACCACCCTGCACCAAAATCTTCCAGCTACTCCCGTCAGGAAAAAGATACAGAAGTATGAGAGCCAAAACCAGCAGGCTGAGTAACAGCTTCATCCCACAAGCAGTGAGATTGCTGAATTACTGCTAAAACAACTCTCTGTGATGCTACTATTTATTACTAATATAGATTTTATCTGTGCATATGCATCATTCGTCTGTATGTGTGCAATGTCTGCATGCATGTTCTGCACTTAGGACCAGAGAATGCTGTTTTGTTGGGTTGTACTGGAACAATTGGATGACAAATCAGAAACAGAATTTATCGTCATGAACAAGTCATTTTGCGACAACATCATAATGCAAATGTTCAGATTGTAACCATCTTATAACAGTACTATTAAAAAAAAATGCACAAAAAATAAGGCAGTGTCTTTGATTCAGTGATTATTCAGGAATCTAATGGCAGCAGGGAAGAAGCAGTCCTTGTGCTGTTGAGTGCTCATCTTTAGGCTCCTGTACCTTTTTTCTCGATAGTAGCAGAGTGAAGAGGGCATGGCCTGAGTGATAGGGACCTTGGACAATAGAGGCTGCTTTTTTAAAGACACCAACTCATGTAGATGTCCTCGAAGGAGTGAAATCTGGTGCCTGAGATGTCGCAACCCTTTGGAGTTTATTCTTGTCCTGAGAGTTGGCACCTCCATACAAGGTGGTGATGCAACCGGCCAAAATGCTCTCCACAGTACACCTGTAGAAGTTTTCAGAAGTCTTCAGTGACATACCAAATCTCTTCAGATATCTCACAAAGTATAGCCGTTGGCGAGCCTTCTTGGTGATTGTATTAACGTGAAAGCTCCAGGACAGAACCTTGGAGATGTTGACACCCAGGAATTTGAAGTTCTTGGCCCTCTCGACTATTGACCCTCGATAAGGGCAGGTTCATATTCCCCTGTCTTCCTCCTGAAGTCCACAATCATCTCCTTGGTTTTGCTGACGTTGAGCACAACGTTGTTGTCGTTACACCATTCAATGAGCTGATCCATCTCCCTCCTGTACGCTTCCACATTGCCGTTTGTGATTCTGCCGACAACTGTGGTGTCATCGGCAAACTTGAACTTGAACTTATGCTATTACTATTTTTGAAACTCAAATTAAGGAAGCTTATTGTTCCCCTTACCAAATGAAATTTAGATGCTTTTGGTATAAAAATGTATGCTTTTCTTGAGAGATTCTACGATATATTTGTATTCATTCAAATGAGGAGGAAACCACCATTAACATATGAGGGCATTTCAAGTACCGTAATTGGCAGAATTTCAAAGATGAATGTTGGCTTTATCCACATTATCTGGCATTGAAGCAAACCAAAAATGAGTGCACACTAACCCAACAGTGCCAGCAAAACTCGGAATGGAGATTAACACCTGATTCACAAACAGATGGAAGAAAAGATGTGAAATCAGAACAAATAAGTAACCATAGAATATTTGAATTTTACACTCCTGAAGTGAAACTCCAATTGCAAAGTCCTATTTTCAATATGCTCAGGGAGTCCACTGGAATCTCCTACCAATACTAGATATACATGATTTTTTTTTATTATAAGAAAATAATCATTCTGACATGTTTCATTGGGATGATGGATAAATAGAGCTTCAACCCTTTACTGTTGGGCATATGATTTGTATCTGCCATTTGTTCATCAGGTACTAGTACAATCAAAAGCCTCAATTTGAGATGACTGCCCTAGGACAACGAAAAATGCACAAACTCTGAAACACTTCAAAGAATAAAGTCCAGGAATAACGGTTACATTTTCTTCTGTTGATGATACTTAGTACACAAAAATAGACTTTTTTTAGTATTTAAAATTTGCTCCTTATTGAGATTAAAATAGACTTTTTTTAGTATTTAAAATTTGCTCCTTATTGAGATTAAAATAGACTTTTTTTAGTATTTAAAATTTGCTCCTTATTGAGATTAAAATAGACTTTTTTTAGTATTTAAAATTTGCTCCTTATTGAGATTAAAATAGACTTTTTTTAGTATTTAAAATTTGCTCCTTATTGAGATTAAAATAGACTTTTTTTAGTATTTAAAATTTGCTCCTTATTGAGATTAAAATAGACTTTTTTTAGTATTTAAAATTTGCTCCTTATTGAGATTAAAATAGACTTTTTTTAGTATTTAAAATTTGCTCCTTATTGAGATTAAAATAGACTTTTTTTAGTATTTAAAATTTGCTCCTTATTGAGATTAAAATAGACTTTTTTTAGTATTTAAAATTTGCTCCTTATTGAGATTAAAATAGACTTTTTTTAGTATTTAAAATTTGCTCCTTATTGAGATTAAAATAGACTTTTTTTAGTATTTAAAATTTGCTCCTTATTGAGATTAAAATAGACTTTTTTTAGTATTTAAAATTTGCTCCTTATTGAGATTAAAATAGACTTTTTTTAGTATTTAAAATTTGCTCCTTATTGAGATTAAAATAGACTTTTTTTAGTATTTAAAATTTGCTCCTTATTGAGATTAAAATAGACTTTTTTTAGTATTTAAAATTTGCTCCTTATTGAGATTAAAATAGACTTTTTTTAGTATTTAAAATTTGCTCCTTATTGAGATTAAAATAGACTTTTTTTAGTATTTAAAATTTGCTCCTTATTGAGATTAAAATAGACTTTTTTTAGTATTTAAAATTTGCTCCTTATTGAGATTAAAATAGACTTTTTTTAGTATTTAAAATTTGCTCCTTATTGAGATTAAAATAGACTTTTTTTAGTATTTAAAATTTGTTCCTTATTGAGATTAAAAATCCCTATAATCAGAGCAATAATAAGATCTGCTTTCCCATAGGGGGCTCTCCGTTGTAAACAAGGAGTAAGCAGTATTTTAAAATTCTAACTGTTCTCGTGCTGACGTGTGAAAACTATTCTTGAGTTACTGACAGTTACAGGCTTTGACTGCAAATCAACATGAATTAGAGCAGAAATTGAACTCGAGTTATCAATTGTTACTGTGTTAAGAATGTGTGCTAGAAATTGGATTTCACCCTTTATTGGTTCACTAAAAAAAAGGCAAAGGAGGAAAAACCCAACACCCAACCCCAACCAACCAATTTTCCCCAGCAACCGCTGCAACCGTGTCTGCCTGTCCCGCATCGGACTTGTCAGCCACAAACGAGCCTGCAGCTGACGTGGACATTTACCCCTCCATAAATCTTCGTCCGCGAAGCCAAGCCAAAGAAGAAATGTACAGTTGAAAGTGCTACTGCTAAACTGGATCACCTGCAGAAGTTGTATGATATTGACCACCCAGAATCATGCATTAAAAGAGGATCAGATATTACACAATTTAGTGCAAATGGAAGTAGGGGGAAAAAAAAACCCCATCCCTAAAAGGAATACGCCCCATGCCAGCTAAACAGCTGCAACCCACTTACGGCCGCTGTGGAACGAGGTGAGACTCCAAGACAAAGGGAGAGAGGTTGATGATCTTCACATTGAGTTCTGTTGGCTAGAAGTCCTAGACACAAGGCATGCCGGTCGGTGCCAGTAGCGGTATATGGTTACAACAATCTTCTTTGGCATTGAGAATCTATAAACCAGGTCCAGGTGAATTTTTGTGATCAAAACCTGTGATACATTAGTGAGGTTTTGACCAGTGGTTCTTAACGTTTTTTTTCCCGTGGTGAGTAAAGTGGTTTATGCTGAAAATGGGGTGGACAGATAATGTTAGAGGAATGCAGGACACAAGAAAGTAAAGCAGACATGGTCAACTGGTAATGAGATTTCAATGATTTCTAAAGAGAGGCGCACACATTCCCCCTTCCTGAGAGGAATCTAGTGAGGACAGTGATAGGGTTCCTTTCTGAACAAAGCTGAGGCAGATGTACATTGAAATGGTTATTGAGCCCTCCTAGCTTCATAGAAAATAGGTACAGGAGTAGGCCATTCAGCCTTTCAAGCATGAAACTCCATTCAGTATGATCATGGCTAATAATGCGCCTTCAGTACCCTATTCCAACTTTCTTTCCACCCACCCCCCCACCCCACCCCTTTGATCCTTTCAGCCATTATGGCCACTACTAACTCCATTTTGAATATATTTAATGAATTCGCCTCAATGGTAGGGAGCTCCACAAGTTCGCAACACTCTGAGTGAAGATGTAGACTTGTCTCAGACCTATATAGCTTCGCTTTATCTTAAGTGTGTGACCCTTTGTTCTGGACTTTCCCCATTATTGAGGACAATCTTCCTGCACCTAACCTATCTAGTCTTGACAGAATGTTATACACCTCAATGAGATCTCCTCTCAGTCTAATCAATGCCAATGAGTATAACTCAATTTGATTCAGTCATTCTTTATAGACCAACCCTGCCAGAATTAGTCTGCCGAACCTTGGGTGCACTCCCTCAATAGCAAGAATGTCCTTCTTCAGATTAGAAGATTAAAACTGTATGCAGTAAAGGTGTGGCCTCATCATGGCCCTGTACAATAGCAGTTAAGACTTTCCTGCTTCTGTATTCAAAACCCTCTTGCAATAAAGGCCCACATGCTATTTGCTTTCTTTCATCATCTGCTGTACCTCCATTGCAACCTTGAACAAACATAAGAGGCATTAAAGAAGATGGAGGACTCCATCTACAAATTATCATGGAAGGTTGTGCATTGCCAGGAGACCTTATCCTCCACTCTGGAGATGATGCTCATTTCTCTGCTGGGTATCAGCAAAAACCATGTCAAACTGTGCCCATCTGGATGCAGAGATAAAGGCCAGACAAAATTTGGTTTCTTCCCACATAGTGGGATCTGGTCTCAGCCACCTGGAAGCATCTTGAACCACTGCAAGCCACCTAAAGAAGTTCACTGAGCACAGAGATGCCAAGCATAAACAGATTGCTGTTCTCAAAAACCACAAGGTTGCTTGCTGTGAGCAGTTTACAGTTCCACAGGAGCAAGGGGATGCTACATATGAGCCGTTGGATCTCCAGGACAAGCAGAGATATGCCACACAAAAGTAGCTCAAACTCCTTAAGGAGACAGATACCGAAATCACACTGCATTTTATCATGGGCACAGTTTTGTGCAGACTGCATAAAGAGCAGACTTCCAAGGAAAAGAATGGAGCTGAAGGCCCCAGATAGCTGTGGTTGTAATACTGCAAACTATGTTAGCTCTGTTTCTAGATTATGAAACAATTATGGGTGGTCTGAATGCCAACAATTCATTACACCATCCTCTTAGAAGTCATGAGTGTGCAGATTGAAGCCCCTGATAATCTCATTCGTGAGGAAACCAAATCACTTCATATCCTGTAAATTTAAAAAAAATAAAATGCAGATGCAGAAAAACTAAAATGAAAACCAAGAACAATAGAAACACTCAGCAGGTCAGGGTGCAGCTTTGAGAAGAGAAACAGTGTTAATGTTTCAGGTGGAAGACCATTCATCAGAACAAGGATGAGGAAGGGTCTCTTCTCAGACATGGCCTGACCTGCTGAGTATTTCCAGTGTTTCTGTGCTCACATCAAGGTCTCTTAAACAACCTGCTCACCCACAATCAACAGCCATCCACCCAGACTGCTCCCATGATTGACCTTGGGAAATAATCTGAAGCCATGACTTTTGCAGCAAGAATGCCTCATGGACCATTAAATACATCTCTGTTGACTCAAAACTGAAAAGGGTAGCTTTTCAATAGTCACAAGGCACAAAGAATATAGTGCCTGGATGTTTGAACCCTCATATAAAGTAATGGAGCATTAAAAACACTAAAATACAAATGTTTTTACTGAAAAAAAACATGACTTTCTAAATTGTTTTATTTTACTTTATCGTTGATTTTGAATGCTTGCACAGTTGAGATTGGTGCTTATCCAAAATTTTAAAAAAATATTTCAAAATATCAAAATATAGGTAAAACAAAATTGTTGTAGCAGTTGCTGGAATTCACCAAATGAGTATCTCAGCCACTAAATGACAAAGAAAGAAACAATCCCTGCTACATTAAGCATATTCTGTGGATTTTGAAATTGCTCAGTTAGATCTCCAGAAGTCTGCATAGTGCCCTTTCTAAATCAAGATAAACATAACAAAACACCACCATATAATCCTAGTTGTATTGTGAGTGTTCAATGAAAGTTAGAGGCTTCAATTTATGCCATCAGTGGAGAAAACACATTATTTGTGAAGGTGCATAACTGACACAGAGAAACATCAGTCGGGTGAGGGTGATTCACACACCAATGATCCTGCCTCAAATTCCTGGTGCGCACAATTTCACCTGCAAATTATTGTTAGGCTTCCCTCGTTTAATTTTTTTTGTGTGCACAATTTGTTTAAATGACACTATATTGAAAAATATAACGTTAATAATAGGTTTACTTTTTATGAGGTTGATTTTTTCTCTGTTGTCTGAATTCTCATTTGTGGCAAATTTGAATAACTTGCCGCATTTAAATAGGGATACTAACATATTTCATAAACTGACTTTAAATCCCCTCTACAGCGTCTATTTGGGCAGCAGCAGGCTTGTTCCACCTGGCTAAGATATGACCATGGGATCACATTGGAGAATTAATGGCCAAGCAACCATGGACATAGAAGGTTTTACTGAAACAGACAGAATTGCTCCAACTAGGTTTCGTTCTCATGGGAGATTCATCTCCTATGTTGCAACATATAATATTGGTATGCTGCTTTAACATGTGGCTTTGAATTATTAAGAAAACTAAGTCAGCACATTAAAGCCATTGATAGTATGGAGTAAGGATTCACTGGGGTGACATTAGCAGTGGAAAACCTTATGAACACCAACTTAGAGACTAAGATGCAAGCATTCATCCTCATTCAGGTATGTTTGATGTACAAGATGGTAGTGTGGCCCATTCCTGAAAATGGATGACAGTGAGTGTTAGAAGAATGTTACACTGGCAAGTTACTACATGATATATTTAGGATAAATTTCTGACTTTAGCACTTTAATCAATAGACAATAGATTCTGGAGTAGGCTATTCAGTCCATCAAGCCAGCACCACCATTCATTTAGATCATGGCTGATCTTCCACTATCAGTACCCTGTCCCTGCCTTCTCCCCTGTCTACAAGAACCTTACCTAGCTCCCTCTTGAACTTATCCAGACAACCTGCCTCTACCACCCTCTGCGGCAAAGCATTCCACAGACCAACAACTCTCTAGGTAAAAAAAATTCTCATCTCTGTCCTAAAGGGCCTTCCCTGTATCCTTAAACTCTGGCCTCTAGTCCTAGTCTTCCCCAACATTGGGAACAAGTAATCAGTTTCTATCATGTCCAATCCCTTAATAATCTTATATACCTCAATCACATCTCCACTCATCCTTCTAAATTCCAACGTATACAACCTCAGTTTATTCAACCTTTCAGCGTACGTCAATCACGCCATCCCTGGAACTAATCTTTTGAATCTACGCTGCACTCCCTCAATAGCAAGAATGTTCTTCCTCAAATGAGGAGACCAGAACTGGACACAATACTCTAGGTGTGGTCTCACCAGGGCCCTGTCCAACTACAGAAGGACATCTTTACTCCTATACTCTATTCTCCTTTTTATGAAGACCAACATGCCATTTGCCTTTTTCACAGCTTGTTGAACTTGCATGCTAGCTTTTAGCGACTTATGTACAAGTACACCTAGATCACGTTCCACTTCCCCACTCCCTATCTTGACTCCATTAATAATCTGCCTTCTTGTTCCTGCCACCAAAGTGTACAACCTCACATTTATCCACATTAAACTGCATCTTAAATGCATCTGCCCACTCACCTAACCTGTCCAAGTCCCCCTGCATTTTCCTAACATTCTCCGCACACTTCACATTGCCGCCCAGTTTTGTGTCATCTGCAAATTTGCTAATGCTATTTATAATCCCCTTATCTAAATCATTAATATATATGATAAACAACTGAGGACACAGCACCGAGCCCTGCGGGACCCCATTTGTCACATCCTGCCATCCCGATAGTGACCTGTTAACCCCAACTCTTTGTTTCTTGTCTGGCAACCAATTTTCTATCCATGTCAGCACCCTACCCCCAATATCATGCTCTCTGATTTTGCCTACTAACCTCCTATGCGGGACCTTATCAAAAGCCTTCTGAGAGTCCAAGTACGCCACATCCACTGGCTCTCCCATGTCCACCCTCCTCATCACATCCTCGAAAAATTTCAGAAGATTCGTGAAGCATGATTTTCCCTTCAGAAATCCATTTCTGTTTAAGTGTTCTGTTATTTCTTCTTTTATAATAGATTCTAATATTTACCCCACTACTGACGTCAGGCTAACCAGTCTGTAATTGCCCGTTTTCTCCCTCCCTCCCTTCTTAAATAGCGGCACAACATTAGCCACCCTCCACTCCACAGGCACCTCTCCTAAATTTATAGAACATTGGAAAATGTCAACCAATGTGTTCACAATTTCAAGAGCAACCTCCCTAAGCACTCTGGGATGCAGTCCATCAGGCCTTGGGGACTTATCAGCCTTCAGTCCATTCAATTTACTCAAGACCACATGCTTCCGAATCTGGATTTCCATCAATTTCTCCATTACCTTTGGAAATTCTATCAATTCCTTCGATTCCACAGGATCTCTGCCCCCTATCTGACCTTTACCTGTATCTTCCCTGGTGAAGACAGATGCAAAGTATCTGTTAAACTCGTCAGCCATTTCCTTGCTTCCCATAATCATTTCATCTGTTTGTTTTTAAGGACCCAGTTTTGGTCCTAACTAATTTTTTTTCCTCTTTACATACCCCCTTTATATTATTGGCTAGTTTACCCTCATACCTCATTTTTCCTCCTATGTAGCTTTCTTAGTTATCTTCTGTTGCTCTTTGAATGTTTCCCAATCCTCCAGTTTCCCACTCCTCCTTGCTTGATACTGTTCTTGACTTCGTCAGCCACAGTTTCCCTTCACTCACCTTAGAGCCTTTCTTCCTCTTTGGAACAAACTGGTCCTGTACCTTCTGAAAAATGCCCAGAAATACCTACAATTTTTGTTCCAGTATTCTCCCAGCCAGGGTATGTATTTTGGTGAGCTCCTCCCTCATGGCTGCATAATCCCCTTTATTCAACTCTAATACTGATACTTCCAACTTTCTTTCCTTCTCCCTTTCAAATTGCAAATTAAAACTCACCATATTATGGTCACTATTACCTAATGGCTCCCCTACTTCAAGGTCCCTTATCAAATCCACATCATTACACAACACCAAATCCAGAATTGTCTTCCCCCTGGTGGGATCCATCATGAGCTGCTCTATAAACTCACTTTCTTGCAATCTCGCACTAGCTAGATTTTCCCAGTCTATCTGCATGTTCAAATCCCCCATAACAACTGTATCAGTACCATTCTGACATGCCATAACTCCTGATTATTCTGTCTCCTATATCTGAGCTACTGTTTGAGGACCTGTATATGACTCTCAATATGGGCCTCTTGCCCTTGCAATTCCTCAAATCTATCCAAACAGACTCTACTCCACCTGCTTTTATGTCGGTCCTTTCAAGGGACTGAAAATCATTTCTCACCAACAGAGTCACCCCACCACATCTGTCACCCACCTGTCTGTCCCTTCGATAGGATGCATACCCTGGAATATTAATTTCCCAATCCTGGCCCTCCTGCAGCCATGTCTCCGTTATTCCTATAACATCATACCCTATAATATGCAGTTGAGGCTCAAGCTTATCCATTTTATTTCTGATGCTCCATCCGTTCATGTACAATATCATTAATCTGTTACTCCCCACACCCCTCACCTTGTTACCTGACACACTTGGCCATACTCTCTGATCCCTTTCTGCTCCTTCTGCCCTTTTAATTTCACTGCCTATCCGAACCTTTCCTATTTTCACTTTCCTATCCATTGCCCTATCACTCAGGTTCCCATCCCCCTGCCAAATTAGTTTAAACCATATCCAACAGCTCTATTAAACCTGCCTGCCAGGATATTGGCCACTTTTGGGTTCAGGTGTAACCTGTCCTTCTTGTAGAGGTCATGCCTCCCCCAGAAGATATCCCAAACCCTGCCTTCTGCACCAGCCCTTCAGCCACACATTCACCTGTCTGATCCTTCCATTTTTACCTCCACTTGCACTCAGCACAGGTAGCAATCCAGTGATCACTACCCTGGAGGTCCTGTATCTTAGCTTCCCTCCTAACTCACTGTAATCCCTCTTCAGGACCTCTTCCCCCTTTGTAATCTATGTCATTGGTACCCACATGTACCAAGACATCAGGCTGCTCACTCTCTCCTCTCAGAATACTCTGGACCTGATTTGAGATATCTAGCATTCTGGCACCTGGGAGGCAACACACCATGCGGGTCTATCTGTCAGGCTCACAGAATGCCTTGCCTCTACCCCTGACAATGGAGTCCCCTATGACCACTGCATTTTTCTTCCTTCCCTTCTGCACCACAGCACCAGACTCAGAGCCAGTGACCTGGTCACTGTGGCCATCCTCTGTCAGGTCATCCCCCTCAACAGTCTCCAATACAATATACCCATTGCTGAGTGGTATAGTCATAGGGGTGCTCTCCACTCTTCAAGAGCTGGTCCTCTTTCTAGCTGGATTAGAGGAAAGAGAGAATGTGGATATCAAATGCTAGGGGTGGTACTTGCTCTTTAACACATTAGGTTAGGCAATTAAAGAAAGCTCAGAAGATTTATCCATTAATCTCCTCCTCCATCTAGTACTTCCAGCCCAGCCCCAGTGCAATCAACAAGTGACGCTGTTTTCTCTCTCAATGACAGCCCTTTCCTGATAACTACATGGTTCTGTTAGGTCAAGAACTCTTTGAAGCTACTGCTTTAAACTGTCAGATGGCCGAGTTTAATCCTGACATTGAGTGCTGTCTGTGTGGAGTTTGCATGTTCTTCCTAATTTCCTCTGATTGTTCTGGGTTTTTTTTCCTACATTCCATTGGCCACTATAAATTGCTCCTAGTTTACAGCTGATTAGAAGAGTCTAGAGGGAGTTGATGTCAAAATTTGGAGAATAAAAAAATGGACTAATCTTGGATAAGTGTAAATGGGTGGTTGATAATTGGAAGGGCCTGATCTTGTTTTTTTATGGATCTGCAAGGATTTATATCAGGAAACATGGGGTATTACAACATTTATGAGCCAGGATGGTCAGATTACTTTGTCTTCTCCATTTGAAATTTAGTTTGGTAGATAGGTTTGGTAGAATTAATAAGGAAGTTTTTTTTTTCCAGATTGTGGACACACTAATGAAGGATCAATAACCTGAAACTGACACCAATTGAGCGAAGGGAATAGACACTGGTTTTTTACATTGAGAAGACAATATTCTGCCACAGTGAATAGTTAGGACAAACTCCTGAACTATGAAGAGAAAATTGGAAAACATATTGAAACATTAGAATAAAGCTGGATAGGATTTGTTGCATTTCTGAAGCCAACAAACAAACATGAAGCCACGGTCACGAGTAGTTGAAATGGGCTTATGTGCAGTAAACCTCTAAGGTTCTGTAGGAGGTTTGAAGTAATCTTGGAGGTTTGCCTGTTCTATCCACTCATATTCATTTCATATTTCAACTTAAGAATCAAGTGTGAAGCCAACCATTAGATCCTCTGAATCCACACTAATCTGAAATATCTCTAGATTTACAAATTTGGATGCCAATAACATATTGAGGAATTTATAGAAGGCCACACCTTTTGGTTTTATTACTTTCACTGCCTTGTGATTTAAATGACAAAACAAATCACTGGAACATTAAACTTGTAGCTATTTTAGATCTACAAACTATGGCAAAATTAAAAGGAAACACAATAAAGTCTCACACTTAATGTAATTGAAAATGACTTCCCAGCGGGTACTGTTAAATTATAACCTGCACCACACATTGTATCAAAGTTCAACATAATGTTAATTTATTGGCCTGAAAAGTGCCATCTGCCAAATTCAATCATACAGACAAGATGAGGCTAGGCAGGGCAACGGTGAAACAATACAAAATGTCAAAATAATCGGGGCAGATTGATAGAGCTTCAGCCATGTCAATGAATACTGACCTCAGTGGTTGGATGTGGATACTGCAACTGATTCGATGCGTCACAGCTCTGTAGTTACGCACGGCAAAGTAAGGAAGCACTGGTAAGCTGTTTAATAAAATTTAAGTTTAAAAATTCTCTTAATTACTGGCCAAATAGAGATATGTTATTTAGGAATCTTTCAATTATAGAGCTAAGCTGTTACAGTATATCTTTTAGCATATATCTCCTTTCCTTATAATAAGATGAAGCATATCCAGAGAGATGCAAAGGATTATCCCTATGTCGGTGGCCAATTGTGGAAACTCAATTCCAGAACACTAGATTCCACCACCAGAGGATCATGAATTTAGATTTAACCCTTGAAAAGTTCTTCTAAATTCCTATCCAGATTTATTGGACAAAAAAATAAATGATGGTTAAGGAAGAATATCATATATATATATATATATATATATATATATATCCACAAATATAGAGTATAGTTCCTTTCCTCCAACAAACTAGAAACTAGACTCTTGATCAAAGTGAATGGACTCATAATTGTATAGCTTGCAGAAATGCTGCTTCACAGGCAGTGGCCAGGGCTCAATCCAGACCCGAGCTGATGTCAGTGTGGAGTTCACAGGTTCTCCCTGTGAATGCCTGGGTTTCCTCAAGATGCTCCGGTTCCCTCCCCCTCAAAACAGAGACATTCGAATGAATAGGTGAACTTGCCAATGCAATTTCCCCTTTGTCTTTGTGCAGGTGGCAGATTTTGTGGGCAGCTGATAGAAATGTGAGAAGAACATAAAAAAGACAGGTTTGATGAAGGTTAGTACAATTGGGTGGCTGCCGGGTGGGGCAGACTTGCTGGGTCAAAAGGTCTGTTCCTATCCTGCACCTTACTCTGTATTGTACTATCACATGTAAGAGTATGGCTCAGATTTTAACTTTGAATACTGAGTTGATTCACCATCAGACCAGCATCGAGTAAGGAATGTATTAACACAAAAAAAAGAGAAATACACTGATTGTTTTGAAACTCTGCAATCCATATTAATCATTCATTCCACAAAGCACATTATCATCCTTTGCATCAATTTTTTGCCTTGAGAAAATTAGGAAGCCATTTTAACTAATCCTACCAAATGGGAAATTAAGGGGAACAGATGGAACTGCTTCTTATTTTACTACTTTTCTTCTCACTAAAACCTGTTGTCTCTTCAGTCTTCCCACCCATATCCACCTATGACCTCTTAATTGTGGGTCTGTGGTCCCCTCTCATCACTTTATTCCTGCTTTGTCGAAGGGCTCCGGCCTGAAACATTGGTTATATATCTTTGCTGCATTAGAACGCTGCATGTCTTGTTGAGTTTGTCCAGGACTTTCTTTTATATTAAATTACAATCACAGCGCCTGCAGACTTTCTTGTGTAATGCAATCCTACATTGGTTAGATTCAAATGAATTTTTACTGGTTGAATAAACAAAGCATGATGGTGAGAAGGTGATGCAGAGGTATGTGCCAAATGCATCCAGCATTATCATGCAAATGGATGCTGGATGATGGGGAGAAATGAGGGAAGAAACACCAAAAAGTAAACCAACAAACAAAACAAAATATCCAAAACTTACAATGACACTATTCCTGTCATTTAATTGACATTCCATTGATGCTTATGCACAATTAACAGTGTATTTGCTGAGGCATGAATTAATTCCCAGTACATTCTGATATTCGATCGACAAAGATAATTCAATAAGAAGAAGTTTTTGCTTGCTACAGTGCTTTCCAATTAAAAAATGTCCTGGCATGAAGCCAAAATATTGCACGAGAAAGCAGGGATAATGTGTTAATTATACAACAATTCTTCTGATTGTTTTTCTTATAAATTTACGCACCAATTGCAATTTTTATTGGCCTGACTCCTCCTTTCCTACAGTACATTTAAAGGGCCTATAATGGGCATCAAAAGCAGACTATCGCACCAAAGACAAATGAACTGATGGAGGAACTCAACAAGTCAGGCAGCATCTGTGGAGGGAAATGGACAGTTGATCTTTTGGGTTGAGAACCTTCACCTAGACTGGATCATGTACTCCTTCTGCTCCAGATTCCAGTATCAGAAGTCACTTATGTCTCCTCATTATGACTGCATGCTTGCTTTGGGAAATGAGACGCTTGAAATGCTTTTCATTCTTTTTGTTTTGTGGTGGCTTGAGTCGGCAAATGTGTTATCATGGAATAAGCTGCTGGATAAGCACCTCTGAAGAAATGCAGCACATGCTGAGTACTGACCTTTAAAAGCACAATGAAGTTGCAGTAACCCAATCCTTGAGACCAGGTGCATCAGATATATAGGGTTGCTGCTTGACTCTCAGCTGTTCTGAATTTACAGGAGGGCAGGAAATTGTGCCGCACCCACAAGGGATTTGTTTTTTCTGCTAATCAACACTGCAATGCCTCACAGGATACTGTGTTAGGCTGCAAATGGCACTTCTGAATTTAATAAAAAATGGGAGTTCCTCATGCGACAAATAGAGTCACCTCAATGGTGGCATCTCTAGAAGAGAAAGCAAATGTTAAATAAATTGGGTAAAGTGTAAAAAAAAAGTTGGAGTGATAGCCTGGGAGGACAATGCTAACACAAGCAAATTCCAATCAAAATCTGGCGCTGTCTGTAAGGAGTTTGTACGTTCTCCCCGTGTTTCTGTGGGTTTTCTCCAGGTTCTCCGGTTTCCTCCCACCCTTCAAAGCATACTGGGGTTGTAGGTTAATTGGGTATAAATGGGTGGAATGGGCTCATGGGCCGGAAGGGCCTGTTACTGTGCTCTATCTCTAATTTTTGTAAAAATGTAAAAAATAATCTTAACATGCACCATCTCTCTGGAAGCTACATGCTTTGAAATCAACTGTTATTCAATGTTAATTTATTTTTTCTCTGTCTTATTTGGAGTTGACCAGGTAACAATGCCCTGTCAATATCTCATTCAGGTGAAGTTCCAAAAGCCTAACAAACTTCGGCTGTTGGACAAGCCCTTTGAAAGTGGAAGAGTGACTGAAGCTCACTTAACTGAGCAAAGATTTGCTCTGCTCAGAGCAGGAACTTGACTACAGCAGAACCAGTACTGACAGCGAAGGTGTAGACCTGAATTCTAATAATGCTGTAACCAGCCTGTGTGCAGGCAACTGGAACTGGCACACATACTGCATGCAAAGGGTTATAGCCTTGCTCCTCTTCAGGCTCGGCTTATTCTGAAGGCTAACATCAAGCAATTAGTATAATTAATCTGAGACAATGAGATGTGTTACCACTTATCAAATTGATTGTTCTCCCATCAAAATAAACTAAAGAAGCTTCTTTTTGTAAGGTACTGTATAATTTCACAGGATGATTCAAAATGTCATGTTGCTGCAAGCCAATTAAAAACAGTCACTATCTAGAATACATTATTTAGATTGGTTTGGCTATTCAGCTTAGTGCTAACTACAAGTAGTTTTATGTCTTACAGCATTAAAGAAAAGGATACATCTGAGCCTACAATATGTTCATGTATTGCAGAGACTTTGAAACACATTTTAAATGGCAAAAGTAACCAAGACTTTTATGTCAGATCGTAAATTATTCAACATATTCTAACAATGAAGGAATCTTTACATTTTACATTCATCTGCTATATGACCCTCTACTGATTTATAAAAGCAAAAAAAAAGCCTCTCTACAATTTCTTTACTTTTATAACATAATTGACTACTGTTAAATCTAAACCACTTAAAATGACTCCAAACAATTCCTTCAGTTTAAAAAGCACAAAGGAAAGAAAATAATAAAGGTCCTCTGGTTATATTTTCATAACTTATTCATTTGGACTCAATACACTTAATCTACATCATCTAAACTTTGAAGAGCAATGGGAAGATACTTTCACCCACCAGAGGGGAAAAAAAATGAATTAATTTCAGGCTTTACCAGTGGTTTGGAAATGGATATCTACATGCATCCATATTAGGAAGCAGACTTTTAAAACAAAACTAGTATGCAACATACACATTACGATACAGTAGTTGAAAGGTTGACCAGCAGCTAGAAATTCAATTGCTTGCTCCTTGTATATACTCGACCTTATTATTGCAGAATGGTAGAGAGAAATCTGCATTGATTGATCACATCTGAATCATTTCAACCTGACTGTAATATTGTTCTTAAAGGAACAAAGACAAAATCTAGTATGAAGGTGCTGCTCTCCAATTTATCATAATTGCATATTCACCGCATAGTCTCAGTTCACAGTACAGCATGGTGGTAAATTCCAGGAATTTCCTCTCCCCCCCCTAAAGTCCAATGGTCTGTTGATATTTAGCTGCAGAGATCAAACACCAATCACACAGGACATAACAAGAATATGAAAGGACGTGTGGTGAACTGCCCCGGCAGACACACTGTTCAGTTGTCAGTCAGACATAGCCCATCACCACTGCCACCACCTCTCACAAAGCTAAACATCTCTTTATGTCAGAACAAATTGGGCGATCAAATCATTTTTTTCTTCTATGACAGAAAGGGATTCAAAGCATGGAACAAAGTGTGGAAATGACTGCAAGAAGTTAGGTCAGTTCCCAAGGAAACGTAGGGCTGCAGCGATATTCTGAACTGGCAATGATCTCTACTCAGCGCCAGTACAAAACAGTTTATTCTATGGGCATGGCTGATCACTTCACTGCCTAAAGGGACCATAATTTCATAAGTGTAGAAATCGAAAATAACTCCCACATGTGAAACACTTAAGTGTCAGTAGTAGCACGCTACACTATTAAATTTAAAAGGAAAAGCTTACATCTTTGAAAGGACCAGTGTGTCCACAGAATAAAATGAAACTCTCACCAAGGAGGTGAGAAGTTTGGAGACTCAGGGGTTCCTCCACTTGTGCAACATATTGACAGTACTTGTATGTATCCACAGCACTTGTGAAAGAGCAGCTACTGTCACCAGTGCTGGTAAAATACCCATTTGTTTTTACAGACACATTTGCACCTGTGCATGTGTCACAGATGTCCAATTGCTCTTCATTGATTCAAGTTGTTCTTAATTCTTTTAATAACAGACTATGTTTTGGCAACATTTTTGAAAAGAGTTTCTTCTTTTTGCATACTTCAATGAGAATATTATCTTGACAGTCATTTTACACCAAATGTTCATTCAGAAATCTCATTCACATTTCCAACTATCAGTTGTAAAAAAAAGCTGGCAGACATAAAGCAAACCTGTCTTGCCAGATGGAAAAGATATGGATTTGATAGCACAATATTTTACTAATTAAGGCCAAAACAAAAAATAATAATGTTACCTCAAAATATTTAGTATTCTTTACAATCGCTGCTTTTTTTAAACTTATATTTAATAATGTTTCAAATTAATGTGATCTACAGCTGGCTGGAGAAATATCCTGAATAACAAAGAAATAATACTGCATTTGTCTTAATGATGTTGATTCCCAAGGCTCACTCCCACTTGCTTCCATAAGGTTTCATCAGTTCCTGGACACACTACAAGACAAAAGTGGAAAGCTTCAGCCATTCCATCTTTAGGTGAGAGATGGGACACGGGAGCTGGAAATTTAGGTGACAGTGAAAACTGAAGGTAGGATAATGTGGAGAGGGGGAGGAGGTCAAGTTGGTGAGGTGTGGCAGAACATATTGAACAGCATTTTGACAATATATTCTTTCTGCTGGAAGGACAAGATGCCTACGGCAAATACAACATGCCCAAATCCCATGGAGGAGATTGTATTAGCCATTATTGGAATTTCTGATAAAAATAAATACACAGAAACTCAGCATATCTCACAGTGTTCATAGGAGGTAAATATATGTAAACAATGTTTCAGGCCTGAGCCCTTCTTCAAGGTACGAGTGAACAGCAGGCAGGTGCCTTAATTAAAAGAAAGGGCAGGGGAAGAAATACAGATTGACAGACAAAGGGTGTTAATTGGATATTGATAGAAGGACAGGAGAGAGGAAAAGTGAGAACTGATTGGGGAAGAGGTTGTGGGTTATCTCTGAATGCAGAGCTGGAGGAAAGGAGACAGAGGAAAAAGGAAGAGAGAGAGAGAGAGAGAGACAGAGTTAGAGGAAAGGAGATGCAAGGATAGATGGGGGAGGGGGAGGGATGAGGCTAATAGAAACCAGAGGTCAACATTGATGCCATCCAGTTGGAGGGTGTCCTAACGGAAGATTAGGTGTGTGAGCATTGCTCTGTGAAGAATTCAGACACAAAGTTTGTAGACTGTTCAACAGGCTTTAATCAGCTTAAATTTGTGCACACATAGGTCTCTGTACCTTCCTGGCTCCACGTGCCTGACTGACTCCCAAAGGAGTCTTTATACAGGCTGGTGATTGACAGCGGGCAGGTGGGTCCACCCTCTCAGGTTGCCTACCTGCAGGTACAGTGGTTGTCCCCTGCAGTAGGCCATAGGAGTGTGGTTGTATCACCACAAGGCGATGTTTCTCTAATTTGCAATAGTCTCAGTCTGGCAGTGTGTGAGACCACGGCAGACATGTTGGCAAGATGGTGGGAAATTGGGACTATTTATATGACATTTATTGTCATCTGATTGTACAAGTGCAGCCAATTGAAACAGCGTTCTCTGGTCCTCAGTGCAAAAAGAGCAGACATAAAACCAAACTTTACCCACAAACAAACAATACATATGCAGGACAAGTATTTCATCTATACAGATAAATAAATAAATAGATTTTGCTTCTGCCAGACAGAGCTGAGGTGCTCAACAAAGCATCTCCCAATCAGCATCCAGTCTCTCCGATGGAGACGAGACAACAATGGGAGCACAAGATGTAGTAGATGACCCCATGAAGATTCACAAGTATTGCTTCACTTGGAAGGACTGTTTGGGTTCCCGAATGGTGGTGAGGGAGGAGGTGTAGGAGCAAGTGCAGCACCTCCTGCATCACAAAGGTAGATGTAATTGATGGGAAGGAAGGAGTGCACGAGGACGTCATGGAGGGAGCAGTCCCTGTGGAAGGTGGAGAGAGGAGGAGAAGAGAATATTTGTATGTTAGTGAAATCGTGTAGTAGATGGTGGAAATGGCAGAAGATGATACGTTGTATGCAGAGGCTGGTTGGGTGGTGGGGATAAGTGGAATCCTATCCTTACTGCGAGTGGGAGCGGAATGGGCCAGGACAGATATGCAGGTAATGGAGGATAAGTGGGTGAGGGCCGAATTGATGGGTGGTAGAGGGAAGCTACATTTTCTGAATGAGGGCATTTCAGATGGTCTGGCATAGAAGACCTCACCCTGGGAGCAGATGCGACAGAACCAGAGGAATTGAGAGAAAGGAATGGTAGACTTATAGGGGGCAGGGTGTAAAGAGGTGTAGTTGAGATAGCTGTGGGAGTTGGTGGGTTTGTAGATGTCTGTTGAGATTTTATCTCCCGGGATGAAGAAAGAGAGATAAAGAAAGGGCAGGACCAAATGATGCAAAGTTCATGGCCAGTAGCAGATACCTCACGTCATTTATGAACTATTTCCAGAACAAAATTGATAACAGTACCACCAGTCTTGGATGTTTCCAGCATAGCTGTCCCAAGCTTTAGCTACAGTATGACATCTAAGGTCTAGCACATATGACCAGTGCAATATATATACTTTTGATTTTCTCTCTTTTCATGACATTCACAGTGAACGTGCTTAAATCTAACTTCAGATCTTTTAGTTAAAACTCCAATATTTTGGTCTAATCTTGTTGGAGAAAAAACACCAAAATCATTGATTTATCTTTCATTATCCATCTCAAGTATTCAAGTGATCTTTTACTTATAATGAATATACAAATTCTTTGAAACTGTTCCAAACACTTAGAAGGCTATTTAACAGTGAGCCCAGCTAATGCCTCATCAATAATGCTTAAAGCAATTCGGTCTTGTTCATTACATATTGGTGAAGACTTTCAATAATTCACTACATTTAATTGGTACTTCCCCTATTCATTCAATCGGCAAGGCCTTGATCAGTGTAGAATGAAGATATATGAATCAAGTAGGTAAGGGAGTCAAATAATCTTATTACAAGGAACGTTACAATTTTCTACAGTCTACACTTGTGCCTTTCCTCTCACAGACACACAAGCTGTATTGGCAGTGCTATAACAGAAAGAAGAGAGTGATGGTGGAAACACACCGTCACTCTATTTCACACTCCCCTGATACTAACTCAGATATTGGAACTGCAACTGCATTTTTTGGAAGATACCAGAGCTGAGATGTGCGTATGGTATAACTTGAGGTACAAATGACCCATAAAGATTCCAGGCAAAAGGTGAATGACCATGTTGGCTCACAATGTGTGTGAAATTGCACACAGGTTTCAATCCAAAGAGCTTGATTAGTATTTCCATGGGCCATGGGTGTGCGCAACAATCATTGAGATGTCTGCTAGAAACCTGCATTCATTACACTGGACAATGAAAATGTTGCTTCCTAAACACTTTTGAGTGTATATTATGTATTTTGGACTGCTGATCACAAAAAATATTCTTAAAATATTCCAATCACATATTTTTTTAGAGATACAACCTATTTTTGTGATTTTCTGTCATATTTTAAGTCCACTGCTCCATTGCCCACAAAACAAGCTGATTTTGACAGTCCAAGCAAATCTGGGCATGCACTCAGTGAAGATGCTATGAAAATTTTGATTTGGGGTTGGGCACATTTAGCCAGGATAGATACAGACAGGCTATTAACGTAGCTCACGTATTCAGATGCTGTGCATTACATTCATATAGATTGAACGTATGTTAATGCATATATTATTCAGGCAATAGAATCATGAGTGTACTTAACAATAAAATTTATTGTCACCAGGAAAATTCAGAGCAGCAGAAATATCTCGTCAATATCGCAATAATTGGATGCATTCCGTTACATTTGTGGTGAGTGTACACAAGGCTCAAAGAAATAGATAGCATTGCTACATTTATTGAGAAAGCCCATAAACTCAACTTCGGTTGTAAAATTGGTGACCAAGATAAACCCTGGGCTCCTCACATTTTATGTGCAACATGAGCAGGTCAACCTGAGAGCTTGGCTCACAGGTACTCAATTCAATGAAAGTTAATTTAATGTTTCTCTAACTTCAACAAATCTGGAAATTATCTTTATATTCATCTTGAAGATGTCTATCATAATGCCCTTTTTTTTTTCAGGAAGCAAACCTGAAAAAAAAATTGTTGTCCAGTGTTATCAGGGAGCACGGAGGAGTTGAGCCTGATGATCAGGCTTTGCACACTGTTTCAAGTACAATTTACTTCAAGGAAGTGATAGTAACATCTGTTCACTGTGAGCACAACACACTGGAAAATAGACTTTAATGAAGCCAGTGATCTTCTCAATCATGTTTTGTGTGGCCGTTTGGCGTTAATTGTATAAATACTGACCATGGTTAAAAAATTTTAAAATCAAATTTATTGACAACACTGTAGAAGCCAATTCTGGACATTGGAACCTATTCTGCCTAACTACAACCAGACAAGCTCCCAACACTGTACATTTCAGAGGGTGGAAGGAAATCAAAGCATCTGGGAAAAATCCATGCAGGGCATGTGGAAAATGTACCAATTACAGCTCCTATGTGTTACCAGTCTCCTATCTCTCCGCCCCTCTGTCACTGTGGCTACATGGCCTCATGGCAAGTATAAGGATTAGTATCAAGTAACAATTTGAAAGCAAATTTCTGAATGAATTGTGTCCTTTTCCTCCAAAAGACAACTAGTCAATCACACATACATCTAGTGTTTTTTTTCTGATAGTCTGCCCAACGTACCATTGGATTGCCATTAGTGGAGGAGTGGCAAGTACTTTGGAGCAGACCTTCAGCAACCCTGGGCTTAGAATTGATGGTACAGGGTACATTGTAATATGGGCTAGCTGACAGATAGCTAACTGTAGGAGCATTGAGAGAATAATCGTTGTAATTATTCAATCTTGTCATAAAAATATAGGAAAGAGGAGCAGGAGTAGCCTATGTGGCAAGTCGCTGGCACTGTAATTGCATTGTGCGAACAGCTACGCTAACCGTGCTGTGTGTGGTTTGGCAACCAGTGCCACCAGGAATGTTACCTCTGGGTAATATTTGTCATACAATCATGCAATGCACTTTCTAGAGTCATGGAAACAAGCCTATAGTGTTATGATACAGAACATGAGAGAGTTAATACTTTTCTCTGCCCAAGGCTGCCGCATTAAATATATTTAAGACAGTTAGATAGATTTTTTGCATAGTAGTGGAAATAAAAGTTATGCGGATAAGGCAGGTGGGTGGAGCTGAGTTCATGGCCGGGTCAGCCATGAACTTATTGAATGGTGAGCAAGCTCAATGGGCCAGATAGGCTACTCCTGCTCCTCTTTCCTATATTTTTATGACAAGATTGAATAATTACAACAATTATTCTCTCAATGCTCCTACAGTTAGCTATCTGTCAACTAGCCCATATTACAATGTACCCTGTACCATCAATTCTAAGCCCAGGGTTGCTGAAGGTCTGCTCCAAAGTACTTGCCACTCCTCCACTAATGGTAAATCCAATGGTACGTTGGGCAGACTATCAGAAAAAAAACACTAGATGTGTGTGTGATTGACTAGTTGTCTTTTGGAGGAAAAGGACACAATTCATTCAGAAATTTGCTTTCAAATTGTTACTTGATACTAATCCTTACACTTGCCATGGGGCCATGTAGCCACAGTGACAGAGGGGCGGAGAGATAGGAGACTGGTAACACATAGGAGCTGTAATTGGGATTGTTAGTATTACACTGGGATAAGTTCTTTGTGGACACTTTGGCTGAAGAAAGCTGCCTTATTTCCCTTTACTATTCCACTTTCTCTTCCTGCTTTTCATCTGCTCACTGTACAACTGTGGATGAGGGTTTCCTCTTTGCAAAGGTAAGTTTGGTCCATATGCTGATCATCTTGAACTTCTACATCCAGTCACCTTTGTATTTCAGGGTTCCTGTAGAGTGGCCCTAATAGAGAAATGGTATTCCAGTGGTCTTTTCCACCATGTTTTGTTGTGACAGTTTGGTTTGCATCATACGCAGGGCAACAATTGCCATCAGCCATTTTGTCTGTGGATTGCATTTGTCATGCAGTAGCCATGATCCAGTTTTCAAAGATGGCTCAAAATGCAGCAGTGATGGTGGATTGCTGTGGACTAAAAGTACCATGATTCTTCCAGGATAATGACTATGGACACAGAACAGCTAGATACTGAAGGAGCACCTTCTCTTTCAGTTCCAGAGATCCACAGCATAGAGCAACTTGTAACAGCAGCAAATCAATCTCCACATGTTGGTTTCTACCTAACAAGAAGGAAATGCAATGCAGCCAGCCTATTTATCTCTTACACAAGAGTGAATGGCAAACTACAAAATCTGGCAAACATCTCCAACTTCAGACGGAAAACAGAACTTCAATGATCAGCTTATCTTGACAGGCAATACACCCTTGCCCCTCCGTTGAAGTTTCAAATCATGTCGGCAAAATAATGGGAGGCTTCGGTAAAATCATTCAGCACCAGTCTGCTACCTGCAGACTTTCCAACTTGAAAGTAATAAAAGAAAATATTAAATGCTTTCAGAATTAAATCAACAACCAGAAGAAAAATCAACCAGGGCCTGTTTCTGCTCCGTAAATGGTTATATGGTTAACTAACCTGTAAGTAGCTTATTATCCTTTTAAATAGTGGTGATCTGGTGAGGTCAGTAAGGGGCTGAGAACCCTTGCTGCTGGCTAATGTATGTTAAGGTGTGCACCATTATGGGATGGTATTAGCTTTCAGTTTCAAAATGGCAGCATTAAAAGTAAATCAGCGTTTGGCATTTTAAAGTTCCTACATTGCAAACTTCCAATAAGTATTCATGACATCCCACAATAATACTCTCATAAATACAGCAATTTGATCCTTAAATTATCTGCATATTATGCACAATTTAGGTGACGAAGGGTTGTTAAATTCCCTTAAATCTGAGGCTAAAGATCGAAATGCCATGGTGTTTGACACAATTTGGCACTTGAATTCAAATAGATTTATATGTGTTTTGTTTTTGGAGGAAAAAGCAAATTGATAGTGGTGGGTTTGTAAATTTAATGTCATAAAATCCTTCTCTTATTAACCAAAACTGAATTTCCTGAGGCAGTTGTCATGAACACGGCAGCAAAGAGGGGTATGAGATTGAGGTGAAATAGAAGTTGATGGGATTGTCCATCAGAATCAGTTAGTCTGGCCTAATGATGCACAGCGGTATAACCTGCCATCAGGGCAGCTCACACTTTGGTGATTTAACTGTTATAAATTTCCATAATTATGGAAGATTTCATTACATCTTACAATATTACATAACTTCCCTAAACATCACATATATTCCCCTCTTGCAACATGGCAGTAACTGATCAGTATATCGATGGAATAAAAACTAATGGATTCAGGTTACTGATCCCTTTTGCTCTTAATAAACAACAGTCTAAGAGTATATTTATGTGGAAGTTTTATTCTAAATATCAAAACAATCCTTTGAAGAATAGTATCAGAGCAACCAGGACTAATGAGCAGACAGTACTCTATGTCTGTACCAGCTTGCTCGATAACAAGTCAATTAATTGATTAAATTTCTGTTGATTAAAATGTTTCAATCAATTATAATCAATTAATTGCCACAGACCCACTCAAGATAACCTATGGATCAGGAATGCATAATAAACATGAGGAACGCATATGTGCATGAAATACAAATAAAGATATTTCAACCCATGCTCACGCACAAAGTCTAAAAGCAAATAAGATTAACTATTTTTTCAGAACCACAACACAAATGGGCTTAAAGGCTACAGAAAAACACCAATGTGGAAACTACACAATACTTAATCATCTTTTGTGATTATTCAATAAGGATTTAGCAGTAAAGAAAGGTTCAATATTCCATTTCCTTCTGCCATGCATTTTTATTTACTTTTGATAATAACTGACATCGTAAATATCCAGAAATATTGAAGTAGTGTTTTAAAGAAAGTTAACAAGTGCAAATTCATGCACAATAAGATGCCCCAGCACGCAAATAATACAATATCAAGTGCTTTACACACAGTCAAAATCACTGTCTAAGATGGAAAGGCTAAATTCCTTGCAGGTTTTTTTTTAACATAAAGTCCCAATAAGAAGATAGGCAGAATATACTGAAATAATGGAATATTCATCCTCCTAATCCATATGCAATTTTTCAGGAGCTGTTGAGCAATGAATGCAAGGCTGCCTGTATTCAGGATTTAAATAAGATGTCTTTCTAAAACATACAGTTATCATTTCCGCACCATCGCACCCAATATGACAAGGTTAGGATTTTTTTTCCAGCTGAAATGAAGGGACCACAATGCAGTATTGTCATAAACAAAAATATTAAGATACATTATTTTTTTTTAGTGAATTGAAGATCTAAAATAACATTTGGTCCCCATCCATTTTTACTTCAGGGAAAAACAAGATATTGAATATCAATATCAGGTACAAATGTTTGCCATGATATTGTCTGCTACTGAGTTAGATCATTCACTGTGCTGTTGCACCTTTAATCCTTTCTGGTTAAATCAGGCCACAATCAGCTCAACAGCTACTGCAGAAAATCACGGTAAATTCTGAGGTTCTTTAAAACAAAAACGGATTGACAAATAATTAGAACATTGCATTCAGAGTACTACGTCAAAATTAATTGGCCTAGTTTGAATTCCCAAATCTGTTCCTTTATTTAGAGTTTATCAAAGTTAAATGGCAAAATATAACAAAGTTGTCTAGCGGATGCCCTGATAATGTTCCATTAAAATGTTTGTGAAGTAAAACTTCATGTTTTGTTTTAATTTTTGGATGGTTAACATATCATATGGCATCTACTACATTTACACAATTAGGAAACAGCCATTTAAGCATCAAAGTTCTTTCAATTGCAGGACCGCATCAAGAAAAAAATAATTTTCCTGCATACCGAATTTAGTTTAGACCATTCAATGGTTTTGATCCACTGCTCAGCTGTCCTCTGCATATTTCAGTGAAGGCCATTTTAGGCTCTGCCACAGTTGAACAAATTAATGGAACATACCAGAGCTTCTTTACATCTCCCTCTGAAATGACAATGGATGATTGCATCTGAGAATTTCTAAACACCCAACAAAGTGTTCAAATGTCAAAGTATACACAAGTGCCCCTGGCACCAAATAGGCACAAGTGCCCCTGGCACCCAGTAGGTAATGCATGTGGATAGTAACCTTTCAGAAGCACCATGGTGCATAGCCACTCGTGATTAAAAAGCAAGGCACTAGCTAGTAACTCAGATAATCCCTTCCTATTCTACATATGTTAAGATATTTTTAAAGAAAGTCTGTTCTGAAAGGGTCAAGGATTGTTTTGTCTTTTGAAAAGTGGGAAATGTTTGTCTATTTCATTGCTGTTTCTATTGTCCCCGTATGAATTCAAAAGCGGTTTGGATCAGGGAAATCTTTATCTGCTAAAAAAAAATGCTAATTCTATAATGACTGAAACAAAAGAAAACAAGAATGCATGCCTGAGAGATATCTGAAGAAAATGCATCACTTAGACAAATGAACCATCAGCATTATCGATCCATCTGCGTTAGCCTTCGTCTACATGATAAAAATTACAAACTGAAAAACTACATGTGAACAAATAGATCAAGTGCACTGGCAAGAAAATGCAAAGAATATTAGCCAAGAATAATGGCTCGTACATAATAATATAGTTAATATAAATTGTTTAGAGCCCTTTGGTGCTGACAAATATAGCTGTGCTGAATTTCTGAACCGTTGAAGTCACTGAGGAACAATTTTGTAGATTTCATCAACAGCTCTAATTATGTTCCTGTCAAGTCTAGAACAAAGTAATCCATAACTGGGGAGCCCATTCAGAGACAGTAACGCACAGAGGTAATTTATGCCCAAGACACAAGGCACTTTTGTATTTAGTGTACACAACACTTTGCTAACAAGAGGATGTGCAGAATTTATGAGGGAAACCACAAACAGCCAGCTCTTGATGATTTTAACAAATTAAAGACAGTGAGAAAGCTCTAGAGTGAAAAACAACTGTTCAGCAATTGCTTTAGTCGGCTCTTGAACCACAGCAACTGCAGTAAGTGATGCTCATAACTGAGGCATTAATCTGTGAATTGATTTAACCGAATGCTGTAATGTATTCCTTTTCCATAATTTTAACTCAATATCATAAGAATATGGAATTGACAAGATAGGAAATGTTCCTTCACATGCAAGTATACAAGACACAAGCTCTTGGTATCATTCTATGCCTCATTTACATAATGCCTTTAACATGGTTAAGGTCCCCCTCACAGGAAACTTATCAAAGAAACTTGGACATCAAACTACAAAATAGATGCCTGGACTGATGAGCAAAAGTTTGGCACAGAGGGAAGGAATTCCTAAATTAGACTATTGACAACAAATGACATTGTTGTCCATACTGTAGCCATTAAATGAAGACGCATAAGAAACCAGAACTTCAAAGAGTTGTAAGTCAACAGTATGCAACCATTAACATATAAAATGCTTCTGTTTATTGCACTTTTTGAAGTATTAAACTGGAAAGATTTTAAAAGTGCAAACTAAGGTACCGGGTCGATACCATAATGATAATGTACTTACACTTTTTGAGTTAAAGAACTGGTATGTTTAGAAAATAATTGCAATATTTATGGTCAATTAGGATTCCCTAGCCACTTGAGACAGGTTGATTAAATCACCCAAAAAAATCATTAATTTAAAGGTGTTCACTTACTTTTCTTCTGGTCAAGAGTTGATGAAATATGGTCCCGACAATATTCTGTACCGTCAGGTGATAAAGTAAAAATTATGATATAAAGAGGCAAAATAGTCCAAACTTGTTCAGATGAGAACTTGAAATGCATTGTATTCTGTGATTATAAAACATCTGCAAATACTGGTGATCTTTATGGCACATAAATCTTCATAACCAGAAAGAGTCATTCAGTTCACAGTCAGTTTATTGATTCAACTCATGTAGCCATCCATTCTTGTCCTCCAATTAGTTCACGTGGAAGACTGTACTCCGTTATAAAACTATCTTGTTTCGAAATTGACAATTTATCCTGCAACAAAAATATATCCAGTACCTTTCTGAATACTTCCATAAATCAATCTGAAATGAGACATTTCCTTTAACTCCCCTTTAATTTTTATACCATATTCACCTATATCAGAACTCATTTTTAAGCGTATTTCCCAGCTGCAGCTTATGCTATCAAATGTTTAGTTTCAAAAGGAAAGTTGAAAATATGTACTCATAAATTCTGCATAATACATTGAGCTGTGAAAATCTTCAATGCTTTAGAAGTTCTTGCTTCTACAGGCTTCTAACTCAGTTCCAGTTCATCTCAGATCCCAATACAAAGAATGGATGTGTTCTTGCTGTTGAACCCATTTACTACATGCCTCTAATTTCATCTAACTATATTAATGAAGCCATGGGCCTTCTAATAAGTTCATAGTGTCCCAAATGATGCTGTGGCCTTATGTTTTTCTGTGACATCATGTTTTTTATGTACTTCCCCAGTATCTGATTTTTATATCTTTTCTTCTGCCATTATCT
Source organism: Narcine bancroftii (assembly GCF_036971445.1). Lineage (NCBI taxonomy): Eukaryota > Metazoa > Chordata > Chondrichthyes > Torpediniformes > Narcinidae > Narcine > Narcine bancroftii. Next base: position 51,817,816 of record NC_091472.1, on the reverse strand, counting down.
TTTCAGCACAAAGCTGAGAACTTATGTAAGAATATATTACCATTCCCATATGGGATATTTCTTAACTTAAAAATTGATCATTCTGAACAAAACCACAATGATTTTTCTTCCATAACATAGATGAAGTAAAATGGAACTTTACCTAATAAAGAGGGCAATTCAGAAGGGGGCTCTGAATAAAGTATGTTGGACTGATTTTACTCTTCATTAATTATTTCAATATTTCTATAATTCAATATTTTAAAGCGCAACTAGTCCTTTCTGATCTGCAAATATTCCTCCTTCAAGAAATAAATGCAGAAACTTAGAGTTCAAATTATTCCGAACTAAATTTTAAAAAAGAACCATTTAAACACTACTAATAATTTGCTATGAATAGAACCAAAAGGACCTACTTAGTTTTGAAAGAACAAAGAACTTTAGAGCACAGTACAGGCCCTTTTGCAGACTACGTTGAGCTGACCTATATAAATCCACTCAACAAAACTAAACCTCTCCCTCATAACCCTCTATTTTTCTTGCATCCATGTGCAAGAATCCTGTCTGAGGCTCCACTACAACCCTTGGCAATGCATTCCAGACCCCCTCTATTCTCTGTGTAACCCCTGATGTCCTCCTAAACTTTCCTCCCTTTACTTTGTATAAATGTCCTATAGTTATTTTTTACTCTCAGCCTGGGAAAAATGTGCTGCCTGTCCACCCTAATTATGACTTTTCTAATCATTTACACTTCTATTAAGTCACCTCGCATCCTTCTCCATGCCAACAAGAAAATTTTCTAGCTCTGTCAACCTTGCCACAATAAAGAACATTCTCCAATCCTGGCAACATCCTCGTAAATCTCCTCTGAACCATCTCCATGGCTTCCACATCCTTCCTGTGAAGAGGCAACTAGAACTGAACATAATATTCCAAGTGTAGTCGAACCAGAGTTTTATAAAGCTACAACATAACCTTACATCTCTTGAACTCAATCTCCTGACTAATGTGGGGCAGCATTCCATAAGACCTTAACTATCCTATCAACCTCCATGGTGACCTTGAGCGATCAATGAATTTGGACCTCAAGGTCCCTCAGTTCTTCCAACCTGTTAAGAATCCTGTCATTAACCATGTACTTTGCCTTCAAGTTTGACTTAAGTGGATTGAACTCCATCTGTCACTTTCCTGCCCAACTCTGCATCCTGTTGTAAACTACAACTTTCTACATTATCCACAATGCCTCCAACCTTTGTGTTTTCTGCAAACATTGACCCATCCCTCTACCTCTTTATTCAAGACATTTATAAAAATCACAAAGAGCAGGGGTCCAAGAACAGAACTCTTTGGAACTCCACTAAAATCTGACTTTTTTTGTGGAAAAAAAACATGAATAATGAATGGGGGAAGTAATTTCAAGGTTTATTTAGAGCTCCTTCTATTGAATGGCAACCTATATTAGATAAATTTCTATTTTGGTTAATCTAAGTGGCAGAAAACAAATTCAATTATGGTTTTGTTAATATAACCAGTTTTGGAGTATCCTTCATCATTAGTTACTGGATAATATGATGATTATCACATACAGAAGCAAAAAATTATAAATCTTGCACTGCCTGATTATATTATATTGAATGAGAGCACAGAGCACTTTGCCAGTTAGTCTGCACTTTTCTTTGTTTGTCGATACAAGTTCCAGGTCCATCATTCTATATACTTTGTTTCATGGACACTCATTTCATTGAAGTTAATTCTTAATATACAGCAGTATGACCTACTCTTATACATTCTTTCCCATTCTGGAACTCAGTATCTCCAATATTTTTGCTTGGCTCCTACAGTTCTAGTGTAAATGGAAGAAACAAAAATCTGCTTACAATGTTCCAAGATCAACTCCCTTTGGCTGAACAGTGTTGTACTGTGCACAGCTCTAAAATGACATAGAGCCAATTCTAACCCAAACACTCAAGAAGGTAGTTTCCTCAAAAATTAACACCATTATCAAAAATCTAGGAGAAAATTGTACGCTCAAAAATCTGCTCACATCAAAACTTAATGTCAAATGAATGACTGTTGTGAAACTCAGTCATCGACAAAATGGTTTGGTCATCATTCTTCTGAGCAGACAGAATGTTGTATTCTCAGAGTTAAGGCTGGTCAGTGTACATAGTGAGACTAATTACTCTGCTTCACTCCACACTCGGCTGCATTTCAATTGACCTGTATCTTCCTCCAAAACATATTAGGCAAATTACTAACCAGTTCTAAGATTGAAATTACGTGATGTTGTTTTCTTCGCTGGTGATTCACAGTGGCAGCAAAGGGAAAGTTAGGTGTAAATAAATTGGCAGTAGTTCAAGTAAAAATATTGAAGCTTACCAATTTGTGGGAAGAAGAGTCTGTAAAAAAAAATGACAGGCAAGCCAAGTGGAGCCAAGCAGCTAATATGTGGACAAACATCTTTCCTTGTAGGGCTGGTTGAAGAATAGTTTGGCAATGTGGGAACAAGGGCACTTAAAGACTTCTCTATACACTTTTAATATGAAATAAATATTGTGTGATGAGCCAGAGACAACTTAAGAGTCAGTGGCTTTCTGAAACTAAATTTCAAAAAAACTGCCAAATAAATCAATATTCTGCTGACTATTAAGTTTCTCTAGCTTTGATTATCAACATTTATCCAAGTGTGTAAGCAAATAATATAGGGCATTTTAAGAATTATTTATTTTTTATTAGTGCATTATAGAACTTAGCACTTATTGTGACTAAGAATTTTTTTTCAATAACCACATTCAATTGCAATGAATTTTCTGTCCTAAACATAAGAATAATTTTACTTCTTTTCCCCACCATTTTTTAAAAAAATCACAATAATAGCTTTGATAAATGGTCTGTCTTCTGGAAACAGTGGTGCAAGTTATTGAAATTAGTGGCACGTTTGTAAAAGCTATTTGATTCAAAATTCAAAGGAACTACCCACCGTAGCCAAGCAGTAATCACACGGCAGGAAGCTGGCACCAACACAATAAAACAAGCAGTAAGGCAGCAAAAAAAAGGGAAAGGAATTTTCCTTGTTTTTAAATGGGTGAACCTGAATGAACAAAGGTGTCAGCCGTTAGCAATTTCTTATTCTTTCAGTGTAATCATCAATTTGTGCGTCAAGTGGTTCAGCAGGTCTACAACTATCTGTAGCAACACAGGAAGCCCTGCATGGTAACGTCCCAGCTAATTTAAAGCCCTTGTGTTGTTGAATCAATCTTGACAAGGCACCAGCGAAACAGAAACTATTATGCCACGTGAGAATTGGCATAGGGCTGGAATAGTTTGAGTAGCAGAGACAAAAGAGATTGCCAATATGAAAGACAGTGTTGGCAATATTTGCAAATTTGAGAGAAAAAAGGTCTGCAGGTAGTTATAAAAATGTTTCTGGGATATTTTACCTGAAGAAACTTTAATTTGTTTGGTCTAAATCAGTGGTTCTCAACCTTTTTCTTTCCACCCACATACCACTTTAAGTAATCCATATGCCATAGGTGCTCTGTGATTAGTAAGGGATTGTTTAAGCTGGTATGTGGGTGGAAAGAAAAAGTTTGAAAACCACAGTTTTAATTGTATCTAATTGACTCGTTATGTGCACAGTTTCAGAACTCCAAAGGAAATGGGCCAATGACAATTTTTCTCAAGCAAAATATTTCAGTAACAATTGGATCTAGAGCAGTGATTCTCTACCTTCCCTTCCCACTGACACACCACCATAAGCATTCCCTCACTAATCACAGAGCACCAATGGCAAAGAGATTACTTAAAGTGGTATGTGAGTGGAAAGAAAAAGGTTGAGAACCACTGGTCTAAATCAACTTTCATAGAAACAAACAAGGGATTTGACAGGCTAGATGCAGGAAGATTGTTCCCAATGTTGAGCAAGTCTAGAACCAGGGGTCACAGTTTAAGGATAAAGGGGAAGTCCTTTAGGACTGAGACGAGGAAGAATTTTTTCACTCAGAGGGTGGTGAATTTATGGAATTCTCCGCCACAGGAAGTGATTAAGGCTGGTTCCATAGCTATATTTAAGAGAGAGTTAGATTTAGTACTTGTGACTAGGGGGATCAGGGGGTATGGAGAGAGAGCTGGAACAGGGTACTGAGTGGATGATCAACCATGATCAAAATGGCCTACTCCTAAACCTATTTTCTATGTTTCTATACCCAGAGTAGGTTTAACTAAAAGGTTTTTACCTACATTCCTTCAATAATGACTCAATAATAAGTACCTTGCTTTTTACAATATATATTAATGACAAAGAAGTTTGCAGAATATATAAAAAATCATCTGTGTGGTTGACATTGATAGTGAAAGCTTTAGATGGCAAAAATATTGTCAGTTGGGCAGTAAAATGGCAAATATAAATTAATCCAGAGAAAAGTATTTAGACTAGTATTTGAGGAGCTATATTCCGGACAGCTAAAAGACCTACTGTTGGAAGGTTGGATTAGGTTGTGAAATGCTTTCTTTGATCACATGGAGCTAGTAGCCAAAATGGCCTCTTCTTTGCATAAACATTCAATGATTTTAGAAAAAGTCAGTACTTTAAAAGAAAATTATGTTTATGACCAAATCACCAGAATATTTTGCATTTGCATTTATCAAGCAACAGGCATAAAATATATAAATTAGTTTCATCTAAGCCAAAAAAACATCTTTATTTTTATTTTTAACCCAAATTGACTCTACTGAAATCATTAAACAAATTGTCTTTATTGTCATTACTTTATTCTTTCCCAATGAACTTGAAAATAAAACTATGAAACCAGATTTTAAATATGATAAAATATTACATTCTATTACTTATTTAAGAGAAAAAAAACTTTTTTCTCTCTGAATTATCTGATTAATAGTTTATAAGTGCAATTTAAACTACTTAGCACAATCATTTCAGTAGAATAATTTTTCTACACAAATTTAGTTGGTGAGATCAGTCATGTTATTCGTTTCATAGTGTAAGTTAATAAGTTCAAAGATTTATTTCTGTCGTAGACCATGACAAGGATATTTGCATATTTTTCATCTACAATGACCATAAAATAATTAAGCAATTATTTGATGCAATTTATAATGTTTCAAAGAAATCAGGTATTCTCCTCCTGCATGAAGATGGAGAACTCAGCTTGGGTTAGCAACAACTTCATTTACATGGGTGACCACATTTTGCAGAACTCTTAGTAAAGAGTAACAAATGTCTTTTATTTCCAGAGATTTAACAATTTATCTCATTAAACAATATTAAAAATGTATTTAATTTGGAAAGTTAAAATCTTCTACTGGATTTATTTGGTGTGCAGATGTTTTTTGAGGATATGACGTTAAGTCTGAAATATTCATTGGATTAACGATCATGTATTTGCTAGGATTACAACTGATGAATGATGCCTTACTCACCACAGATTATTAATTGCCCATCTAATAAACTGATCCCCATTTTATGAAAAAGGGAGTGGCCTTTCTCACAAAACAAAAGAGTATTTAAGCATTTGTAGCAATGACTACTTGCTAGCTTGATAACAGGCAAATACAATGATTTAGTATCACTTAATTGATAAAAAATCAATTAACTATAACTAATCAACAAAAACACCAGATTATTTCTACATCAGTGACTGCTTTACAACAGAGGGAAAAAAAAATGTTGGAAATGACAAGACAAAATAAACAAAGATTGCAATATTTATAAATTCCTATGAACTAAGAAGAAATTTAGAACTTTTATTGTTTAATAATGGGTATGTTTCAATACTTAAAACAACAACACTATAGATTTACTGCAAGAAACAGGTAATTACTCTCCACAACACAATCAAGAGCTTGCACATCCTATATATAAAAAAAAGGTGAGGTGATTTGTAAACCTAAGGGCAACCCATTCATCCTGTCCTGTTATCACATTTGCCATAAGGGGAACCCATTAAGAATGGTGGTCTAAATTCTTAAAGATAAGGCCTTCAGACACCAAGTTACATATGGATTACACCAAGAATAACCATTTTACTGTATATGTTGATGGAGTAAAATACCTCACAACAGAATTCAATTATCCAACATACAAAAACATGCACAGCTTCTACTTGTATTTGCTGGATTCAATTTATAATTTATAATATATGGGAAAAATTGATTTCCCATTTTTCAGTTGTTGACCAAATAACATTAAATTATATCATCCAATGGAGTATCTGATGACAAGTTGCCACGTTCTTCTGTTTTATCCTTTGATCACGCTGCAGTCTTTGTTATACCTGGGCAGGATGAAGGAAAGGTAGTAAATGAAGCCCACATCCATCATTTGGACACTATCAAAGGTGTTCCTAGAACACCTCCTGCAATCTCATGTGACTCAACGTGCATCGCCCTTCATGCTGTTGCATTGTATTTTCAGCAAGCCAGTGTTGAGGAAGTTCAATCGACCTTCACTAACTGGTTCCCCAGATTATTTTATCTCATTATTTTAACAGTGGCTAATTTCAAGGGTAAAGAGTCAAATCATATCAATAATTTTAATGGAACACATTTTATAAGGGATAGGATCATGATAACGGTTATGCAACATATTAAGTGTACAGCTCGCTTGATTGCTGTAGTGCAACAATGTGTTTAATTTTAAAGTGGCGTTAAAATGATAACGTTCATGGTAAAAATGTTGTATTTGAACCTGTTGACAAAAACAGTTTGCAAAATAAAATGACCAGCTGCATCACAGCCTGGCGTGGGGGGCACCAATATCTCTGAGCAGAAAGCCCTGGAAAAGGTAGTGGAAAACTCGCCTCACCATCAAGAAAATCTAAATAGAACACTACTGTCGTAGAGCAGCAGCAATCATCAAGGATCCACACTCTGCTCTGTTCTCACTGCAGCCATCTGGAAAGAGATAATAGGTGCCATAATACTCGTATCATCAGGTTCAGGAACAGTTTCTACCCCTCCACCATCAGACTCCTCAACAGCAAACTCAGAGACTCATTTAAGGACTCTTACTTTGTACATTATTTATGACTAATTTTTTTGTGTATGGCACAATTAGTTTACAGTTCTCTCTTTTGTGTACATATCTTTGCCTGAGTACAGCTTTTTCACGACTGATCATTAAAATCCTGCCTGTCCTGCAGGAAAAAGGATCTTAGGGATGTATGTGATGTATGTACTTTAATAATAAATCTGAACTTTTACTTTCATTGAAACATTCCTTGCAACTTAGATTAAAATTAAATTATTACTCAAATGTTTTCAGAATGATGTGATGCTATTGTTGATTTTTAAATATGTTTTTCTTCACAAAAGATGGCCATTAAGGTTATGCCAGCTCTCATGTTGTAATCCTGTCAGTTCTATTCTCCTGCTCTTTTTCCATGGTAGGAAAAAGTTCCAAATAAACATGACACATGCATATACATTCATGGTCATTCGTAACCAAACTCACTGTTAAACCAGCATTTCCACATCCGCAATACCCAAAGTAATGTTTTCTGCTTAGTTCATCAAAATTCTATTTGTTGATTTTGCAGTGCCTTTTAGTTTCTGACACTGAAAAATTCCTCAATTCAAAACACATGTTAGACAAGGTTAATATCAGGACCTAACTAAAATATAAAAGGCATGATAAAGATACCTAACTTTGACACTCTTCATGTACTTGCTGACTAGTTATGCTTGTGAGGGTGACGTGTGTTGTCCTTTAGGTTCTGATGATGTAGGAAAATCAATATAGCTTATAAAATGAACCAAATAATGCATACAATACCATAAATATATCATTGCAATAAATCCACTTTCAGTACAATTTAAAAATGGATTAATAAACAAAACATCTTAGAAACTATGGCAGTTCTGTGTACCTATGGTATTAAATTAAAGAAATGAAAATTAAGTTAAAGGTCCGATACAAGATGGACACTGTCTTTTTAATGCAGCTTTTCCAAGGATCTATGTGGACAGATTTGCAAATACCACTTATCTACATTAAGGGTCAGAATATCCATCAATTCAGCAGCTGTTTTCGGCTGTCACAACAAAGTCACAGTCTTACATAATCTTAAAACCAAAATACAGATCACATTCCAGTGATCCAATTAAGATAGAGATGCTTGCAATCAGCCAGGAAGCAAGTCCTGCAACAGATTGTAGGGCTGTAACATCAATTTCCTAAGTGCATTTAAAGGATTACAATTGTTTCTTCTGGCATGCTGTAGAAACACCTATCAAGGTACTGCATACCACATTACTGTAATTGGGTACCTGAACAAATGCCTCTATTGCAGTAGGAGGTATGGTAGAAATGAGTTGCCAATATTTTTGCATTTGAACTCCATGCCCTATTATTTGAGTTCCTTTTACAGTTTTTGCTGTTTATACCTCTAGTAGCAGCATATGCTGTGTAGCAGTAACATGCACATTGGTAGACAATAATTTCAGCTAATAAAGAACAGCTTGGGAAATAAGCCTCTTAAATTGAGTTGACATGGGACTCGCATTCAGTTCAAATCATATCATCCTAAATAACTTAACAATTTCAGGGCATGATATCGAGCTCTCTAACATCCATTGCTTGGATACCATGGATGTTGATTTGGCTCAAATTTAAACATGACATGCACAATTTTGGTGCTTCCTATCTTGACCACTGTATTGACTTGAGCAGTAGGATGGACAATACTTTTGCATGTGAGTACATGACGGAGACAGAGTGTGAAGGTAATCAAATTGGACCCAATGATACAGCAGAAGACACATTCATTTGGTTGCAGGAAAACACCCTTGATTATTCCTCCATCAAGGTTCCTCAATTTGTTGCAATGTTGTTGGTAATATTCTTTAAGGAAAGCTTGTTGCAGGGAAATATTCTTCAGTCATTGGAAAACATATCAAAGTTTACAGAGAGGGGTGAGATAGAACATGGGATTGTGTCAAAAAAAAGCGTAATTTCATAAATTTAAATTTAGACATACTCCAGGGTAACAGGCCTTTTCGGCCCACGAGTTCATGCTGCTTAATTATACCCAATTGACCTACAACCCCTGGTCCATTTTTTTTGAAGGGTGGGAAACTGGACCACTCGGACGAAACCTACATAGATACAGGGAGAATGTAGAGCAAGTGTCCTTACAGGCAGCATGGGATTCAAACCCCAGTCCTGGATGGGACTGTAACAATGTTGTACTAACCATGCTGCCCCAATAGAAACTCAAGTCAACATTCTCTTACCTTCCCTCTAGTACTGATCATCTCAACATTTGCTTGATTTTGTTGACAGAAAACAATTCAAAATCAACATTTCAATCCTTATACAACAAATCAACAACAACCAGACAAACATGCATTTCCTTGGAATGCATCTTCCACATGTGTTTGCAAGCCTCATAAACCAATGCAGTGCCTCCACAGTAAATGGAGATAACTGCTGAAGGTTTACTGGCTTGCATAGGAGGAGATTGCAGCTGGCTTTGGAGAAAGATATCAAGCAGCCTTGAAAGCAAGAAGTCCTTATGTCACTGGAGAACATGTCAAAGTTTATAAAGAGTAGTTGACAAGTTCTCCAATGATTAAACAATATTTCCTTGCCAAAAAAAAATCTCCTTCAAGACCTATTTGGGCTGGTTCTTTAACTGGTGGCAACAAAGATACAGAGATGTGCCAGGATCACAGATGCTGTCATGCTGATGGACAGCAGTGAATTTATGCTCCACAGAGTCATTGCCTCTTCCCCAAAGTAGAGGCTTGATTGCTAAACTGTTATGTTACCCCCAAGATCAATAGTACACTTGTGTCCTGGGCCGGAGAGAAGCAGCCTGAATGTTTATGGCATTATTAGATAGGTTCTACTTCTGATGCAATGGAAACAAGATGTTCAGGATGGGTCCACAGATTGACTATTTCCACACTTGGAAAGATGGGGCTCCAGATTCATACAAAGGCCTGAGCATAGTATGCTCACATGCAGACGTCCCTGTTAATGTGTCTAGGCTTTGGCTGTCTCCATCCGCTGCCACTTCAGTTGTCCCTGTGCAAGGTCTTCTCTTTACCTTGTACACCAGAACTTCTGAGCTGCATGAAAAAAATCTGGGTGCTTTTCCTGAAGTACAGTATCACTTGTCTTCATCTATTCCTCAGATCATCAGGTACTGAAACCCTCTTTGGATGGTGCTTTGTGGCTTGACAATTCTAAAGCACTGATGATCAGTCTTCCTTGTTCTTTCATTCTGTGAACTTGGCCATCCAAAACTCGATGAGCCACCTTCTAAAGCATGCCAGATCCTGTTGATTCCAGTGCTTACATGATCATAATGCTGGTGGTGGTGATGAGGCTGGTTAGTTATATTTTCCAGTACATCATTTGTTTCTTTTAAATAACTTCCATCACCAAATAGAGCAACAACACACTTCCATTTTTGTGAGAATCTGAAAGTGACTCCAATCTGGTACTAACCTTTTAAAAAAGTTAGGTCATTTGGTTAAATAACAGCACCATTAGTCAGGAGGCAGGACAAACTTTATATCCCTTTTGGAAAAGTCAACAATGTGGCAGTTAATTGCACATCGTGATTCCAGGATGATTCAATTTAAGTCCCCATTGTTTTGCTCCGTACACATCTCTACAGAAGCTTTGCAACCCATGATATATTTCTCAGAGGCCAATGTCAGGACAACTTTCAAGAGGGTGAAGGTATCAAGCCCTGATGGTGTACCTGGCATGGTTCAGAAAATCTGTGCCAACCAGCTAGCTGGAGTGTTCATGGACATTTTCAATCTCTCACTGCTACAGTCAGAGGCTCCCACCTGCTTTAAAAGGGCATCAATCATCCCAATGTCTGCGAATAGCAGAGGGAATTGCCTCAATGACTATTGCCCATTAGAACTCACATCTTTTTATAATGAAATCCTTTGAAAGGTTGGTCATAGCCACAATTAACTTGCATCTAAGAAAAGACCTGGACCCACTGGTAATTTTCCTGCCGCCACAATTATTCCACAGCAGATACAATCTCATTGGCTCTCCACTCAGTCCTTGATCACCTGGAAAACAGCCACATGTACATCAGGCTGCTTTTCATCGATTCAACTCAGCTTTCAATACCATCATCCCCTCAGTACTTGCTAACAAGCTTCAAAACCTAGGCCTCTACAACTGGATCCTTGACTTCCACATCAGAAGACTACAATCGGTGCAGATTGGTAACAATATATTCTCTTTGTAACAATCAACACAAGCAGAGCTCAAGGATCCATGCTTAGTCCACTGTTCGGCTCATTCAACACTCATGACTGTGTGGCTAGGTACAGTTCAATTGCCATCTACAAAACCGTAGTTGTCGGCAGAATCACAGACGACAATGAGGAAGCATAGAGGAAGGAATAAGAAAGATCAGCCAGTGAGTGGCATCACAACCACCACCTTGAACACAATGTTAGCAAAACTAAGGAATTAATTGTGGACTTCAGGAAGGGGAAATCAAGAGAACACAAATCAGTCCTCATTGAGAGGTCAGTAGAAGAGAGAGTAAAGAACTTCAAATTCCTGGGTGTCAATATCTCTGAAGATCTATGCTTAGGCCATCATGTTGATTCAATCATGAAGAAGACTCACCAGTAGTTATATTTTGTTAGGAGTTTGTGGAGATTTGCTATGTCCCTAAAGACTTGCAAATTTCTACAGGTGAACCATGGGGAGCAATGTGACTGGTTTCATCACTGTCTGGTATTGAGGTGCCAATGCTTAGATCAGATAAAGACTACAAGGGTGCCCAGCCAATGGCATCAGGGGCATTAGTCTTCACTCCATTAAAGACATAGAACCAAAGAACACTACAGCATAGAAACAGTCCCCTTCAGCCCAGCTCTGCCAAACCTTTTTTTTTGTCTAGTCCCCTTCATGTTCCCTCTAAACTTTTTCCCTTTCACTCTTAACCCATGTCATCAGGTTTGTATCTCACCTACCCTCAGTGGAAAAAGCCTATCCCCCTCATAATGCCTCTATCAAATCTTCCCTCATTTTTCTTTGCTTCAGGGAATAAGGTCCTAAACTGTTTAATCTTTCCTTGTAGCTTAGTTTCTGAAGACTAGGCAACATATAGTACTAGTAAATTTTCTTTGTACTCTTTCAATCTTATTGATATCTTTCATATAGTTAGGTAACCAAAACTAAAAACAAAACTCCAAATTTGGCCTCATCAACGTCTCATACAACTTTACCATAACATTCCAACTCCTATACTCAATACATGATTTATAAAGGCCAATATGCCAAAAGCTCACTTTACAACCTTATTCACCCATGACACCATTTTCAGGGAATTATGTATCTGTATTCCCAGATCCCTCTGTTCTACGGCATTCCTCAGTGCCCTACCATTTACTGTCTATGTCCTTTCTTGGTTTGTCCTTCCAAATTACAACAGCTCACACTTGTCTACATTAAATTCAATTGGCCGTTTTTCAGCCCAATTTTCCAGCTGGTTCAGATCCCTCGCAAGCTTTGAAAACCTTCTTCTCTGTCCACAACGCCTCCAGTCAGTGTCATCTGTAAACTTGTTGATCCAATTTATCACATTATCATCCAGATCATTGATATAGGTAACAAAAAACAATGGTTCCAGCACCAAGCTCTGAGGCACAGCACTCACCACAGACCTCCAGTTTGAGAAGCAATCATCCACTACTACTCTCTGCTTTCTCTTGTCCAACCATTGACGAATCCAATTCACTTCTTCATGAATACCTAGCATCTGAACCTTTCTGATTAACCTCTCAGATGGGACCTTATCAAACCCTTACTAAAGTCCTTGTAGACAACATTCATAGCCTTCCCCTCATCAATTTTCCTGGTAACCGCCTTGAAAAAGATTGGTCAAACATGACCTACCAGGCACAAACCCATGTTGACTATCCCTAATCAATTTCTGGCTATCCAAATAATTTTATATCCAATCTCTTCAAACGCCTTCTGTATATGATCAGTTATCTAAATCTTTTTTTAAACTAATACTAAATATAATCCACATCTTATAGAAATGAATGTAAAGATATGGATCAAATGGTGACCTTCAGAAACTAGACGAAGAATTGCTGGAGCATTCAAAAAATCATTATAGCATTCTATGAATGGGCCCCACATCTTTTCAAATTGAAACTTTCTATCTTTAATGTTGTATCTAATTTTCTTATATAGGACATTACATCATATAACAACTGTGTATGAGTAGGTGACGAGTCATCTTTCCATTTCATTAAAACTGCAAGTCTGGCTATCAACATGACAGAAGCTAAAACTTTCTCTTGAGATGCAGACAGAGGTTTATCCAGTTCAAGAGAAAAACCAAACAAAGCAATTAAAGACATAGTTCTATTTTGATCTTAAAAATCATTGATAAAGTCTGGTTATATATGGGTTTAATTATGGTTGTCTTAGATCATACCATCAAGTTAGAAAGTAATTACTATGTGTCTTGACCAAAAGATTGTATAATGCAACTTATTTGGTCTCTATCTAGAATTATTTTTAAGAAATAATGTTAAATAAGCAAATATGGATAGGTATCTTAAGTTATATTTATATTAATTTGTGATATGTATATGACATGCTATTTGTTATATTAGTAGACTTTGTATGTAGGATTTATAAACTCAACAAAAAAAATTTTAAAAAGAAAGAACACCTTCCAATAATTTATCTACTATTGACGTCAAGCTCACTGGACTATAATTTGACTATTATTAATTAGTCTCTAGCTATCCAGATACTTGTATACCCAATCGCTAAAAATACTTTCCAAGGCACTCTGGTCTATAATTTGCAGGATTACTTTTGGAGCCTTTTTTGAATAATGAAACAGCATGAGCTACCCTCCAATCCTTCCTGGCCTCTTCAAAGGTGGTGTCTCAAGAAAGCAGCCTCTATCATCAAGGACTCTGACCACCCAGGCCATGCCTATTTCTCATTGCTACCATCAAGAAGTAAGTACAGAACCCTGAAGACACACACTCAACATTACAAAAGCAGCTTCTTCCCCTCCGCCATCAGATTTCCAAACGGACAATGAAAACCTATAGCCAAATTGCATTTGAGGAACTGTAATTTATTGCAATTTTGGACCTGTAATGCACAATACCGCTGCCACAAACCAACAAATTTCATGATACATGTTCGTGACAATAAGCCTGATTCTCGTTATGATTCAGATTCTGATAAAATAAGTCAAGTCTGTTATATTAATTACAGAAGTGGAACTGAATTTATTTTGAAGACTGATAGACCCATGGAGTGTTCTTGCTAGCTGAGCTATACTCAGGCATACATTGTTTTATATGAAATAGTAACAGGATTATGATTCAGAGCCCTGTCAATTGTGTAAAGAAGAGGATATCTTTGACAAGTGAGAGGAACATGAATAAAAACATCAAACATAAATAAAAAAATAGATGGGGTCTTAAATAGTCTAACAGAAAGCACACTGACTAAAATTAAGGAAGTTTGATATGTCCCTTCTGTCCCACAACAATTTTGACAGGTGCATCTTTGAAAACATACTTACTGGACGCATCGGAGTTGCTCTGTTCAAGATCAGAGGAAGCTGCAGAAGGCAATGAATGCAGCTCAGAAGAGAACACAAAAGTTCCCTCCAGTCCATGGCCGTCATCTGCATCTCCTCTAGGAAAGGCAGGCAACGTACTGAAAGACTCAACACTCCCAAACACACTCTCTTCTCCCTCTTCCCTTCAGGGAAAAGGCTTATTAGAGTGTGAAAGCTTAAAGGCAAGTTTCCCTTCAACCATCAGATAACAAAATAAACCTCATAACAGTGCTCTCACAATGCCCTAATTGATGTTCTGTTTCATTGTAATCCGAAACTTGTCAAATTAAGCTCTATACATGACAGTATGTAATGTTGGATACAACCTATTAGTCTGTCTGCAGAATAACCTTTCTCAGTGTGCCAGGTAAATGGTGAAAAATAAATAAACTTAAAAGGAACGTTTGGACTAAGTCACTCTGAAGAACCTTCCCTCCCCCCCTACAGAGACTGTACAAATATGATGTAAATACCCTGTACATCAAATGAGGATATCTCACTTCTATTATGAGCATATGCAAGCTCACAGCAGAAATATGGCTATACTTTGACTAAAATTAGTTAAATAGGAAGTCAGCAGGATCACTGAAAAATGTCGAAAAATTTGTTTTTGCAGAAGAGAGTGTTGTCTGAAGTTAAGCAGGAAAGCTGGGGAGGGAGGGAGAAATTCAATCATGCGGTCGTTTTTTAATGCACAAAAGTATTTGCTTTGTAGTGTAAAAACAGTTACAGATACTATTTTTTTTATTGTGTACTGATTTTGCTTTTGTATTGACTGTACACACACAGATGCACAAAAACCATGAAAGAATCCTTGCGCATCAATCAAATGTTGACACACTCATTAAAGTGACCATTCCTTACCACTCATTTACCCCAAAAGCGGCTCTGGATAGCAGAGAGACATACATTGCACTGACATTTCCAACTTTCTTTGTGGTTAATTTTGGAAAGGTTGAAGAGCCTGACCATGAAGATGCCCATTGCTTTCTATTCTCACACCCATGAAACACCCACACTTTTAAATTTGATGCCACACATGCAGTATGAACCATTTTCTAACTTGATGGTAGCAACCTTTGAAAATTTCCTTTCCACAACAAGAAAATGGTGTCATCATTAAGACCTTGAAAGGTAACACCAGTTGTGGCTTTTCTCTCCAGACACCTACATGGAGGGCTCTGGTCACAGAAAATTGTCACTTGGGGATATCATTTTCCCCTTTCTGTATGCTAGCTCACTCCCTGTGGTAGAATTGTCCTTATAGTAACACTGGAGTTCCCATGATCATAAACATCCCAGCAGATCAGGAATCAATACTCAACAAATAAGAAGAAGTAACAAATTTCTACAATGCACAACATTCATAATTGGTAATGAATCGAGACCACAAGCCCATTGTGAAATAGTTTCCATATTTCTTTCCCCATTACTAAACATCTCCATGTTACTTTCTCCAAAAATCAGAAAGACCAGGACCAAGCAAATCCTCACACTCAAAAAATGCTTAAACACTGAATCACTCACCAATCAATCCAACACATTTCCTTAATGCCTGCTTTCTGAGTACTATTCACCTCTTTTGCCAAACTTGCTGTGCCCCCACTGGCTGAAGCCAAGCTGAGAGATGATTGACCACTTGGAATGGTGGTGATGACACAAGTAGGAATGATTGAGCAATGTTCTGGGTCTTCAAGGTCCTAATCCCCATCCCATCTAGAGTGGCAGCAAACTGAGCTGCAGAGCATGAGTGGAGCTCTGAGAGAAGAGACAAAGATTGTATTCCACTGTGCTCTTAGACATTCACTGCGGCTTTCTGGCTCTGCACACCTCCATTTGAAGGCTCATCAACCTTCTCCCAGGAGCTGCCCCAATTGCCCCAAAGTGACAATAACTTGAGCCAGGCCTGGCATGCAACCTTATCCCACTACACAAGATATATTTTCTTCTGCTTTGTCTTCCACCCATTCATGTGGTGATTTATCACATGCAGAACCTGCTTCTAATGTGCCAGGATTTGGATCAGTGAATACAAATGTTGGATGCACTGATACCCAGTCTTATTGGAATGTGGTGACTCTGCTATCAGGATTGGACTGTTGCTATGTCTTATGTATTCAAAGTGAGATAGTTAAAAAGGCATGGACAGATTATGGGGAGGCAAGGAGAAGAGTTATACTTGAATGAATTGGGTATAATAAAGGAAAATAAATTGGGGATAAGGGTAAGTAGGATGTCAGGAGAGCACACCACAATCATAAGTGCCACTTGCTTTATAACAGCTGA
Source organism: Narcine bancroftii (assembly GCF_036971445.1). NCBI lineage: Eukaryota > Metazoa > Chordata > Chondrichthyes > Torpediniformes > Narcinidae > Narcine > Narcine bancroftii. Next base: position 51,800,939 of record NC_091472.1, on the reverse strand, counting down.
GTCCATGCTCACCACTCTCTTCACAAAATAGTCTGTGTGTGACCATGGTAAGCTTCCCAACCCCCTAGGTACTGTTGCAGCATGTGGTTGCAAGAAATCTAATCCTGCAAGAGAAAAGGGAAAGTATAAGTGGCTGTGTCCAATGTGCTTGAATGATATGCCAACCAGGGATAACTAATGGCAAGTATGCTGAATGTGAGAGATATACGTGTAAGTGCTGGACTAGCGGCAAGTGTGTGAGTGCAGCAGTTCACCTTTAATGGAACTAATTTGCTGAGTTTCCAGTGTACTTGACCATAGGTGAGGTCATCACCAGAGCTAGATTCCCAAAGCATCACTCCAACCTTCAATCTCTTTGACTTTATTCTCACACTGTAGCTTCACTTCAGCCCTTAGTGCCGTGTGAGGCCTCTCATCTGCTGGACATCCATTCCCTTCCAACCCCATATCCTGGAAGTTGACATCCATGATCTGGAACTCCAACTCTGGTGCATGTTCAGTTATCATTCTTTTCAATGCTTCTCAAGTTGCTCCATAACGTGGCAGTTTTGGGATTCAGTGGCCAACTCGAGTTTAAGAGGTGTGGGCAATATGTCAGCTTGTTTTGCTTTATTTAAGCTGAATGAACCGGGCTCCTCAGCAGGCAGGCTCGTGGGGAAATCTACATCATCAGCTCCTCCTCAGTACACGAGGGTTGAAAGAAAGTTATACAATTAGGGCACAGAAACAAATTGGCACAAAATGCAATTTGTCCATGCTTGCATTTAGAAGCTTTTTTTTAAACTCATTTTGAGGAACTGGAACACACAATTACTATCCTTGCTTTGAAACTGGATCTCTTAATAAACATAACCATTGAATTTGAATAAAGATAAATGCAAGTTCTACATTTATTAACATAGTTGCAGCATTATCTAATCCCTCAAAACTATCTCATTAACCATTCTTTAATGAGAAATAGAGTCAAGGTTAAATTGTCTCACAAGACACTTAATAGTTAACTAACTCATGTTTACCAGTTTTATTTGGAAATAAGATTATTGAAGGATATGGACAGGAGCAGGAATCAGGGATTAAAACAATAAATCCTTTGTGATTCACAAAATGATGAAAAGGACTTAGACGGTCAAAAAGCCATTTCTTTTGCATTTAATTCTTCACTTTTCAAAAAAACTAATTATCCTCACCTACTTTTTTAGTTTTGCTACTCAGATTCCATTTCTTATACATCACCAATGCACTTTTCTTTCTTTTGAATTTTACTCATCTATTGAAAGACTACATCCATGATCCCTCAGGCTTTGTGTCAAGTACTATTATTGTTTTCTTCTACCAGAAGTTAATTTTGTTTTGGTTTTATATTCCATTGAGTTATCCCTCCACACTTTAGGTTTTATTTTGTGTGTAATGCTCATCTTCATAACATTTTAGTTTGAAAATATAGCTCATCTCACAACGTAAATTTTAACACACTTGTCTTTCATTATCTGCGTTACCCACAATGCTTATCAGAAGACAGACTCATAGTTATGCTTCTGTATGGTTCATAACTTGGCAGGAACTTTTCTAAGGGGATTGCGGCAAAGATTCATCAAGGTACCAAGATTTTAATTCAAAACCTGACTCGGAAGGAATTCTCACAAAAAACAAATCAATGTTGATGTCAAAGCAAGAGTTTTTTTTTAATTCCTTACTGTTTTCTGCAACAATTAACAGGTAAATTAAGTTGGCTTTCTGCAAGTAGAGCAAGATGAATGATAATAAATTAAGACGCTATCTAAACAATTATACCTTGAACATCAATGAATTGGGGTGTAAAACAAAGAGATTAGTTTTGTACCTTTACCCCAATTCCATTATGGTCTACTCCTTATTTATCCTGCCAGCACCAAAAGATTTGGGGCAATTGAACTGGAATATCAATGGTGAAATCAATCATTCAACGATGTAATGCATCAATCCTTTAGTAAGTTAAGGTTTACTTTGAATTACATGAAACAGGCCTGCATTAAGAAGAATTACTCAAATCACGAGGCAACAGACAAATTTCTGGAACGTCCATCCACTGGGTTTAATGAAATTATAGTCAGATTACAATGTGGTGGTGCAGTAACTCATTACTACTTATCACAGATAATTTTGAAGTTCATAAAGCTTAGTTTATAATTTTGAATATGGACTTTTCTATTGCATCCTTTTTCAGCTACAGCTTTGGCAAGTATCTCTCCACTGATGACTGAGGTGGGCTCTATTTTGAAGTAAGCCAATCTCAATAACCCCACTGGTTAGTTTCCACATTGCTAAGTATCCATTTGCTCTGCTGTTCGATGACTTTAATAAAGTTGACTTTGACTGCTATTTGCAAAAAGATTCCTTCATGCAGATTTCTGCTGGCATCAGCTTTTTTTAATACAAAATTTAAAATATGACCAAGGTTTCAAATGATACAAACATCCTGATGATAGAAATATTCATCTTATAGAAAGTAAAAGCCTTCCATGAATCAGGATCACAGTGGATAGAGTAAATAGATCCTTTGGATTTCATTGGTAATGAAATGAAAAGAGAGACACTGACTAATGGTGAAGTCATTAAGCAATCTTACAAAACCTAGAATTTTAGTGAAATATGAATGTTTTGTAGTACATAATTACAATGTTATTTTTTCAGACATTTTAGCAACGATTTAATTTTGTAACTTTGCTAGAACAGGATTAAAATCATCAAAATATGAAAAAAACATCCTTTCAGTTAAGGAAACATCAAGAGGGATGAATCGCTAAAAGTCTAAATAACAGATCTGAGGGGCAGTGCAGGAGAAATATTTTTACCCAGCAAACTGATATACGTACAGTCCACGTACAGCCTTGATTGTAAATACATCTATATCAGCACGGCACGTCACTGTTCCTTTTTTAAGTTGTTGAATAGAAAACACAGACAACTGACTCCAAATTCTTGGTCTTATCAAATCTAACTGGTCATGTGCAACTAACATAAAAATATGAACATTACATAAAAACGTAGTTGAAAATATTATCACCAAATCTATGGAATTGCTTTCAAATGCTGATAGGTAAAGCACACTGATAGCATTCACAGACGATGCAATTAAAGCCCTTATCAAATATATAAATAAAATCTCATTTTTTTCTCTCTGCACTTATCTAGAATAAACTATTTTACAATACATGCTTAGAATAGATCAAAAGGATACAGTTTACTAGTTGCTGGTTATCATTATCAGTGGAATAGTACTGTTTTAATTTAAATATCAAAAAGTTTTCCAATGCATAAAAGAAAATCAAGTTCCAACTGAAACTTGCACTGAAACCCAAAAGACTGAATAATCTTAAATAATTAAAACGTGACATATTTTAAAACAGGAGGTATAGTCTCCATACTTGGCTTCCTTGTCTAAATTTTATAGGCATAGTTTCTTTCATGACTGACAACCATCATTCTAAAAAGAAGAATCTCTTGATAAGGTGTGAAATGGAACAAAATGTACTAGCATGCAACTGCTAAGAACACTATTGTCATAAAGAATGCATCATGAATTATACGAATTGGTTATATTCTGTCATGATTCATTCAGGAACAGTACGCTGCTATTTTGGTAAATTAGTTGTCAATAAAGATGGCACCTACATAAACCCACAGTCAAACTGGACATCAATTCAAATGCAATTATTTTGTGTGTTTATTTGCACACATTTTGTTAATAGTTCTTTCAGAGTTAGAGGCACTTGGATGAGGTTGACATGATACAGGAAAGTGAGTGACAAAGATTGGTGACCTTAATCAAACAGATACTTGCAATGTCTTTATAGAACTTGGAAGAGCATATCTTATCTCCTTGGCTCCACAGAATCATAAACCAGAGCAATTCTGAATCACTTGAGGAATGGTTAAAGATTATCATTTAAGGATTGGTAGAAAAAACATTCCATTGTCTGGGTATCCTTGCAATTTACAATTGGTTTGTTAAATACTTTAAACCCTTATTAGCATAATCAAGAGACTTTTTGCCTCTGGAAGCAGGCACTTCAGTCACCTAAGGAAAAGTGCCTTTAAAAATGACATCACCAGGCTGCTCTATTTATTGAGGTCATTGTTTGATTTGGAAAAGATAAAAGCAGCTCCAACTTTTTGAAAGTGGTAGCAAGAAAATTTTCTTTTTTTTGTGTTATTTCTTTACCAGCCTTCTAAACTAAACCTATGCATAAAGTGTTAGTTGGTTAATTAGATGCAACTGGGATACATGGGTTTCAATAGCCAGAATCAGCTTCAACTACGTTTCAAATATTTTTTTTAAATGTTAGTTAAGATACAATAACAATATGTAAAGAAAATACTATTTCTTTATGCATTAGTCAAACAGCACAGATTAGGAGCCAGGCATTAAACTCAATGTCATGAACCTTTGTCTACTGGGGACCTTCATCTGAGTCAGAACATGCGAAGGAAACGGTTCTCCATATCCAGCACGGAAAAGCAATTGAAATTGAAGCAAACTCACCTGCTGATATGCAGGTGCATTATTGCCATTTTAACAGATGGAGTTTAGAATTACTGTCTTGATTAGTGAAAAGTGTACATATCTTTTGGAGGTTGGAGGCGATGGAGAGTAATAAGTGTGGCACGTTTAACATAGCAATTTGCGCAATGCTGTTACAGTGACAGCGACATGGGTTTGAATCCAACAGTGTCTGCAAGAAGCTTGTACATTCTCCCTGTATCTGGATGGTTTCCTCCAGGTGCTCCAGTTTCCTCCTACTGTTCAAAAACATACTGGGGGTTATAACATAACAATTACAGCACGGAAACAGGCCATTAGGCCCTTCTAGTCCGCACCGAACCAAACACCCCTTTCTAGTCTCACCTCCCTGCACAATGCCCATAACCCTCCATCTTCTTCTCATCCATATACCTGTCCAACCTTTTCTTAAATAATACAATTGACTCCGCCGCCACTAATTGTCCCGGAAGATCATTCCACACGGCTACCACTCTCTGAGTAAAGAAGTTCCCCCTCATGTTACCTCTAAACCTCTGCCCCTTAATTCTTAACTCATGTCCTCTTGTTTTAATCTTTCCTCCTCTTAACGGAAATAGTCTATCCACATCCACTCTGTCTATCCCTTTCATAATCTTAAATACTTCTATCAAATCCCCTCTCAACCTTCTACGCTCCAAAGAATAAAGACCTAATCTGTCCAATCTCTCCCTATACTCTAGATGCTTAAACCCAGGTAACATTCTAGTAAACCTTGTAGGTTAATTGGGTGTAAATGGGCAGCACCAGCTCATGGGCCGAAAGGGCCTGTTACCTACATTTAAATTTAAGTAGAGGAGAATTGCTGTAATATTCCTACCTTCATAACAACCATCTTAAAATTAAATCAGGTTTAAGTGGTAAAGTGACTGGCAGATGGAAAATAACTAGTTTCATTTGAAATAAACAAAGGATTTGATCAAGTTATAAAATAAATATTTAATTTCTCACTTCAAATAAAAATTATGGATTATCAATTATTTGAGAAATATTGTCTGAATTTTGTTCTGTAGTAAGCAATTAAAATTGCTCAACTGAATACACAAGCAACCTCAACGTTCTTGGTAATTCTGCAATATTTAAAAAACAATGGAACAATATAAGTTTGCCTGTAAAAATGAACATGACAAGACACTGAATTTAAATTCTCATTCAATGCTGGCCTTTGTCATATGTTCAAATGCTCCACTAATGTATCCATCGTTGATGGAATTTTCCGTCCAAACAATAATTACGTACATTGTTAAATCAAATAGCAATGACGGCAAAAAATCGTGGCCAAGAAGCAAAAATTTGCATGGCTGCTCATCCCAAGCTGATATTCTGCTCAGAAGCAACCAGAGGAGAATCTTCTACTGGTCACCAAGAATGTAGGTAAGGGGGCTAAACACCAGGACAGTTGTTGTCAGGATGGTGGTATCTGCAGGAAAGCACTGCTGTCTCAAAAATGGAATAATGATTTACAGGCATTCTTTGAAATTGCACCCAGAAACAAGTGCACGAAGCATTGAATTTCAGCTCGAGACAAATTAATGGAACATTGCAATAATAGTCACGTTCTCTATGTGCATACAATAAAGTTTATCAATACTAATGTCCAGGCAGCCTCAGCATCCACTGTAAGGCTGGATCATATCAATAGCACGAGTTGCACAATAAACAGGGGAAATAATCTAATATTATTTTAGGATCATTGTCACCTTGAACACACTGGCTGTACCACCTTAACACTTGATCCAATCTATATACACGTTACCTTGCAATAATTCCTACATACTGCGTAGATTTGATCATTCACTTGGTTAAAAACAGTAGTAGTACAACTTAGGCTCGATGGAAAGATTTTTTTGTTTTCAACCTTTCTTCAGTTTGAGGTCACTACCTTGTATGCTGATTACAGCCTTGGGAATGGTCAGTCTGATCCCACATTACTGACGTTGCTTGTGAGTGACAAGCATAAGTATAAGGGAGTGGTGGGCCAGAGTTCTGGGATGCCTCAGTTCAGAGTTAACCTCTCTCTTGTTAACAGATTGCCTGCCATTCAACTGGTCCGGAACACCCATTCAAAGTCAAGCAATAGCAAGTCATATCCTGACAAGAAACAGTGACTAGAGAAAAGCTGCTTTTTACCAAAGGGGTAAATCTAATTCATGGCAAGTAACTCACTCCTCTTTCATTAGGAAATTAAGCTTCATATTTCTTTTTCCAATTCAGAAGTTTTTTCTTGCATCAGGTTACATTCATAGGAAACAATGATAATGGGCATTTGATTTGTTTCTAGATCATTGGACATCTATATCCTTATTATAAGTCCATGAGATATTGGACCAGAAGTAGACTGTTCAGCCCATCAGGTCTACTCTGTCATTCTATCATTCCAAAGTGCATAACCATACCTGTTATATTTCATTTGCCACTTTTTTGCCCATTCTCCAAATCTATGTCTTTCTGTGGCCTCTCTTTTTCTACTTCAATAATTGCCCCTCCACAAAGTTAAATTCTGCAATCCAAATTATAAAATGGAAATGCAAAAAAAAAAGTGCCCCAACATGAAATGCTGCAAAACACCACCAGTAACTGGTAGCCAACCAGAATAGAGATACCTTTCTTCCCATTCTCTGTTTCCTGCCAATCAGCCAATGCTAGTTTCTTTCCTGTAATTTCATGGGCTCTCATGTTGTTAAGCAGCCTTATGTGTGGTACAGCCTCGTGTGGAACATTGTCCAAGGGCTTTTGAAGGTCCAAATATGCAACATCAAGGCATATCCTTTGTGGTTTCCTCAAAAAATTGCAATAGCTTTGTCATGTAAGATTTTCCCTTCAATAAACCATGCTGACTTTGATCTTGGTCACGATCTCCAGGTACACGGTAACCTCATTCTTGACAATCGACTCCAACAACTTCCCAACCATCAATGTTGCGGCTAACAGGTCTATAATTTCCTCTCTGCTGCCTCCCTCCCTTTTTACGTAGCCAAGTGACCTTTGCAATTTTCCAGTTCTCTGGAACCATGCCAGAATCTATTGATTCTTGGAGGATAATTACAATGCCTCCACAATCTCTATTACTACTTCTTTAAGAACAAGAGTGCATCTGGTCTGGGTGGCATCTACCCTTGGACCATTCAGCTTCCCAACAACTTTTTCTCTGGTGATTGTGACTCTGTTTGCCGCTCTTCCCTGACACCCTTGAAATTCCGGTATACCGCTCAGTATGTGAAGACTGATTCAAAATGGTCAATCAGTTCCTCTGCCATCTCCTTGTCTCCCATTACAATTTCTCCAATGTTATTTTCGATCGGTCCTATATCTACTCTCATCTATTTTTTACTCTTAATATACTTTAACATGCTTTTGATATCCTTTTTTATATTATTTTCTAGCTTCCTTTTAAAGTTCATCTTTTTCTTTCTTGTGATCCTAGTTGTCTTCTGTTCACTTTTAAAAGCTTCCCAGTCCTCTACCTTCCCAGTATTTTGTCTTCCTTGTATGCCCTTTCCTTATCCTGTAGTTTGCTTTGTTCATGCTCCTCATTATCTTTATCCTCAAAGAGCACCTGCAATTTCCTGATTTACAAGTCAAATAATGAAAAGAAATGCACAAAAGCCAATTCCAAGTGCCTCATAGCTGTAGGGCCTGACATTTCTATACTGATCAATGAGTGCAACCTCTGCTCCAGGGTTTCGCGGTTTGTGTATACAGTAAACATGTGCAAAAGGAGACACGCGAGATGCTGGAAACTGAAGCCAAACACATTCTGCTATAGCAGCTCAGTGGGTCGAGCAACGTCAGTGTTCCCCCACTGAATGGTTAACGTTCTGAGCTGTAATTCTTTTTCAGGACTGCTGAAGAGTTTTGGCTCCAAACATGCACCAGTCTTTTTTTCTCCCACTGCTGCTGCCTGATCAAATGTGCAACTTGCCTGCTCTGACCCATATTTCTCTGACCCATATTCGCTGCCACATACAGCGGTGGAGGCCCGATCATTGGGGAGTTTAAGGGGGAGGTTGATAGTATCTAATTAGTCAAGGTTTCAAGGGATACAGGGAAAAGGCCAGATTTTGGAACTAGATGTGAGAACGGTTTAGCTCAGGGTGGATTTGTGGAGCAGACACAATGGGCTGAATGGCCTACCTCAGTTCCTTTATCTTGTGATCTTGTGATATGAGATTTATTTTCCAGCATAAGATTCTGTAAATTATAAATGGATATCCTTTCTTCCCAAGCTATTGGCTTATCACCCTATAGCACAGTTGGAGGTGGGGGATTATAGAGGAGGACAAAAATATTGAGGCAATTGACAAGGGATGGCGTATATATTACAGGAGATGCTGTGTGTTGTTGCAGATCAGCTGCACGGGAAGCAAACTGAAGCCATTCTTATTATCTCTGGTGTCTGGTTACGAAGTGAGTATGGAAATTATGCAATACATCTGAGAGAAACGTGCACTTGTAACAAACCCGAGAGCCCTGTCTTCCTGCTCATTTGCATCCAATGGGAAGGAGCAGAACTGCTTTGCTGCAGTGATGAGGCTATTTGTCACCTGCTGCAGCTTGGAGTGAATCCAAGATGTAAAACCTCTGGGCCACCTTTATCTTTAGAACTGTAGGTAACAAAATGTGTGAGTTGATGCTGGGCTCCATTTAATATTCTAACAGGTATCACTCCACTTTCATAATCTCTCCTGGGCAGTAAACTGGCAGGAGGATGCTTTTGTTCTTTAGACTAATGTGATTATGGCTTCCTCTCATCTCCTATCCTGCTCTTTGCAGCCAAAGTCCTCCCCACTGTTATCTTCTATGCCGTCCTTCTGCTATAAAGGTAGACTGAGCAGAATCCCCTGTTTTCGATTTAAGCAAGAGCTCTAGGTCAAACATAGTCACTTAATTCTACTACAGACTGGGATGGGCAGATTAGAACAGCTATAACTGGGCTTTGAAGATTCCTTTGAGCAACAATGCCCATCCCAATTGCCACCCCATAGGTTTTGTTAACAGTATTTACAATCGACAATTTCAACACAGAGAAGCTGAAATTGTCGCCTTAAATGATGAACCAAATCATTGGTTCCTATTAAGTCCAAGAACTTTCAGCTATTATGATGTCAACAACCTCTGAGGAACAATAGACAAAGGAGATCCATCTGTATTCCTGGTGGTCCAGCATTCATTTTCTCTGGCCTCAACCTGAATTTGATTTCAATGGGTATCTAGTCCTTGTGACATGTGTCATCTGTTGAAATATTCAGAGAAAGCTCACAAGTAAAAGCCCATCGTGAATTCTCCTAGTTTGCAAATTAAGAGCATAATTTACTGAGACCGCGAATGGATGCATTCTAGGAGGAGGAGAACTCCAAGGGGTGAATGGCCCTATGTAATCCATGATGAATAAAATAAAAAATGTTAAAATTAATGACCCCTAAATGCATTAATATTGGTGGGGGTTTGGAGAAAGTGAGTCACAGATTTTCAATTTAAAAATTGTAAACATAAAATGTCAGCATGTTAAAATGGTAGTTTGCATAATGTGACTGGGTTAATAGACAGCCTGGCTTATTATAACACCAATCCTGTAGAATAGTATTAAAACTGAAAGTAAACATGATTGTTTCATAAATAAAGCCACACAGCACATTAGTAAAATTAATTTAGCAAAATCAAGTATGATGACGAAATTAGTTTAATCTAAATGATATGCCCTCTATGAACAGTATCTTAAACTCTGCAGTAAAACACTAACATTAGACAGGTTCAATGGATCCCAGGATTGGCCTGCTTAAGAAACAGTATATTTGACTCCACTAGCATCTCGCTCAATTTCTTTCCCAGCCAATGTGGGACACAGATGATAATAATGTCCATAAATTACCTGGAGTGAGGGACGTCTACTACTGACTGAAGCCATCACCAACAGTCTTTCGCACAGGCTCATTATAAGATTTGTTATTGAGAGAACCCTGCACTTTAATAAAATGGTTAATATGAACTGAATCAGTCAGTCTCAATAGAGGATCTTCGTGTGATGTCTCAAAAATGTGGGACAGTTATGAAGTCTAACTGCCAGAGCAATAAAATGCATACTTCCATATTTGATAAGATCTGCTTACTTTATGAGTGTTAGATGTTTAAAGCATTTTAAGTGACTTTATCCAACAACTTTACAAATCACAGCATGCTTGGCAAATAAATAAGAAACATGGTGAAAGGGTTTAACATTGTTTGGGGATGCAAGTGTGTTTATAGACTTTCAAAAAGAGAAACCAAGCAAAACAATGAAAAGCTTCTCTGGGGGCTTTACAAGTGAGAAAACATTTGTGAGGTGCCAAATAAAGCTTTCAATATAACTAAAGGAGTACATAGCTCAAACAAAATCAGAAAGGTTTACTGTGTAAATAAAATACATATCCTATAGGGAAGCATTTGTAACGAGAAACGTGAGGGCAGCTGTTAACTGCGTCTGGCACTTTTGCTTTCTGTACCATTTTGTTCACATATTGCTGAATAGCTGTCCGTTTACAGTAAAGAAACTGCCTTGGCCCGAGACCATGAGATGGTCTTGCTGAAATTTGTAGATAACCTTTTTAAAAGCTGTACAAAAATTCCACTCTTGAATAAAGCAATGTACTATAAATTAGCTCTGTGGCAAAATGTCTCTGCAGCATTCAATTGTAATAGTTTTACACTAAAATGTTAGAATTATCAGTCAGGATCTTTATAGAATGCTGTTAATGCCCCAATACTTAGATATTAGGGTATTCTATTTCAGATCTCAATGTAATATATAAAATATCAAAAGTATGCACAAAGTTATCAGACTGGGTTTTTGTTATCTAAATCTGTAGAATTGATGAGGTTACCATGTAGCATAACTGGAGAGCAGCATCGATGTTACTCCCCTCAGTTTCTCAGTTGTAGTTTTAAGGTATAGTTTCTATATGCTATGGAAGACACCATGGTTTTGCCCAGAAGAGAGCACTTTGCAGACATTCACAAAGATGTTAATTTCATGCAACTCACAACCAGCAGTCCATTTAAAACACAACTGATCCTTACTCTGGGTTGAATATATGAAGCAAATGCAAGTAAAACTAATTTAACCTTTGAAAACTTATCTCTAGGGGGGAAAACAGTCAAAATCCCTTTATAAGATTTTTAAGCACTGCAATTATTGATGAGTACTATATTACTTCAATTTTCTCTGATCAGAAAAGCAAAACCACCAGAGACTGGAGCAGCTGTCAAGTCATTTTCCGACTGGAATGAAGTAGTTTACAGTGGGTCTGTGTTGGTCTCCAAAGACCCAGTTAAGAAGCCTTTTTAAACTGCCTTAAAAAAGCCAACTCATACATTAATCAACTTCAGCCTCTACCCATACTTGCTGCAATACATCAATTACTACACTTTTCTAATAAATTCCCGTTGACGGTGACTGCCTTATTAAAGCCCACTAAAACGATACAATAAAAGTAAAAGGGTATTAATATTACCTTTCGATGCAGCTATCACCTTACCAAGAATTACTGCACAATCTGCTGACGGAATTCATACTGCATTACAATTAACATCAGTAAAGCTAATTCTAACAACATCCAGCTTGCTAATTTTATACACTAATAATAAAAGACATTGCTATGCAAGATCAGCCTCTTTTATCATGCTTCCATGGCACACCAGAGATCTCCTGCCATTGTTCACATGAAAGACAATTATACCAAAGAACATCAAACCCAAAAATGACAATCTGCTAACCAGCACTGGGTATTGCTACATTCATTTCTCCATTTTCTGAACCAATAGACAACAATTCTCTGTGGATGTGTGTGTGTGTGTGTGTGTGTGTGTGTGTGTGTGTGTGTGTGTGTGTGTGTGTGTGTGTGTGTGTGTGTGTGTGTGTGTGTGTGTGTGTGGGTGGGGGGGTGGATGGGGGGGTGGTTAAAAAGAAAAAGAAATGCCCTGTGCTGATTTATACTTCCCTCTTTTGCATTCATCAACTGACTGCTGCCATTTTCAGATCAACATTTTTATAGCCTGAGGTTCAAATGCTGGACACGTTTGAAGAAATGCACCAATAATGATGGCCATATATTTCCATATTTAAAAACAATGCCGTATGCTTGGAAAATGAACTGCAACCATCCACAGGGGAATTGATGCTGCAACAGGTTGCATACTAAAGCTCGGCCCTGGAAGCAGAAACAGCAGTTTGCCCATCCACCAAAATAAATGAATGGTTACTGTCTACACAACAATAAAGGACCACTGATCCGTTTCACGTGTCTGGCTTAAACGGCATACACTGACCAGTTTGCTTTGGGTGAAGCAGTCAGCTCAGCAAATAGAGCTCAGTTTATTATGTGAAGATGGATAGGACTCTAAAAGTTAAATTACACTAAATATTTACAAGCTTAGTGTATTATATTACATTACCCATTACTCACTTCTGTTTCTGCAAACATACTCTACTCAAAGAAGAAGAGAGTTGGCTCAGAGTAGGTTCTGGTAAAGAATCCAAAACATAGAAATTGGTAACATGCAAGATCATTCAGCTTGAGTTGTTAAAGCCTCAGGTGTAAACTGCTGCATTACAATTTTTACCATAGTTTCTGACAGAATCTTACGGGAAGAAATTGAACTTTATCTTTTCTTGATACAAATTAAATTTGCTTTGTTTTTTTTTAACCTTACAGATCATCAAGCAATCAATCCTTACAGTTGTCTGGTATGTTCTGTGTAATTCCAACTTTTGGAGATGATAAAGCGATGAGAATAACTCTGCCGTTTTCTTATTAGTTGAACCATGAATTGTCGGACGAACATAACCTGTTCCGATTTATTTTACATTGTGACACTTAGAACTTTACAAGATTAAGAAACAGGAAAAATCAGTCATGACCAAAATTTCATCTGCCTTCTCTTTAAGCAACAAAGAGAAAGATAGAAATAAATACTGCAAAAAGAGCTTAAAAATAGATCCACATTGAGACCATAACATTAAGCCAGAGCAAATGTTTTTGTTGACTCAATCTATCTTCATGTTGATGCATTCGTCAAGACTTCATTTAATTTTCATTACTCGTGCTAGCATACGTGTTATAATTCAGAAGATGGAAATTAAAAGGTCAATTATTGAAACAGCTCACAGAATAAAAAATAATCATTTCATAATTTCTTTAAGTACTGCAAGTTATGAAAGTTAAGTACTCTGCAAAATATGCATGATCAAGATATTTGCTTAATGTATTAAAATTATTCAAATATTTTATGTACAATCTTATTATGAAATTTTTCATTACCACCTTCAGGAGGTGGGGAGGTGAGATGTGACGACTACCTTTGCATATTCGTTAAAGATTTCACCCCCCCTCCCCATAGCAAATGAACAACGAGCAACTCTGAAAAAAAAATCTGCCAGTCGTGTCTTCGTCTTTTTGAAGAAACTGCATTAAAATCTGGGCAAGAGTAGAATATGCTCTGTATCAAAAATTCTCAGAGCAGAAATACTTTACAATTGGCAGAATAGAGTGCAGTAAGAAAACACAACGATATATAAGGATTAAAAATAATTTTGAGAACCTACACAAAAATTTGAATATTAAGTGTTGTGTCAATTATATTAATAATTTTGACAGCTTTTCCAGAGAGCATTGAAATTCTAACATTCCTCAAAAATCATTTTGCCTTCTATTTATTAATATCTGTAACCGGGCATGAAACTTTATACTTCTGCAAGAAATATGGATGCTGCATCTCATGTGCTATCACATCCTACACAAGAACCACTGAGCTCTTTATTTTGGCTCCTTTCAGTGCTGTATTAAATGTTTCTTCTTCCCTAAAGCAACTGCTTATGAACCTCTGGGGAATCTCCATTTCATTTTTCGAAATATGAACTAGCGTTATTCTAATTTCTCTCCTTGCTATGCAGCCATGGCCTTTACTTTAATACAAAAATAACCTTTACAACAAGAAAACCACACAATTTAACATTTCCATCAACAAAATATGATTGGCATAAGACACTCTTCTTTGTTTTAAACAACTAAAATGCTGAAACAAAGGTTTTGAAGACTTTCCCTTCACCCCACCCCCCCAATAATCCATCCCCTGAAAAAAGGAAAAGTACATGGCTCTTGATTTATCAAACCACCTGCTATCAAATTAAATTTGTTCTGCACAAGCCTAACTGTATTAGTTTTCAAACAAGCCAAAGCAATCTTCAGGATATGTTTGTGCACAAAATTAGGTTGTGCGGATTTCAGTTAATTACAGTAAGGATAATGAAATCCATCACCGTTTAGTACACTGTAACACACAGAAAAAATGGAAAATGGAATGACAGGATAAAATGATTAATCCATTCTTTTCAATGCAATTTTTAAGAAAAGCATTTAAATGGTCATGGTAGTCTTAAAGGGATCTAAGACGATGCTCTTGTACAGTTAGCATACTTTTTTTACACTGGTGTATAATGTTTGAATTTGATAACATAGCTTTGTTTCATTTAATTTTTAATGCTATCTTTCTTCTGGTAAATTAATTCCAACCTTCCATTCCTGTGCCATTTATGATTCTGGTACTGAGTGGTGTGGATTGCAAGTTCCTAGACACAGTAAATGGTCACTGCAGATCGTTCTCAAAAACAGTGACTTACGTTGTGATTTTACCATATAACCACTTACAGCACAGAACAGGCCAGTTCGGCCCTACTAGTCCATGCCGTAACAAATCCCCACCCTCCTAGTCCCACTGACCAGCACCCGGTACATACCCCTCCAGTCCTCTCCTCTCCATGTAACGATCCAGTCTTTCCTTAAATGTAACCGACGATCCCGCCTCAACCACGTCTGCTGGAAGCTCATTCCACATCCCTACCACCCTTTGCATCAAGAAATTTCCCCTCTTGTTCCCCTTATAATTTTCCCCCTTCAATCTTAAACCATGCCCTCTAGTTTGAATCTCCCCCACTCTTAATTGAAAATTTTGTTCTAGGGATGTAGGTGAGATATAGGTACATCCTTAACCACCCTAAACTGGCAGTAAAGTGCGTTCTTCTTCAATAACTGCAGCTTTTGTACACACAAAGAATGGAAGGACACTGCTGCACCAAATCAGGAGTCCTATCATTTAGAGGAGATGGCAGCATTTCACAATACAGGTTGCTCTTAAAATCTCTGAGGATGAAGATTCTGCCTTGGTTCTCTCTATTCCTCTGGGCATCAACATTGGACAAGTCTTCTGTTTTGGGACAGACAGGACAAGTACATCTTTGAATGTCAGTGGCACAAGAACTCTGATACTGAGTCTCTTAGTTCTAAGCTAGAAATATGCACTTCTACACATTTCATCAATGAGAAAATAATGCAGATTCCTTGACTGGACTTCCGATGTCAGTATTATGTTATCTTAAATTTGTAGAAACAAAAACTGGTGATTCCTTTCTTTTCCACCAGGTCCTCAAAATATGGTTCCATGTTAAAACATCTTTGTAAATTGCACTGTGCCCATATTTGTTGGGATTATGGCAAAACCAAAATTAGATGCTCACGATTAGCAAGCACATGTATATGACATAAAGAGGAAGTCATAGATTATCTTTGATGAATTGCTAACCAAGCAGTAAAGGAAAAATTCTTTGATTTCCCAGACAGCCAAAAGCTGATAGCCAAAACAATGATTCAGGAAGAAATATTATCACGCAATATGAAAGGACAAAATTGATTAAATTTGGTGAGATAGATTATTGAAATGACTGTTGTAAACACGCACACGTGATGGAGGAACACAGGAGGTCTCACATCGTCCACTGGAAGTAAAAATGCATGACCGACGTTTTGGGACTGAGTCCTTCTCAAGGTCAGGCCCGAAACAAAGGCTGCAAGACCTGCCGAGTTCCTCTAGCATTTCTGTGTTTTTACTACAATCAATAATAGAGTCTGCAGACATTTGTGTTTCACTCTTTTGAAATGACCATAACATCTCTATGCTGTACCTTAGACATAACTTAAGCAAGATCTATTGGACCATAAATTTGGGCACCATAGGGAAAAGTTAAGAAATAATAGGAAAGAAAAAGGAAGCTGAAGATTCAGAAGAAATTTAAGTAGTTATGTGCACATGCTGTCTTAACCCTAGGAGATACATAGCCCAGGGAAACAAGAAGAGAAATAACAATCAAAAAGCTAATATATTCCCACCCCAGAGAGAAAGACAAGGAAAGAAAGGACCCGACACTGAAACAGTACCATTCATAACCTCAGGGCATCCCAAAGTGTTTCACGGCCCATGATAAATGGTTGAAATATAGACATTGTTGAACCTATTTTTTTTTCAAATTATTGGCACTAGCAGGTGAGCATTGAAATTTTAGAAATGCACCTTTAATCTTATGTGACTAAAAAAAAAACATTCTTTATAAACTTTCAAAAGTTAGGATACAAGCCATTTCAATGTATTTTTTTCCCATGGCCAGCTCACTGTCATACATAAAAGTGTGCAACAAATATATGTTCTTTGGTTTTGTTACAAGCAGAGCAAAATAAGAAAAAAATAAAAATCACAGTATCATTTATGGTCTTGTAGTGCCAGTTTATTTGGATTTTTTTTATGAATTGCAAACACTCATTTTTTGTGTGGTTGCAAAATTTGCAGACTGATTAGTTTTTTTTCATGTAAATTGTCTGCACATGCAGGATAAATATGAAGAAGGCAGTTGTGAAATTAATTCCTGTACAAGGAAGATGAGGTTAGAAAAATAAGACGGGGCTTCACTGAAACATTCAAAATTCTGACGGTGTGAGGTCGATGAGATGCTAGAAGTTTGTTTTCTAAAAACTGGGGAATCATCGTCTCAGGATACAGGCATGACAATTAGGACTGAGATCAAGAGAAATGCGTTCACTCAAAAAGTGATGAACCTGTGGAATTCTCCATCATGGAAAGGCTGTGAAGATCATGTTTAAGAAGATTTCTATACACAAAAAAAAGAATGAAAATAAAGAATCTCATCCATGACTTAATTGAACAGCAGAGCAAGCTCGAGGGGGTCAAATGATGGCACGGTTAGTGTAGCGGTTAGCGCAATGTGGTTACAGCACCAGCGGCAGGTGTTTGAATCCGGCACTGTTTGCATGTTTTCCACATGTCTGCATGGGTTTCCTCTGCGTTTTCTGGTTTCTTCCCATCATTCAAAGCATGCCTGGTTGCAGGTCAATTGGTATAATTGGGTGGCACGGGCTTGTGGGCCGGAAGGGCTTGGTACCATGTTGTCTATCTGCATGGATGTATTTATGATCTACTCCAGCTGAACATAATCTGCTGGAGGAACTTAGCCAGTTGAACCCCATCACTCTTGAAGAAGGGCTTCAGTCTGAATAGCTGATCATTCCTTTCACCCATGGTTGCTGCTCATCCTGGTCAGCTCTTTCAGCAGAATATATTTAGCTTTAGACTCTAGCATTCAAAGTCTCCTGCACATACTTAGTCAACTCCTGCTCCTAACTCGGCTTCATTAAATCAAATAAAACTGTGATCCTGATCTTAGGAGCAATGATCACCATTCACAGTTCTCCATTGCAGATGCTATATAAAGGAATCTTCCAATATGGCAAGTGTAACAGTTAGCACTGTTATCACGCCAGCGACCCGGGTTCGAATGTGGCGCTGTCTGTACAGAGTTTATACGTTCTCCCCGTGTTGGTGTGAGTTTCTTCAGGTGCTCCAGTTTCCCTCCACCCTTCAAAATGTATGGGGGTTATAGGTCAATTGGGTGGACAGGTACTCCCCGACTTATGATCATCCACACATACAACCAATTTTTTGAAAAAAATTTTTAAAATATATAAAATTTACATTGTTTATGTTGTATTTGACAAAGTATAACGGGGATACAGGGCATGTAAGAATCAGGTTGTGCAAACCTACCTTGTTATTCGGCGTCCCGGGGTCCATAGGCTGAGCGTGGCCATCTTTATTCCTAGGTGCATGCATTAGTCTTCGGTTGGCACATTAGCAGTGTGTTTGTGTATTAGAGTCCGGTTGGCGAATGCGTGGTGGATTCGCGTACTTGAGTTCAAACAGCACATGCATAAGAGTTAAGGGCACAAATTATCAGGGCACTTTTTTAACTCACCCGCATGCGCAACCAAACTCCAGTACACAAACCTACCACACATACACCAATCAAACTCCAATACACAAACCTACCACACATACACCAATCAAACTCCAATACACAAACCTACCACGCATACACCAACCAAACTCCAATACACAAACCTACCACGCATACACCAACCAAACTCCAATACACAAACCTACCACGCTTACACCAATCAAACTCCAATACACAAACCTACCACGCATACACCAACCAAACTCCAATACACAAACCTACTATGCATACACCAATCAAACTCCAATACACAAACCTACCACACATACACCAATCAAACTCCAATACACAAACCTACCACGCATACACCAACCAAACTCCAATACACAAACCTACCACGCATACACCAACCAAACTCCAATACACAAACCTACTATGCATACACCAATCAAACTCCAATACACAAACCTACCACACATACACCAATCAAACTCCAATACACAAACCTACCACGCATACACCAACCAAACTCCAATACACAAACCTACCACACATACACCAATCAAACTCCAATACACAAACCTACCACGCATACACCAATCAAACTCCAATACACAAACCTACCACGCATACACCAACCAAACTCCAATACACAAACCTACCACGCATACACCAATCAAACTCCAATACACAAACCTACCATGCATACACCAACCAAACTCCAATACACAAACCTACTATGCATACACCAATCAAACTCCAATACACAAACCTACCACACATACACCAATCAAACTCCAATACACAAACCTACCACGCATACACCAACCAAACTCCAATACACAAACCTACTATGCATACACCAATCAAACTCCAATACACAAACCTACCACACATACACCAATCAAACTCCAATACACAAACCTACTATGCATACACCAACCAAACTCCAATACACAAACCTACCACGCATACACCAACCAAACTCCAATACACAAACCTACTATGCATACACCAATCAAACTCCAATACACAAACCTACCACACATACACCAATCAAACTCCAATACACAAACCTACCACGCATACACCAACCAAACTCCAATACACAAACCTACCACACATACACCAATCAAACTCCAATACACAAACCTACCACGCATACACCAATCAAACTCCAATACACAAACCTACCACGCATACACCAACCAAACTCCAATACACAAACCTACCACGCATACACCAACCAAACTCCAATACACAAACCTACTATGCATACACCAATCAAACTCCAATACACAAACCTACCACACATACACCAATCAAACTCCAATACACAAACCTACCACGCATACACCAACCAAACTCCAATACACAAACCTACCACACATACACCAATCAAACTCCAATACACAAACCTACCACGCATACACCAATCAAACTCCAATACACAAACCTACCACGCATACACCAACCAAACTCCAATACACAAACCTACCACGCATACACCAATCAAACTCCAATACACAAACCTACCATGCATACACCAACCAAACTCCAATACACAAACCTACTATGCATACACCAATCAAACTCCAATACACAAACCTACCACACATACACCAATCAAACTCCAATACACAAACCTACCACGCATACACCAACCAAACTCCAATACACAAACCTACTATGCATACACCAATCAAACTCCAATACACAAACCTACCACACATACACCAATCAAACTCCAATACACAAACCTACTATGCATACACCAACCAAACTCCAATACACAAACCTACCACACATACACCAATCAAACTCCAATACACAAACCTACCACGCATACACCAACCAAACTCCAATACACAAACCTACTACGCATACACCAATCAAACTCCAATACACAAACCTACCACGCATACACCAATACACAAGCCCAACACGCATGTGGCAACTGGACTCCAATATGCAAACACACTGTTAATGTGCCAACCATAGCCTAGCACATGCATACAGGAATTAAGATGACCACGCCACCCTTTGAATACCGGGACGTTGAATATCCACATTTTGGCTCTTACATGTCCTCTATCCCTGTTATAATTTGTCAAATACAACAAAAATCTACAATGAAAAAAAGATTTGATTAAAAGGTTTTCTTTAAGACTTCGGTATCCACGCGCGTGGGCAAAATTCCGACTTACGTCCATTCCGAGATACGACCGATCATTCTGTCCCAATTACGATCATAAGTCAGGGACTACCTGTAATTTAAAATTTAAATTAAAGTTTAACTTGTAAGATCTACTTAAAAACCTTATAAGTTTCAAACAACTGAGTATTCTAAAGAAAGTTGAACATCAGTATGTATTTTGTGTGTGTGTGTGTGTGTGTGTGTGTGTGTGTGTGTGTGTGTGTGTGAGTGAGTGTGTGTGTGTGAGTGTGTGAGTGTGTGTGTGTGTGTGAGAGAGAGAGAGCGAGAGAGAGAGAGAGAGAGAGAGTGAGTGAACTAAATAAGATTTACTGGGCCTCCAACATGACCAAGAAATGGGGTAACTTCAGGGAAGCAGCAGCTGTATTTCTCCTTCTGCATCCCACTACTGCATTCAGGAGAGTGGTGGGTAACATGGGCACTGTTTTGCCAACACCCACATTGCCAGGGGTGATTGTTAGCATGGGTATAGGACACCATCTGTCCCAAAACATTTAAATATCCTGAAACCAGCAGCAGACACTCATAAAGGTCAAAATCAACAGGTGTGTAGCTCCCACTGCCCTTTCCTTCTGTGAATCTACCTGTTGTATTCATGTAACCATGTTGCTTTGTAGGTTGAAGACAGGTCCCACATCAAACATGTTTAAATTATAAATGCAGCATGTTAATTGGCATGACAATTTACCAATTGAGCATTCACTCTCCACACCTTTGCCCTCAGGTTGCCATATGTACTGGATGTGTATTGATATATGTCTATCAACACAGAGGGACACCTCCCAAAAACCACACCAACTGCTCATCCTAAGCTTATGATCCCTAGTATCTGGAACAAAACTGCTAATTGCCAGCTCATTAGAAAATCACACAGTCCGAATAGAGAAATATGTAAACACATTTCCTTTGTTACTGGGTTAAAATTCTTCAGTTTCCTACACCAAAACTCAGTGATAGTAAATTTACCACAATCATTGCAACAAGCCTGAAAGGTAACTCCTCCACGTTTTCACAGGGGCTATAAGGGATGATTATTAAATGCTGACCTGCCTTTGATGCCCACATTTAACAGCATGGTAGCAAAGCAGTTAGCACAACGCTGTTACAGTGCCAATGGCTCAGGTTTGAATCCGGTGCCATTTGTAAGGAGTTGGTACTTTCTCCCTGTGTCTGTGTGGGTTTCCTCAGGTGCTCCAGTTTCCTCCCACCCTTCAAAAACGTACCAGGAGTGTACGTCAATTAAGCGTAATTGGACGGCATGAGCTCATGGACCAAAAGGGCCTATTTCCATGTTGTATGTACACATTTTAAAAATTTTAAAATTATACAAGTGAATAGAGAAACAAACTTCCCCTTTCTAATCACAGTTTCTGATTTACCTCATCTCTATTACTGATTATCTCACGAATATCATCCACAACAGCCACATTCAATCCAACTGAGAGACACAGAATCAAATGATTTCTAGTATCTGCCTTCCATCATTAGCTGAAGGACCTATTCTGTGCTATAATCTTCTATGTTCTATTTGCTTTTGACAGTGCAGTTGTTCCCATGCAACGCTATCCCATTGATGGCAGCATGGCTGCCAGAAGATTGCTCACCGTATAGAGGAAGTTACAGAAAACCTTGAAGCAGCCATGTACCTGGATAGCTTCAACCACACTCTGCACATGCACAACAGAAATCCAGCCTGGCTGGTTGATAACCAACAACAGAGGTGGTAGTATGATGGTGCTGGGATCACTTGGGCTGACATTGTGTGAGAAAGCAGAGAATTTATATTGCGCTGAACCACTGCCACTCTCTCAGGTCGACAATGGAAGTGCTTTGCTATAACACCATAACATCTCTTTGCACATTATGATGCAGAACCAATGCAACAGATTCTGAACTTTGAGGACAGGAATCTGAGCTCCAACACCTCTCATCAAACAATAGATGGCATCTGCCTTTGTTGCCACAGAAGCTGAGATACCAACCATCGGGTGCTGAGACGATATTGTCCACACTTATATTCCTCAAACCTGAAGGAAGGCTCTGGATAGAAAGCAACTCAATCACATCTACCTACTCCTTGATAGGTGTTCAGGGAGAGCCGATTGGCATCCCACATGGCATACACACCGCCTGCAAGTTATTCCATTGAAGCCCGCATCTGAGAACATGCTCATCATCCCTCTTCTAGTGAGGTAATCCATGAGCCACCTTTACCCTCCATCACATCCACGTGTAAAGTGCCAGCATCCAAACTGGTGACAGAGAGCTTGAGAATGAGTGAAGGGCTGCCCCAGGTTGAACAGCTGAGGCCTGTGTAAGGGCACAATGATAGGATGTCAGAGGACAGGCACTTCAGCCCATTAAATCCTTCGATAAGGTTCCGCATGGGAGGTTAGTTAGGAAGGCTAAGTCCTTGGGTATTAATCTGGAGATAGTCAAATTGATTCAACAGTGGCTGGATGGAAGGTGCCAGAGAGTAGTAGTAGATAATTGTTTGTCAGAATGGAGGCCGGTGACAAGCGGTGTTCCTCAGAGTTCGGTATTGGGACCATAGCTATTTGTCATATATATTAATGATCAGGAGGATGGGGCGGTAAATTGGATTAATAAATATGCAGATGATACTAAAATAGGGGGAATTGTGGATAATGAAGAGATTTTCAAGGATTGCAGAGGGATTTAAACTGCTTAGAGGAGTGGGCTGAAAGATAGCAGATGGAGTTCAATGCTGATAAGTGTGTGATGCTTCATTTTGGAAAGAATAATCAAAGCAAGACATATGTGGTAAATGACAGGGCATTGAAGATCTAGGAATAACAGTGCATTGTTCCCTGAAGGTAGGAGGGCATGTGGATAGGGTGGTGAAGAAGGCTTTTAGTATGCTTGCCTATATAAATCAGTGCATAGAATATAGGAGTTGGGAAGTAATGATGAAACTGTATAAGGCATTGGTAAGGCCAAATTTAGAGTACTCTGGGGAGTTCTGGTCACCAAGGAAGGATATTAACAAGATAGAGAGAGTGCAGAGAAGATTTACAAAAATGTTACCTGGGTTTCAGCAACTGGAATTCAAGGAAAGACTGAGCAAATTAGGTCTTTATTCCTTGGAACGTAGAAGGCTGAGAGGGGATTTGATAGAGGTGTTTAAGATAATGAGCGGGATAGATAGAGTTGATGTAGAAAGGCTTTTCCCACTGAGAGTAGGAGAGATGGATACAAGAGGTCATGGGTTGAGAGTTGACGGGCAAAGGTTTAGGAGTAACATGAGGGGGAACTTCTTCACTCAGAGATTGGTTACTCTGTGCAATGGGCTTCCGGGAAAAGTGGTGGAGGCAGGGTCAATTTTGTAATTTAAGAAAGAGTTGGATAAGTATATGGATGGGAGGGGGATGGAGGGATATGGGCAGAGTGCCGGTAAGTGGGATTAGAAGAGGGTACTTGGATCAGTGTGGACTAGAAGGGCCAAATTGGCCTGTTTCCATGCTGTAATTGTTATACACCTAATTCTTTCTTCTTTGGCTTGGCTTCACGGACGAAGATTTATGGAGGGGTATGTCCATGTCTGCTGCAGGCTCGTTGGTGACTGACAAGTCCGATGCGGGACAGGCAGGCATGGTTGCAGTGTTTGCAAGGGAAAATTGGTTGGTTGGAGTTGGGTGTTGGGTTTTTCCTCCTTTGTCTTTTGTCAGTGAGGTGGGCTCTGCGGTCTTCTTCAAAGGAGGTTGCTGCCCGCCGAACTATGAGGCGCCAAGATGCACAGTTGGAGGTGATATCAGCCCACTGGCGGTGGTCAGTGTGGCAGGCACCAAGAGATTTCTTTAAGCAGTCCTTGTACCTCTTCTTTGGTGCACCTCTGTCTCGGTGGCCAGTGGAGAGCTCACCATAGAACATGATCTTGGGAAGGCGATGGTCCTCCATTCTGGAGACGTGACCCACCCAGCGCAGTTGGGTCTTCAGCAGCATGGATTCGATGCTTGCGGACTCTGCCAGCTCGAGTACTTCGATGTTGGTGATGAAGTCATTCCAATGAATGTTGAGAATGGAGCGGAGACAGCGCTGATGGAAGCGTTCTAGGAGCCATAGGTGATGCCGGTAGAGGACCCATGATTTGGAGCCGAACAGGAGCGTGGGTATGACAACGGCTCTGTACACACTGATTTTTGTGTGTTTCTTCAGGTGGTTGTTTTTCCAAACTCTTTTGTGTAGTCTTCCAAAGGCGCTATTTGCCTTGGCGAGTCTGTTGTCTGTCTCTTTGTCGGCCCTTGCATCGGATGAAATGGTGCAGCCAAGGTAAGTAAACTGGTTGACCGTTTTGAGTTCTGTGTGCCCGATGGAGATGTGGGGGGGGCTGGTGGTCATGGTGGGGAGCTGGCTGATGGAGGACCTCAGTTTTCTTCAGGCTGACTTCCAGACTAGTTGCCCATTCAGAGCCAGCTCTCCAGCGCATGACGTCCTGTTTTGCGGAAACTGCCAAAATGTTTGGCCTTGAAGTCAGCCTGAAGACACCTAATTACATTAATTCTAATTGTATCTTCCTCATATTCTCCAACTCTTCCAGATTCTAACATTCACCTATATACTAAAGGAAACATAGCACCCATTAGCCTAACAAACTGCATGTTAAAAAAGAAAACCTGCAGATGCTGGGGTTGGGTGCATACAAAGAAGTGCTGGAGGCACTCAGCACGTCACTCAGCAGCCTCCCCACCCCCCCCCCCCCCCCCCACATCTCCATCGGGCACACAGAACTCAAAATGGTCAACCAGTTTACCTACCTTGGCTGCACCATTTCATCTGATGGAAGGATCGACAAAGAGATAGACAACAGACTCACCAAGGCAAATAGCGCCTCTGGAAGACTACACAAAAGAGTTTGGAAATAAAAAGCAATTAATGTTTTGGGCCTGGGCCTTTCCTCACATTTCATGAAAAGCAGGGAGATGCCTGAACAAAAAGGTGGAAGGGGAAGGGGGAGGAGGTTCACTAAAGCTGTCTCAGCAAGAACATGCAAACCCCACACCAACAATGCCAAGATCCGGTTTGAAGTCTGGCATTGTGAGGCAGCAGGTCTGCTACCTTGTCCCACTGTGGTCTCCCTGTTTTTCATCTATGTCATTAGGGTTCAATCACATTGGAGAATGGTCCATTTACAAACACTAGCCAATTTCTGGTATCTATGACCCCCAACCCCTATTTCCCCTGTGATGCTGGAACATTCCCGCCTAGGGGAATTTTGAATGGTTAAGAGTGGAAATGATGAAATAAGCACACAGAGAACTTCAAGTAAAATGAAAATAATTTGTAAAAAATGTTTTAAAAATCATATGAAGAGAAATAAATAAATTGGGTGAACTGCATGAGAGCATGACTATCCTCCACATTCTAAATACAAAATAAATAAATTACCAATAATCTGAATGCAACATAAAATGAAACCAGTAAATGGTTCTATGCAAGTTTTCAAAGTCATTTTCACTTATTAAATTGGTTACTCAAAGATGCTAGACCTAGCAGAAACTAAATATGTTTATTTTTGTGATTAACTCCATTTTACCCCTATTAATAAAAATGGACAAGGTTATCACTCTTAATATAATCTAGGAATAACATTCTGAAACATTTCCCCATTACACGGGTTCTTGGAAGATTTTACATCTACTGATATGCAAGCATGGAAATTTAATAAGTTCAATTTGAAAAGCTGGTACAAGTTTGAGTACAATTGCTAGAATGGCTGGCTGCACTCAAGGGAGAAACTTATCCGGTCAACACTAAAATGAGCCAAAAATAAATTAATAACGGAGAGAAATCAAATAATAAACTGGTCAGATTTTGGAAGAATATAATGGTGCTGCATCAAAATGTCCTTTATCAAGTTTCATTGGGAAAGCCCCATTTCCTACTTTCATCTGCCAGTGGTGGATTAAATTTTGGGAATTTGAGATATAGTGAAATGCTGCTGAATTCCATATTCCTTGGAAAAGGAACATGAATGAAATGTTCCATTTCTGTTAAATCTATTCACTGAACTTTCCTTAAATCTATTACTACTCTGTCCTCTTATCAAATAGATTGAAAGTTCAAACCTCACAATTATCCCTATCGGTCTCCATTTTCAGTCATTATTAATTAGCGGAACTTGCACAAATCAGCCTTACCATTGCAATTTGCATATCTCTCAAAACCCTCTTGCATGGGTTCCATAATCTCCAAGTTTTGTGGCCTTCCCCTTACTTATATCGGCTCACAATCATCCAAGAACTTGTTGATTTCCTCTGATTTCTGTTTAAACTATATCTCAGTTAGAAATTTTCAGATCCCTTGACGGTCTCATTGTTGATTTAACTCACCTAGACATCTGTGCTCCCTGATTATTGAATTCTCTCAACTGTTCATATTACTTGTGCAATGCTCAGCATTACTCAGGCCATAACTCCAAAATGCCCAAAGATAAGTCAACCATTATTATCCATTTGTCGCAGACTATGTTCTTTTATGTCCACATTACTATTTTTTTTAAATCCAAAAATTATAATTCACAAAGATGTATTTAAAATTATAAGATACTGGCTGCAGAACATTTGTTAAAATGACATTAAGACAATCATATAAAGGGAAGGAAAACTATAAGATATCCGGTTTTTATTTAAGTCTCGCCTCCCCATTGAAAAAAAAAACTTCTGGCAAAAGCTATGACTGAATGGAAAACCAGAAATAGAACTAATCAATACTTTTGACTGTGAAAGCAATTGTGTTCTCAGGGGCAGTGCGCATTGTATTTCTAAGTGCCTATGTGATATGATCCTTGGCCACTGTGAATGGAATGGAAACAGAATGCCATCTGAGGGAGATGGAAGTGCTAATGTGGTGAGGTAATGTGGTAAAGAATAGAATCCAACAAGAAAAGCCATACTGCAGAGCTCAAAATAAGGTAACTGGTCCTTCTAAAATATTAAAATAAATTTAAAATCGCCTTTACCAAAAGATTTTTTTTGTTACTACATCCTCAAAGGAAAAAAATACTTACGTTAGATGTACCCTAATGTTTAATTACTCAATGAGAGAGAAGAACCATATCGCCACAAAGGGCAAAAGAACAAACATTTTATTAGTTAAAACTGAGAAATATTTATCTCTTTAAAACATTTCAACTTATTCACTTCACAATTGTTCATTGAATTGGCCTGGAACTATTCTTAAACATATTCTTGGCACAAGGTTCATGGTTGACTGAAAAGTAGCATTGCCATCATACTGATTTGCACTATGGGCACATCACTCAATCCAGTAATGTGTACCTTAGGGATGCAAATAGCCATAATCTCCATATACAAAGTTATCAGTTTTACTAACTCAATAGCTTTCATCTGAATAAGGAGAACATTTTCCTTTTGATTGTTTATTCGCAGTTGTGTGACACCACAGTGATCGAAGGCATCGGCGCTGAAGAAACCATTCATTTTGGTCAGAATGAATCACCCGGCCTCATCTCGTCCCAAATCAATGGATAAAATACACTAGTTCAACACTCAAATGTTTGATCAATTAATCATGGGTGTATTGCGTTGAATAATTTGTCCTAGAAAGTTTGCAACAGGTTCAAATTCAGCCACGATTTTTTTTTAAATGTGGCTATATATTAAAAAGGAGGAATTTGAAGGATTATGAAATTCCAGTACAACAGCTGGGCCAACATATGGTCATATTATGTATTTGGAATTGTTCTAATGAATGCCATGAAACTAAATATTTTTAAATTGGTAGCCACGTGTCTATGTGAAATTAAGTGAATCATACATGCTGGGCAGATGAAGGTGGGATAGGAACCCAGTGAAGAACTCAAAGGGCTGAAAGACGAACACATGTGCTATTGTGTTCTGTGACATATACTGTGCCTACTGTTTCCAAACCCAATGTCAATCAATTCTAAAAGTGGCTTTGTGAATTTAAGATATTCTTCTTCCTTTATACTCCCAAACATTAACATTTATATGCAAAAAAAATGCAATTATCAACTGGTGTTGAGGCCACAATACAAATATAAGTTGAAGGAAAAGTGCTGCTATTACATCAGTGTAATATTTATCTTTTCTATTCATTTTTGAGATGAGACTGTCATTGGACATACATCCACGAATGCGTGCACATACAAATGCACAGACACCTGCAGTCTCCTCACTGCTAAAAAAAACTTGTTTTGTTGAAGATAATGAAGGCATGTCAAACTTGAATATTGTAGCTCCCTATTAGTAATATCACACTACCTTTGTAGTGCAATATGTATCAAATATAGTATACCCAAAATTTCTATCCCAATGGGCATTTATCACTTTTACAGTAAATTTATCAACTGTAAACACTCAAGCAGTATAATAACAAGATTACCTGTTTCTCTCTCTTTCAATCTTTTTATTGAATTTTATAGAACAAACACACATCATATAGAGAATACAAGGTTACCAAATGTGAAGAATAGAAGAACATATCCAAAAATAAAACAATAGCAATATATGTTTCTTTAGGAATCTGGATTTTAATTCACACAGAATTGTTTTCTAAGATTAATTCAAAATTCTAAGAGTCAGTGACTTCCAATCATCTTTCATCACACATTTCCAAGCTGACCTGCAGACATTAGGCTCAGGCAGGATCAAAACAAATTTTAGTGTCGCCCCTCCCTGCAAGTTCATGCTCACGAGTCGTAAAAATATAAAAATGCCTAAGTGGACAAGGAGTCCATATCTATAGGTGGCTAAGAGAAAGAGGAGAAAATTAAAGATCAGAGAGAAGCAGGTAAGTAAGCAAATTGTTCCAAACCCCTATGGCTTTAAAATTAAGACCCAAAATCACAATTTAGCAATAAATATATGCGGTTCTTTTCCCAACAAAATGAATTAGTTTCTACGTTAATATTTTCTTGTACTCTCTGCCTGTTATGTACTATTTAATTAAACCTGTCATCATGAATTTTAAACAGATTTCTGAGATATTAACCAAAAAAAAAGATAGAATCCACGGAATATAGTTCTCAGTTTGCCAATTTCCAAAAGTCATTTTTAAATATGTTCTGTGAATTTTAGGGATAAAATCTCTGGTGGGTAAGCATAATGCTTTAATTCTGTTAGGCTGTCCTTGCCATATCTAGCGCATATAAATTCACACATGCTCAGAGATCTTAAAACTAGTCAACCAGTCAGAAAGGAACTGACGTTAATTAGTTATGAAGTGAGGAATGAACAGGCATTAGTACTGAGACTAATCAATGGGAAAATCAGTCCGAGCAGGCAGACTAATGAACTGCTATGCATCTGTTTATTTTTAGATGGTTCCAGCAATTTTACATTATAAATAAATACAACACAGTTCACTTACTGCTAACCATTCTAGTATTGGATCTATTTCAGGGATCACAATGAAGGAAAATAAGCTAAATATATATTGGAATGGGATACTGCAGTGCAGCATTCTGAAGCTTCGACCAGTTTTACAGAAATTTAAATATCAAATTAAAGCCAGCATGCAGACAGGCCCAGCAGATCACAGACAACTACCTGGCTACCAAGAATACTCATACAAATAGCCAGCATCTTGGTACTTCCTGATATTAAAAAAAAATATTTTGTGTAATGCTTTGAAGACTAGATTCAAAATATAAAAATAAACTATTATAATAAATATATTATTGCTCTCCCCTGTGGATGTTGTTTAGAAATGTGCAAAATAGTTTTGTTTTGACCATTCTGAAAATTAAGTTGCAGGAGTTTCATTGTTCAATTGCAAAACTGTCCAGTGCTATAAAAGCCTCAGTGGCAAATAGTGGATCAAAATGTTAAAATAGGAATTTTATTTTCAAACAAATGATTGCTCTCAATACTTTCAATTGCTCTTAAGGCTTTTGAGAAAAAAAGGTTATATTCGTCATTATAGTTAAGTCTGCACATCATATTAGTTAAGATTTTATTCTCTCTCTCTCGCTGCCCAGTGAAAATGGAATAATTTTCATTGCAGAAATGCAATTATCATGGTTGAGGCTATAAGAAATAAAAAGCCTATGTGCAAGAAAGTCAAAACTAATATTTATTTCTTTGGAAATATCCCTTGAATCCACTGAAGTAAAACATGCTTATTTTGTTGTGTTTATTTGTTCATTATAGAAATGCCATTTTGAGACTCTGATGGCCAATCCTGCCAATTTTTCCAAGTCTTACATTTTCATGGTTGCTTAGAGCTGTTAAATGTGAAAGCATTTGCAATAAGAAATTTCATGGCCCTAAATTGCACTAAGTTATGGGCAAATCAAAATAAAAAAAGATTTACTGTAATCAACCATACAATTTGGTTCTTAACAGAACTCAGTGTATATCTCAACAGCTTCTGGGTCTTTTCACTGTTTTTAAATAAACATTAACTACCTTAAGCTGCATTGCATTACTTGTCATACAAGTTCCCGCATACTCCCACTAATTTTCAGTTTTAAGACATAAATCATTAAATTTTAAAACATAAAATATTCAAGAATACTTTGAAAATGCCAAAATAAATTTACACATCAGGAGACTGAACATTTTTTTAAAATTCACCATAAAATCTCACATATACACCTAGAAAAAAAATTAATTGCTTGAAAGAATATTAGGGATATTAGGAATTTGAATAATTTTTTTCCACTTCAAGAACAGAAACAGGATAGTGTTTTTTGGATTGTACCTGTAGATCTCTGACAGATATTCCCTTTGTCCCATCTGTGCATCTTCCAATCTTTCTGGAAACTTATAATGTTTTCTCTCTTCACCAGTTCATTCAAAGGGTCTTTTAACTGAAAAGCTCATTTGATTCTTCTTTCCGCAGATGCTGCTTTGATCTTCTGAATTTTTGTTTTTAATGTCATACTTTCAGCAATTGTAATTTTTTTTCATTCACCATTGAGAGTTCATTCAAGTATAATGCAAAAGAAGGTGCTCAATCCATATGCGGCTGGTGAAACAGTGTATGCAAATCAATTTCACCAGGCAGGTGCATCCAATCAACCTATCTTTTTTTTTTCTTTATACTTTCTCTTTTTTTTTCTTTTTACTTTCTCTTTTTTCCCCTTTTTGTCTCTCTTTGCAAGACTGAATCACTTCAGTTTCTCATATCGGGTACTTCCTTACCCGGTCACCATTATTTTGCACTGATCCATATGGTCAATCAAGCGTGATGGTAAACAGACGAATTCAGTTTCTAATACCAGACTGATACCATGTCAACAAGTGCCTCTCTCATAATGCTGAACTTCCCTGTACATTTTCAGAACTACAGATATTTAATTATTTTTAAATGGCTGGAAAAACCTTATCCACTTTAATTACATTAAAAATATTTAGGAAACACGCAACATTCAGTTTAAAGGAAAGACATATTCAAATGATGTCTTCAAATTCCATGAGAATGCTCATATATTGAATCTACAGTATAGACATGAATCAGTTGATTTTTCTTACCGCAGCTTTCAAAAGGCCACTTAATTAAATCTTTATAATTATTTAGGACTAATTTTTTTAAGCATCCCTCCTAAAATTGTAATATTTATCAATGCATATTTTAAGCAGAAATATTTCAAGTATTGTATCAACTTAATCTTTCAAACTTTTGATTCTCTCCCTTGCCATGTGAGTCAGTTGACTTATTTATGTGACTATCTTATCCGTCACTTCTACATGGTTCGTGGGAAATGATGTCAAGCTGCTTGTGGATGGGTCCATATGGGTCAAGCCATCTTAAAACTAATCATACTCAAAATAGTGGCCCGGATTTTGCTGTACTAATAATGGCAAGGCTGCCAACACCCACTGTTGTTACAGCTGAACTAACAAAAAGTACAATCAGATGCACGTGCACAATTAACGTAGCTGTCTCATCGCTGTAAACAGTGATACCCTGTTCCTCTACAGAATGCGAGGTTGCATTTTGTTTCACCCATGGAATCTCCACTGTAATGGCCAAATTTAGGCTGGGATTTTACCCTTGCTGCCTAATAGTCAAACAATGAGCTGCATCTAATGAAGTGACTGAGCTTTAAAGGCCATGTACTAATTATTGCTGTTTAGTCCTTTCAGTTGGATAATAATAATTTTACAATTATATTTATATATTTCCTCAGAAGAAAATGTAAATAAAAAAATAATTTTGTGGAGCAATTTCTCTGATTTTACTTTTCATTTCTCTCCCTCATATACTGTACATGTCCCAATCTTTATATTGTTTCCTTTTCAATAATTTTAAATATAATTCAAGATCAGAGTGAGTTGCCTCAATGACTATCACCCAATAGCACTCACATCTACTGGGGTTAAATGCTCTGGGAGGTTGGTCGTGGCCAGAATTAACTCATACTGAAGTAGAGACCTCACCCCACTGCAATTCGCGCACCGCCACATTCGCTCCAGAGCAGGTGCGCTCTCACTGGCTTCCACTCTGCCCTGGATCACCAAATCAAAAGCGGCACACACATCAGGCTGTTTTTCATCGATTACAGCTCAGCTTTCAACACTACGACATCCTCAGTACTGGTCAGTAAGTTTCAAAACATTGGCCTCTGCAATTAGCTCCTTGACGTTCTAATTGGAAGACCACAGTCAGTGCAACTCAGTAACAATGTCTCCTCCTCACTGACAATCAACACAGGCACACCTGAAGTATGCGTGCTTAGCCCACTGCTCTACTCTAACTACACCCATGGCTGTGTGGCTGGGCCCAAATCAAATGCCATCTATAAAAGTGCTGATTAAATCACAGCCATCAACAGAATCTCAGATGGCATTAAGGAAGCATATGGAAGTGAGATAGATCAGCTGGTTAAGTGGTGTCACAACAACCTTGTACTCAATGTTAGCAAAATTAAAGGAACTGATTGTGGACTTCAGGAAGAAGAAGCCAGGAGAACACAAACCAGTCCACATCAAGGGATTAATACAGGAAAGGATAAAAAGAACTTCAAATGCCTGGCTGTCAACATCTCTGAAGATCTATCCTGGGGCCTTCATTTCAATACAATCATGAAGAAGGCTTGCCGTTTGGAGTTTGACATAGATTTTATATGTCACCAAAGACACTTCCAAATTTCAACAGGTGTACTGTGCAGAGGATTCTGACTGAATCTGGTATGGAGGTGTTTATCAACAGGACAAGAACAGGTTACAGAGAATGAGAGAACTGTGAACTCAGCCAATCTAGGGTATCTACAAGAGGCAATGTCTCAATAAAGCAGCCTGTATCATCAAGGACCCTCACCACTCAGGCCATGCCCACTTTTCACTGCTAGCATCAGGAAGGAGGTACAGGAATCTGAAGACAAATACCAAACTTTTTTTTTAAAAAACAGCTTCTTCCCCTCCGCCATGAGGGACAATGAATCACGGACACTACCTCACTTTTTCTCTTCATCTGCACTATTTTTTTTAAATATAATATAGCAATCTCTGCATTTGTAATGCTGCTATAAAACAACAAAGTTTGTGACACATGTTTATGAAAATAAATTCTGATTCTTACATTTACAGATTTAATTTCATTCTTTGTTGTCAACAGAAATCATCAGTCTGCTTCATTAAGAAAACCAGCATCTCTAAATTCAAGAACATTTTATTTCCAACAGCTATCAGGCCCTTGAATGTCCCCTTGGTGCACTAATAATTTTTTTCCACTAAAACCACTATGAATATTATTATCTATCTTATGCATTTATTGTCCTTTAATTTAAATCAATTAATTTATTATTATACTTTCTCTTAACATGTGGTTGTACAGGTGCAACAGGGAAAAATCTCAAGGCAGATGTACAATGTGTATGACAATAATCTCATTGTTATTATCAGGAAGCTCTGTGCTTTATTTTACTGTTCATTGTTGCCTCATATTCCCTGTAGAGGGCGCCAAATTCAAAGAGACACAAGATGTCTGGAAGGATGTTCCTGCAATCTCATGAAAGTTCTTTGCAGAATGCCTCAGGATCAAGGACAATCCCTTTTGCATCTTTATTTTATAAAGGTCCATGGATGACCAAAATGTCCAATCCTGGAGCATATTGGTACTCATAACAGGTGGCGCCAAAAAAAAAATCAGGGTTAAACCGCAATTGCTTTATAATAGTTGGCCTTCCTTTTCTAGAATTGATCAGCAAGCAGGGTGAGACATTTTTGTGAAAGGTAGTCTCGCCTTCTCTAGCATCTCCTCAGTAGGTGACCTCCTTCTGGATGACCATATACAATAATGCAATGGCAATGTTTCACTTCCTGATTGAAATGCAAAATACAGTAGATGCTGTAAATTTGAAATAAAAACAGATATTGCTGAGAAAAACCAGCAGATCCTTTAAATTCTGTGAAATCAAAATGGAATAAATGTTTCACTACAGTGACCTTCCATTGATTATGATTGATCTAAGACAATAATTATTATTTCCCCATGGATTCTTCTGACCGACTGAATTTTTCCAGTATTTCCTGCGTTATTTTTTCTGCATTCTTGGTGTCTGTCCTAAGCATCATATTAACACGTTGTCCATGGTTTTCCTGTTCTTCACAGGCAAGCTGCTAGGCAGCCATAAGGCAGGGATGCACAGAGCCCACTCCTACCCAATTGATGATAGATGTTCAGGCCTCAGCACTGAAGATGCAAGAGCCTGTATGTCTATTGATATGAGCATACAGATTACATTGAGGATTCTTGAAAGACAGCCTTAATACTGATCTTCAAGGTTTCTCTGAAGTCTCAGAGTCACAGTTACAAGGGCCGCTAGTTGTAAATAAAAATTAGTTTCTATGAAGTCGTCATGGTTTCTTAATCAACTGAAATGACCTACTTCTAAAAGGAAGGATGACACAGTGGGTTCTGTGCTGAATCTCCACATTTGAATGTGCCCCATGGTGGGGCGGGGGTGGGGGGGGGGGGGTAGAGGGAATGTGGCTGTAAAGGTAGGCAAAGTGTTCGGTATTTTATAGTTCCTTACTGTCAATTTTGATTTTTTTTTGGGGGGAGGGGGGTTCTGATTGACCAGGGGCAGAAGGGTAAAGGAACTTGTCCCAATATTTAAGATAGCATTAGGCTGCTGTGAGCTTCTTGATCAACTGAAAGGATATACTTCTGAAAGTAAGGGTCCTTTGGTACTTTCTTCCTTGATTATAAAACTATTGCACACTCATCTGTAAAATGTTACTTTAGTTCCAGCATGGTGGCGAAGGAGTTGGAAAGTTTTCATCAGTTAAAGAACACAAGAAATAGGAGTAGGCTATTTGGCCCATCAAGCCTGTTCCACGTTCAATATGATCATGGCTGATCCATTTCAAGGCCTCAACCCTTTCTCTATGCTAGGTCCCCTTAACCCTCAACTCCCAAAATGTTACACTTCAATTACAGCTAATGATGTAGCCTTCATTAATCTTCAGGTAAGCAAATACTGCGAGAAAAATTTTCTCCAAACCCTTTCTCGATGCCAAACCTCTATTCTTAAAACTTATTCTTATTTGAGGCTTTGTCATTAGCAAAAATATCTACCTTAGTATTTCACTTAGGATCTTGTAAGTCTCAATAAGATTTCACCCTCATTCTTCTTAAATCCAAAGAATAGTGAACCTAATTTGTTTTGCCTCGCTTAATAGGACAATCCTCTCATAATAATAGATGCTAACATCCTGGGACAGATGATCTTGGATTAACATTTCCATAGCTGGTTAAAAAGTGAAGATATTGGATACCATATATATCCTTGTTTTAAAGACTCAGAGGATGATGCGCTATCAATAACTCAAATGGCAGAACAATAGGCTTTTATTTACAATAAGCTTGAAAGTCATCCTGTGCCATGACCCAGGCTTTCTGGGGACGGGTTATGGTGTTGGAGCCTTTGTACAGAGTCAAAAGGGAGGAGCCACAGGTACAGTCACAGAACAGGGCAGAGCCAGATAAATGACTGGACAGCAGATACTGCTCAGATAGGAAAATGAAGGTATCTTGTACTGGTTGTGAATTTGTGTAAATAGCCAAATCCTAACAAGCCTCGCTATTGAAATAGCTAAAGGCTTTGGTCAGATGAATAAAGACTATTTACAGCTCCAGTTGTTATTGATGCTTTTCCTGAATCTATCTAGAGACAGAAACCATGCTGGTGCTGCCTGAACCGAACTCGAAGAACTTCACTGCGACACAAAACAGTTAAATCGGTAAGATATGAATTAAAACATTTCCAACAATAAAGAGGGGGAAATGCCTTCATCATTATCACAGTCAGCTTGTCTTTCTTTTTGAAAAAAAATGACGACAATGTGAATGACACATAGTTCTTTGGGATTTCTTCAGATCTTAACTAGCAACAAAGATAAACCGATCTCTACTTCTGATTGGATGATGCAAGGAGATCGTGACTGCGGTGTTAATGTTATTCAACAAGTCCTGATGACAACCAACAGCGAGGTCAATGGATTCCTTGCAAACCACATGGAGATTTTATATCTTTTACATCTGTGTGGCCAATTCCAGATTTTAACTCTGTTTTTGTGGCTCTGAGAATCGAAGCCAAATTGATTTGGGCTGCATTTTGCAGTTGATGCAGTTTTGATGGGCTTGCATGATCTCAGAAATATAAACAAATCAGCTCCTGGCAACATAAGCAATTTGAACTTTTCTTACATCCGGTCTCATTATAATTCAGCCAAAAATATTCCAGCATTTTGAATAAGTTGGTGGTCAAGTTGGATGCTGTTTTGTCATGCTCTACCTATTAGCTGAATACATGAAAAGCATTGGAATTGGGCCTTACCCACACTTACTTTGTTAATGGTTCTACTCATGTATTGGAGACTTGCAATAATATACCTGAAGTGGATTATCCTGCATGTATTTGGAATGAAAGGTAGAATTTTCTCAAGGCCAATAAAAAAAGGATTCTTTTTGTTCTTCAGTATCAGGTTCAGTGTGTATGCACAAGTCAAGATAATAAATGGCTTGTGAACCAGTTGAATGTTCATTAATGCCAACAGGGAGTTCAATCAGGTGATAGACTGAAAGACTCTTCATTACAAAACCAATACCCAGTGTTCACATGTCAGTTGCTGGTTTTCTCTACCAAAGCTACCTTCTCCTTTAGAAATCTAAATGTTTTTAAAAAGCTGGAAATATTCAGTAGGTCAGTCCACATTTTTGGGAAGACAAATGGAGTTAACTTTGTTTTGACCTGAATTGTTAACTCTATTTTTCATCCCACAGATGCAGCCTGACCTGCTGATTACTTCCAGCATTTTCTAGGTTTTAAAAATTTTCTATCCTCACGAGTTTCAATCATGTCTCGTCTCAATGAAAGGTGCAATGTCAAAGTTGTACCTCGAGAGTTCTCAGACAATAATTGCCGTTCTGTGTTTGAATGCTTCAACTTTTGACTTGTGCAGTGTTGCATACAAAGTCCAATTGTGACAAAATGTTTTGCTTGTTGTCTGCATTGGTCTGGCCATGCTAGATATGGTTACCTTTTTGAGGGAGGTGAGATAACCTGCTTGAAACATCACTGAAATGAGCAATGGTGATCCTAAATAAAAGCTTTTTTGGCTGAAGCTGCCAAAATTTACCCCTACCATTCCTGAGATTTATGATAGTCACCATCTGTGTGACCAGTCATTTGCAGACACCGGTTCACCTGCCTGTTTGCCACTCATCCATTACCATAGGGTTTGGTGGATTCTGATGGGAGAAATGTTTTTATTTGAGAGGCCCGGATATTAATAGTTAATGTGAGGGGTCCATATTTCACAAGGTGCCACTTCAGACTTGGCAGAGGTGGTACAAAGTCCAAGATTATTAAAAGTTCCTCTTCATTCGATCATGCTCTGCTCTTCAGAGCTAATCCTGCTTCATCCACCTGCTAGCACGATGGGGTATACTTCATTGTGGTTTCAGCATCATGGGAGCCCCTATCACGAGTGGAAGGCTCCCAGCATTGCACTTTCAACTTATAGTCCAAGTAACCTTCACCATGCTGCTTGTGGGCAAGCCTAGGCAAAGCAAAAATTGGCAGTTGTTCTTGAATCACTCAGAACAAAATCCCAACCAATGTTTCTGATGTTATTTTTCAAATCATTTGCACTTCCCCTACAAACCTACTTAATTACACTTTTTTTTCCTATTGCCTTCCTCTTTCTTGGTCACCTCTTTTATATCAACTTCCTGCCTGCTAACATCCTGACCAACTACCCTTCAATTATTCTTCCCATTTCCTGTCCAACTTATTTTCTCTGATGATGTCTTTCAATCACCCAGAATACAGTAGCTCCAGAATTTTCAGGATGAAATATTAGTTGGATGCAAGGCACAGGCAGTCTGTACAGATAACATTCCTTTTATTAGCCATTGAGTTTATGCAAAAATGTTCTAAAATAACTTTACATGCAAGGCTTAATGTATTAAAAAAAATAACGATAGATCAATATAAATGCAAGAAACTGCTTTTAGATTGTTCTTTACCATATCGTACTCAGAATTTTTTCAATCCAATGAATTTCTTTCTTTCAAATGCAATCACTGCTGTTATGTATTTCTCACTTTATAACAATGGTGGCACTTTGAAGATGCTTAATTGAGTATCATTATTTGTGCCTGTCCCATGATTTTAAAAGGCACAATAAGAAATTAAAGTGTTTAAATTTATTCTCTTGGTAAAAAGCCTGTGTACTAATAGGAAGGTTCTACAAATTGCAAATGCAAGCCTAATTAATCTTATTCTAGAAGGGTTAATGTTCATCAGGACACCAGGAGGACAGTGTGATCTTCATTGAATCGTGTCATGGAATCCATCAGTATTATCAGTGCAGGCTTCCTTCATTGACTCGAATGGAGAACAACACGAGCCAATTAAGTATTCCCCCACAGTATGGGGTTTAAACCAATAACATCCTGGGTGAGAGGTGAAAGTGCTACAAATTAAGGCAAGTTGAAAAATGTAAACCTAGAGGAAAATTATTTTAAAATTTAATATAAGGTTAAAATTTACATTCAACTACACTTATGCATGTGTTTACCAGCTTCTTAATTCTGAAACAAGTTTAGCTAAAGTACTCCCATCAGAATATTTTTCCACTCTATTTAAGGCTTTGCTTCTTCCAGCTCTCCCACTGAGCAATGCAGAACATCAAGAAGGGCTAAACAATGAAACCACAGAAATAACTAAAGAAAATAACTTTGCTGAAAGGGTAAAGATTCAGGCAACAACAAACTGCATCTTTCCCTTACTCAACCTACCATTCTAACCCCATTACCCCCACATTTCAACCAACCCATAAACTCTTTGAAACTTTTCCAAAACACAAATTAAAGGTATTATTATAAATATTATGGATACCATGACAAAAGACTTTCCCTTTCACATTTAAGAAATAAAAGCCAGATTCTGCTGGATTTTACTCCGTTTTTTAATCTCTAAAAGAATAATAATTTGGGACAATCCTTCCATGCCACAGCAACAACTAAACATGTTCAGCTGCTGACTACAGTAAACAGCTTGCGAGCAGATGCAAAAACAGATTTGCATGGGTCAATTGGGGCCTAAATGTTTATGTTACATTTCGCACAGGTATACAACATAGTTCTATCTTTCACTAAATATTATTGCTCCAGGCAGGAAATAGAATGCAGTATGTGGAATTTTTGTATGAAGAAAAGATCTAACTTACAAACTCTACCACTATGAGAGTCACACATTTTTAATACACACAGAAGATACGACTCATATTGCCCTATATAATTTTTCTACATTCAAACATGGACTATGGTTCAGATATGGATCATTAAATTGGTTAAAAATGGTTAAAATGGAGGATAATGGAAACTCTGGAAAGTGCTACAAGGTTACAAATTAATTGTCGAGTTCAAATGATACCTATCTTGGTAGGAAACCTTGTCTGCTTTACCAGAGTCATCTGAACTTCAAGCTTAGATTACAGCTTTAAACTAACTCTTGTTATCTGTTATATTTCATTACACTTAGTTTT
Organism: Narcine bancroftii; assembly: GCF_036971445.1. Lineage (NCBI taxonomy): Eukaryota > Metazoa > Chordata > Chondrichthyes > Torpediniformes > Narcinidae > Narcine > Narcine bancroftii. The sequence goes on along the minus strand of NC_091472.1, from coordinate 51,760,047 downwards.
GTGCGCACTTCCACACTTACTTTTTAAAACTTAGACAAGATGCTGCTACTATCTCAACTTTCAAACAACATAGGATTAGATTTATAAATAAATTTGATTATGGAAATTTACTATAATTAGCATATTATCTACCAAATGAAAATCACATGCAACACTGATATTAGATGTTTTTTGCTGTGCAAGTTTTTTTTTCTGTGATGTAAAAAACTGTCATGAAAATACTTTGAAAATGTTGCCCATACACTTATCTATACTATTACCAATAGGTATTCGATACTTTAGTTCAAACTGATAGCTAGCTAATTTTCATGGCATTAGCCCACACCATACTTGCATTTATTTTAAATCTCAAAACTATTTACTGATAACCTTAATTGTTAAAACCTTACACCATCACAAGCATTGACACAGAATGATATTGCTTAAGAGCAGCAGTTAAATTAGTTCCCTTGTTTAAACAGTGTCATTATTTGACCAAAACTTTTGCCTGATCAGATTCTCATACAAAAACAATCAAAGATCAGTAAAGCGAAACACAATTCACAAAAAATTAAAGACATTTGTAAATATTTTAAACAAATTTTCCTTTTCTGTGGGAATCAAATCTTAACATGTTTGCTCTACTTAGTACACTGCTAAATCTCTGACCTCCTTAATTTCAATATGGTGTGATAATCTCTGAAAACTAGATTTTTTTAAAATTAAGAATTCCTATTCTCTATATTTTCTCCTAAAATAGGAACTTTGCAAAATGTTCCCATATAAATAAATGTTCACATGATTAAAAAGGCATGCTAAATAGGACTCCATTTGTGAAAATACTTTGAAATTATTTTTGAAAATGTTATTGCATATTTAGCACATTTGACCTTTAGTGAAGGTGTTTGCTATTTACATTTTTTCAATTCGGCATATATTTGTGGAGCACACCTCCATTTGCAAGAGAACAACTGGAACACATGATCCCTAGCCAATGTCTTCTTTGCCAAAAAGTGAGCCCATTCCTTCCTTGCTGCCCAAGCCTGAAACAAACTTCTTTTGGGTTCAAATTGAGCCAGATATATATGTCCTTTTATCCTATTCCAGTTTGTGTTAGCCTGCATCTTTAATGACAGACTATTTTACGGGGTTTACTAAAGGTTATTTCAAACTAACAAAAAGCAGTCACTATACTCATCTGACAAATATTGTAACTTCCAAGACAATGGGGGCCACCTCATTTCTTCAGGTATACAAATGTTCAGGGTTTAAAAGTTCATTTCTCTCTTTCTTTCTCTCTCTCTCTCTCTCTCTCTCTCTCACACACACACACACACACACACACACACATACACACACACACACACACACAACACATACACACAACACACACACACAACACACACACAACACACACACAACACACACACACAACACACACACACAACACACACAACACACACAACACACACACAACACACACAACACACACAACACACACAAACAACACACACACAACACACACACAGCACACACACACAAACACACACCCAACACACACCCAACACACACCCAACACACACACAACACACACACAAACACACACAAACACACACAAACACACACAAACACACACAAACACACACACACAACACACACACACAACACACAACACACAAACACACACACAAACACACACACACAACATACACACAACACACACACACAACACACACACAACACACACACAACACACACAACACACACAACACACACAAACAACACACACACAACACACACACAACACACACACAGCACACACACACAAACACACACCAAACACACACCAAACACACACACAACACACACACAACACACACACAAACACACACAAACACACACAAACACACACACAACACACACATACAAACACACACAACACACAACACACACACATCACACACACACAACACACAACACACACACACACACACACACACACACACACAATTCAAAGTAGAAAAGTATGATGGACAGACAAAAAGAAAGACAAAGTTAAACAGCATTTTTCTGAACATCAGGATTTCAATTATATTTATCATTGCGTAATATAGGAATCAACAGCCGATATGGGCAAAACAAGCTTCGACAAACATTGGGATAATGATCGGACAATCTAATTTAATGCTGTTGACGAAGGATGATCATTGGCCAGAGCTGGAGATAAATTCCCAAATGTAGCCTGGGCCACTCTGATAAATGGTCATGTCTGACAATGACGAAAGTCTATGGCACTGCTTCACCTTCAATCTCTCTGGCTGCTGGAGTGATAGAGGATGGACAATGGTGACAGGAGGAACAAACTAAAGGGATGAGGAAAGAAATCATTACAAAAGGATAAAAATGGTTTGTAATAAGCACTATTCGGAGTAGCTGTTAAACCAGTTTTCTCCTATTGTTTTCTCTAACCACAATTTACCTTCCTGCTGCAATAAAACAGGAATGTGCAATGCAAAGTAAAGCCAATCCAGTCTAGCAAATAATTAAAAGTGTCCTATTCAGCAGCTTGAAGGAGAATTCCACTCTGATTTGGCTTAGACCCATGGAAAATTTCAGGCAGGCGACAACAGAAATGACAGAACATTCAGCAAGAATTTGTCCATGTTGCATTGACTATACTGATATCATTTAAAGCAAACTATTCTAGCATCAACGAACAGAACTGAGAAGGCTTCTGTTCTCTGCTGGATGCTATTACACAATGAAAATAAAGCAAAAGAGCACTAGCTCAACACCTGCTCATCTGCTGGCAAGAAGGGAAACACATTACAGGGTGACAGAAGAGAAAACCAAAATGCACTCCAGCAAGTCATTCCAGCATCAGTGATTAATCTAAATACACCTACTATCCGATGTATATTAGCTGTATAATTAATAACTTCTTGTGGGATGTCAGGCTTGGCAAGAGTTGAAGACAAGCTGTGAATGTGCATTATTTGTATCCAAAATGACTATCATATATTGAATTTTTTTTTTAAATGTTACAACATGTAAATATCATTTTCTATATTTTATTTGTATTAGTGTTCTGTCCATTACTTTTCTTTCAGGTTTTCTTCCCTAAAACCATTTTAGTTTCTCTTCCCCTATCATGCCATACATCATTTAACTGCCAAGAATTCAAGCAATTTAATCAAAAACCTTTCCCATAGCAGTTTTTGTACTGTGGCAGGGAAAGGTACACGGGAGTGTTATGAGCTTATGTACTGGCAAAAACAATTCCCTCCTGTGGGGAAAGTTTTTAATCTCTGAACCTAAATGGACCAAGAAAAATTGAGAATTTGTCAGGTGAGAAGGCAGCAGGCTTCACTCCCTGGCCTAATGCATTCTAGTCCCAATATACTTCAGTACCATACTGCCAGCAGCTGTTTTATATCTAAAATGACATACTGATCAAACAATCAAGAAGTAAACATTAAAACATAATTTGCCACCACAGTGATCTCAGTACAATATTTCTATTTGTTTGTTATTTCTGCAAGTAGGTAAAGATTGGTGCCTTTATTGCACAACAACAACTCAATGCATCAGTATCAAAATTATCAGTTCAGAATTGATCAGGGCCTTTAGAGTTCTGAGTCAATTTATAAGCATATTCAGCCTTTGACAATACTTAATCACTAATGAGGTTTCAGGAAAGCTGTTTTATACAAAAAGAAATGGTCAACTTCAGGGAGATGTGTTTTTTCTTTACGATTTAAGAAAAATTAGCATGGAAAATGTACTCTGGATATCAGCTGAAATATCTATTTGTTCATGGATACAAATAGTACAGAAAGAGATATTGAGTACAACCACAAAACCAAATGAACACAAAAAAAAGTGCATGTAAACCAAGAGCATCTATTTAGTGGATTGGGATCCAAAGTAGCAATTTGATTTATGTGAATTGCTATAATTGGTATGACCATTACTTATGTACCTGCATGATTCAACATGGAGAGGCATAGAAAATAGAGTTTCTCCTAAAATGGTTTGACATGAAAATTAACAGCCTGCTTTAGGATAGATTGGCATTAGTAGTTGAGTAGTCAGAATTGGAAATGTCTCAAATTCAGCTAACAAGTCTCTTCTCTCTTCTTCAAATCCTATTCTGTGCTCCCTCCACCCCACCCCCCACCCCCTCCACTCCTTTCCTATTTTGTCCACCCATAACTCCACCCAGCCCTCCTCTAATCATTCTCGTTCCCCTCCTCCATCTGGCTCCATCCTCTTCTCCCCAGATTTCACCAAAAGGATCCCCTTCCTTTTCCATCTGTCCTTCACCTCTCCCCAATAGCTTCCATAACATCAGCATTTTTTTTTTACTCATCAGATTCTAGTACTTGTAGCCTTTGTTTCCACTTATCACCCTGTAAGGCTCATCTTCCTCAACCTGACCCCCTTCTTTTCTCTTGCCATCTCCCTCAAATCTGGCACCTCCCAATCTACTGATTCTGTCTCCCATCTCCATCCCTTACCCTCCACATCAATACATCATCATTCAGCCCTCCCCTCCTGGCATAATTAATCCTTTGCATCTTGTCCTCATTATACTGGCTCTCTCCACTTTGCACTTTCAGTTGGGATGAAGGCTTCCAACCAAAAGCATCATTGTTTTTTTCTCCTACTAATGCTGTTTGACCCACTGAGTTCCTTCAGCAAATTGTTTTTGGCATTAGAAGTACCAACTAACTTATGGTGAACAGACATCTGTTTTCTCTGCATGTCTTTAGCAGGATTATGATGAAAAAAATCACTATGGTGTCAGGTAGATTGGCGTGGTGTTTCAGAATACATAAAGGTGGTTTTGCATGACAAAATCTGCATAAATTGAGATGGACTGGTACAGAAGATATCAATACAACTTCGGATGGGCTGATATGCGTAGTGTCAGCATCGTGTTAAGATGTGGAGATCTCAACATGTATTGAAATGGATTGGTTTGTCTAGAATAGTACGACAAGATCAAACTGGCATACCTTAAAGTGGAATGGCATCAATGGTAGAACTTGTGGTGGCTTGTCAAAGATAGTCTCAGCAACCACCTCGCAAGGTGGTTTGGACAAGGAAGCATTAGGGTGCCAAGATGGATTGGCATTCAGAACATCAGAAGATGTCAAAGTGGATTCTAATCTGCTTTAAGTTATGCTATTGTGCTTATGGCCACCATTTTAACATCATCTGATGCCACACATGCTAATCTATACTGGCATGTTGAAATTTTCCTGTCCATACCAGCTGATGGTACCACCCTTGACAAACCAACTTAAGTGTGTAAAATACGTTTGCATTTCCAATGACCACCTGTGTTGGTCAGCCCAATACTCCTTTACACATGTTGAGATCTCCACATTCATCTTAATGTGAGGTGGTTTGGCATGAGATATTTCAGCATGATTTAAGATGGATTGGCATGACTAAAATCATCATGGCTTAAAATGCATTGGCATGAGTAATATCAGCAGGCTCAAAGGTGGATTGGCATAAGAAACATCAATAAAGTGGGCTGGCACAGGAAATACCAGTGTTGTGAATGGATTGGCATGAACAAAAGCCACATGCCTTAAGGTAGGTCAGTAGGGAGAAATCTTTAAGGTAGACTGGCATTGGATATGTCAGCATAGGCTTGAGGTAGATTGGCATCAGTTTCAACATGACATAAGGTGGATTAACATGAATAGTATCAGCATGACCTAAGGGACTCTGGCACAGGAAGTATCAGCATGAATTAAGGTGCACTTGCATGAATAGAATCACGATGGCAAGGTGGTTTGGCATGGGCAATATTGGCAGAACTGAGGGTGATCTTGCATGAGTGTGACCAGTATGACTTTAGGTGAACTGGCATGAGACAAATCAGTATGTTAAGGTACATTGGCATGAACTATTACAGACAAGTCGAGGTGGATGTGTATAATTTGTTTCAGTATGACTCAAGCATAGTTTGCACAGGATGTATCTGGATGTAGCATCAACATGTCTGAAGTTGGATTCACATGACAAGCATCAGAAACTGCATTATTAAAGGTGGATTAGCAGTAACATAATTTCAAGGAAGATGGACATGAAAAGAATTAGCATAACAAGGTGGATAATTGAGACAACAATCGCACTTACATTATTGGGAAGAAGTGCAAAAACAATTAACAAATTATAACTTCACATTTTTCCTTCCTACAACAGTCAGTTTTATGACTGTTCATACATAAAACATAAGAAATAAACACAGGAGTAGGCCTTTTAGCCGCACACACCACTTTCATCATCAAGGTTGTTCTTTTACCTTAGCATCATTTTCCTGCACTCCCCATAGCTTTTCCTTTCCTTAGTATCCCCCAAAAATTAATCTGGGTTTTAAAAGGACTCAGCAATTGAGCCTCCAGGGTAAAAATGCACAAAGACTCAAAAAACTCAGCATGAAGATGTATTACACTTTACGAGGCTGCGTATGATACAATATAATTGGTTACACAGACTATACATTACACCGCAAAAGTTAAATAAATGGGACCCAACAGTATCTGATAGATGTTTTCGATGTAAAAAAGAAAGGGGAACAACAATTCATGCAATCTGGACATGTGAGAGAGTAGAAAAATTTTGGGATGATCTCAATCAGATATTAAATAAAATAACAGAAAACAATATACCAAAGAATCCAGAGATCTTTCTCCTAAGTAACATAAAAAATAAAGAATTTGGAATTGACTTGGAGGATGCACAAAAAAGATTTGTTAAGATAGCCCTAGCTGTAGCAAAAAAATGTATTATGTCAACCTGGAAATTGGAAGATAATTTGAAAATACAACAATGGTATATAGAAATGAATAAATGTATTCCATTAGAAAAAATAACATATAGTTTAAGAAATAATATTGAAATATTCGAACAAGTATGGGAGCCTTACATTAAATACAATAGCGAAAACCTACCGGGAACAAACATTACCTAAGTTGATGGAAGGAGAAGAGAAGAAAAAAATGGACTCAGTAGAATTTCTGGTGTATTTTTGTTGAATGACAACATTGTCTAACTGAATTAATGCAACCTAGATTGTATAACTAAAATGGATGAGAGGGGGGAGGGATGGGGGGGTGGCTTGGGAGGAGGGAGGGGGGAGGGAGAAAAAGTCACTGTAAATGTGTGGAAAAGAAAAAGTGTATATCATGGCTATTGTGATTTATGGTGTGAAAAAAAAAAAAAAAAAAAAAAAAAAAAAAAAAAAAAAAAAGATGTATTACACTTGGCCCCATATCCAAATTGTTGACATAGACTGTGAATACCTGGGGCCCAAGCGTTAATCCCCACAGTACCCCACTGAAGAGAGCTTTTTAAGACAAAAATTACCCATCTATTTCTACTCTCTTTTTTCTGTCCATTAACGTTCTCAGTCAACACCAGGATTTACCTCCAATATCAAATACTCTAATTTTGTTTAATGGTTGAATGGTACATTTTCAAAGTCCTCTGCAAGGTCATAAACACCATTTTACCCCAAGTTATTTTGCTATTTACAACTCCAAAAACTTTTTTTTTTCTATAATTTATATTCAATGAATCATCAGACCATCATACTACATTCGGATCTTTGTTACCACTTTCATTCCCACAGATTTCAGCATTTTCCCAATTACTGCTACAATGGTTATTTAACACTGCAAAAGACTATCCATTTTTGCTAATAAAGTAAAAGAAAACATGGAGGATCAAACTCTTTTCTTTTTCTTTGGCTTTGCTTCGCGGACGAAGATTTATGGAGGGGGTAAATGTCCACGTCAGCTGCAGGCTCGTTTGTGGCTGACAAGTCCGATGTGGGACAGGCAGACACGGTTGCAGCGGTTGCAGGGGAAAATTGGTTGGTTGGGGTTGGGTGTTGGGTTTTTCCTCCTTTGCCTTTTGTCAGTGAGGTGGGCTCTCATACTTATTTAAACACCCATTCTCTTGTGTGCAACTGAACACCAGCGTTCGATCTCAGAGAATATTTCCTTCACCTCCGAATAGAAAAAGCTGGGAATATCTCATTGATCCCTAATACCTGTTCATACATTCACATAATCATGCCAATTTAAACTCCACTTACCAATTATATCCCTTCAAACCCATTTCTTACAATTACTCATTGATCCAAATTAAATGTTTCAAAACAGCCATCTATCACAGATTTTTGGTCAAGAGGATTCCAGACCTTCAATTGTATTTTTCCTGATTTAATTCATGAAAAAGCTGCATCTCATTTTAAAATGATGCTCTGTTGATCTCTGTACCTAAAGTAACTTTTAAAGTTCCAAGTACCAGCATCCAGTTCTGGTATTTGTTATTGTAAACCCAATATCAAAGTGAATCATGAAATGTGGAATGAAACACAATGAATAAATGTGCACTACTTTAACAACTAATCATAAAGGTTTATAATCTGTATTGTACATAATCACGTTCTAAACAGTAGTTGAATTTATTTGAACTACTTAGAAATGGAACTTGAACCACCACAGAGCTTCCTGGAAGCAATTTAACGAAGGTGACCTCTGGCACCTCAGAGAACCATGCATAACAAACCCTACGTTTTGATATTATTTAACTTATTAAAATATGTGAAAACATAATAGTCTTCCTTTTCATCATAAATGGGTAAAATTAATCACATGTATTAAGAGGCATTTCATTTTAGTGGGACTGTCACTGTAAGGGCTAGAATAAGCTGTGACAATTCACAACTGTGGAGAGAACTGAGGTGGCAACAACTCATGCAGCATATACCACCTTTTACTAAGTTTGAAGAGAAAAAGGAAATGTGTTGCTTTTCCAGGGACACAGGTGGGAAGAGTCATGTAAGTGGCACACTTAAAGGAACAGGCACTGTGTGATCAGCATTATTAAAGAACAGCACTTCGAGAACAGCGGCCATCTGAAGGGACACTGTGCTGGAGTGGCTATGTGGAAATGGACAATTTGTTTGTTTCTCCCTGTCAGGAGAATTTTTGATACCCACTGTGGCCAAAGAAAAGGTAATTTTGAAGGGAAATTATTAAATCCTACCACGACCAAAGGAAAGATCACTTTGACTCACTCATATTTGGATATTAGAAGCAGGAGAAATTCTGCATTTGGATCATGACCATTGTGATGGTCATTTTGGACTGACCCACATCTGGGTTCTGGAAGTCCCCACGAAAGGAAAAGGGAAGTTGTGACCACCACTTGTCTGGAAGGACATTTGCTCTGGAAGTAACTCGACAAGGTTTAGTGAGTTTTCAGCAGTCTGTCACTCAGTCTCTCCCACCTCATTTATAATCACTTCTTTGCCTCAGTTTAAGAGTGTTCAAGTTATTTCTAAGAATAACTTGGAAAAGCCTTCCAGAATAGTGCCTAACAGTTTTGGTTATCACACACACACACACACACACACACACACACACACACACACACACACACACACACACACACACACACATAAGTTTATTTGCTCATATTTTGGGACAAGTTTAGACAGGTTGGGTAAGGGGTTATATTATTAGTAATTAATAATAAAATATTATTTTAAAAGTAACACGGTCTTAGCAAATTCCTTTTGCCACTAATCTATGATGTAACACATGGGATTTCTCTCATTGCTTCTCTCTTTTTCACCTCTCCTTTTTTTAACTAAAAGCATCCTTCCATCCATTTCATTATTTTAAATTGAGATGATGGGTAAACTTACCTCACTATTTCCACCACAAATGTTCATGATCCTATTCTTTGTTCATTCCTTTAAGCATGCAATGCAAGAAAGGAATCCTGTGATAAGAGTTTAATGATTATATTTAATTTAAAGCAATATGTTAAAGATAGACATTTTTTTGAGAACCGCAAGTTCACAAAAATATATTTTGCCCCTAACTTCTGATGGGAAGGTTCACAGCAATCTATGTGGTTTAATTAACTATTAAATGTTCTGGCAAATACTAGAGCGCATCGAATGTCCCCCAAAGTTCCTCAACATGATTATCCAACTGCACGAAAACCAAAAAGGTCGGGTCAGATACAGCAATGAGCTCTCTGAACCCTTCTCCATTAACAATGGCGTGAAGCAAGGCTGTGTTCTCGCACCAACCCTCTTTTCAATCTTCTTCAGCATGATGCTGAACCAAGCCATGAAAGACCCCAACAATGAAGACGTTGTTTACATCCGGTACCGCACGGATGGCAGTCTCTTCAATCTGAGGCGCCTGCAAGCTCACACCAAGACACAAGAGAAACTTGTCCGTGAACTACTCTTTGCAGATGATGCCGCTTTAGTTGCCCATTCAGAGCCAGCTCTTCAGCGCTTGACGTCCTGCTTTGTGGAAACTGCCAAAATGTTTGGCCTGGAAGTCAGCCTGAAGAAAACTGAGGTCCTCCATCAGCCAGCTCCCCACCATGACTACCAGCCCCCCCACATCTCCATCGGGCACACAAAACTCAAAACGGTCAACCAGTTTACCTATCTCGGCTGCACCATTTCATCAGATGCAAGGATCGACAATGAGATAGACAACAGACTCGCCAAGGCAAATAGCGCCTTTGGAAGACTACACAAAAGAGTCTGGAAAAACAACCAACTGAAAAACCTCACAAAGATAAGCGTATACAGAGCCGTTGTCATACCCACACTCCTGTTCGGCTCCGAATCATGGGTCCTCTACCGGCATCACCTACGGCTCCTAGAACGCTTCCACCAGCGTTGTCTCCGCTCCATCCTCAACATCCATTGGAGCGCTTTCATCCCTAACGTCGAAGTACTCGAGATGGCAGAGGTCGACAGCATCGAGTCCACGCTGCTGAAGATCCAGCTGCGCTGGATGGGTCACGACTCCAGAATGGAGGACCATCGCCTTCCCAAGATCGTGTTATATGGCGAGCTCTCCACTGGCCACCGTGACAGAGGTGCAGCAAAGAAAAGGTACAAGGACTGCTTAAAGAAATCTCTTGGTGCCTGCCACATTGACCACCGCCAGTGGGCTGATATCGCCTCAAACCGTGCATCTTGGCGCCTCACAGTTTGGCGGGCAGCAACCTCCTTTGAAGAAGACCGCAGAGCCCACCTCACTGTCAAAAGGCAAAGGAGGAAAAACCCAACACCCAACCCCAACCAACCAATTTTCCCCTGCAGCCGCTGCAACCGTGTCTGCCTGTCCCGCATCGGACTTGTCAGCCACAAACGAGCCTGCAGCTGACGTGGACTTTTACCCCCTCCATAAATCTTCGTCCGCGAAGCCAAACCAAAGAAAGAGAAATGTTCTGGCAAAATTAATATAGTGGCTAAAAGCTGATCACGGTAAATAAATGGAGAGTATACCGTTATACATTATTTTACCTCTCATGGCATATTTTTAAATGAGTTTCTTTTTGAGCTGTACAGTTGAGACATTAAAATATTACACATACAACAAAAATGAAGCTGAAATTATGATTGCTCTAACAATTACAGGAGACAATCTTCCAGGATGGTGACCATGGTAGTGCACCAGCTCAATAGCTGAAGAACCCACACAGATTGCGGGCTGTGCGTGACTTGAGGTCGATGGACTCACACAGGCTGGGGACTTGCTCATGGGAACCAGGTATCAGAACCAGGATTAGAAAGGAGGCAGAGGACAAGAAGGACTCTGAAGAGCTTGGGCAATGAAAGCTTCCTAATCATAGCAGAGGTTTGGATCTGGAGCTCAGGTTGCCAATGGATGGAACTAGAGTTTGTGAAGCTTCAAAGACTGCAGGAGTGCTGGAGAAAAAGACACTGTGTCTCTTCGCTTCTCTTTCTCTTGTACTGCAAGGGACACCGGGCAACACTAATGGCAACTCTTTGCCTTACGACAGACCAAAGGAAATTTCATGTAATACAGTATTGCATTTTATAGTTTTGTTACATGACAATATGACAATAAAAAAATCTGGAATCTTACACAAGCTATTATTCTTAACTAAGTATTAGACTTTGATAATACTTAAAGACAAACTTAACAACAGCCTGTTCACTAGCCACTGTTTTAATATTCTTTCATGATTGTAAAGTAAAACCAGATGTGCCATCATTATACAAAAGCACATTAAGCATTATCTAAGCTCTCCTGAGTTGCTTCTATCTAAAAAGCTAAGTATGTGATTTTGAAACTGCAGACATACATATTATCTTAATGTTCATGATGAACAGTGCTCCAGTTCATTCTATGAATGTGTTTCAGTTGATGGTTTCCTTTAATTTACTTACCTCCACATTGGTTGAACAACTCTATGTCATGATCATATTGGGGTCACAGAGTTTTCAACAAGAACTGGGAATGCATTATTCTACATTATAGCACTGAATTACAACTGTTCACAACGTCAATGACAAACTAATCAAAACAGTGTATAAAAACTGAATAAACCATTGGAAATTCCATTGAAGGAAATCTGCCTCTTGATACAGTTTAGATTGCAAAAGAAAGCACTACAGACTAGGCAATGCTATGCTATGTTCTGTTTATGCTATCAATAATGTACTTGAAATGAACTATAGACTAGCTTGGCCCAATGCAATCTATAAATTTGCTGACCGTGGTTGGCTAAATAAAGGATCATGATGTATCAGAATATAGAATGAAGATCGAGAACTTGGTTTTGGTAGAAGAGCAACAATCTTGTTCTCAACATCGAGGAGCTTATTCTGAACTTTGCGAAGGTGAGGCCAGGGACCATGTACCTGTCTTAATTGGCAGAATAGCAGAGGAGAGGTTTAGTCCCTTCAAGTTCCTGGATGTACTCGTATCAGAGGAGATCTGCTGGAGCCAGCACACTGAGGCAACCTTGAAGAAGGTACACCAAAGCATCTCCTTTCTCAGAAGTCAGAGGAGATTCAGTGTGTCCAATACTCTATCAAACTTCTACAGGTATACTATGGAAAGAAGACTGGCTGTCTGCATCATGGCCTGGTTTCAAAACAGGAATGCAGAAGCCTGCAGAAAGGGAAAACACAGCCAATTCCATCATAGTCATTGAAGTCATTTATGCGAGAGGCAGCCTCAGAAAGATTTTGAACCTGGAGGTGCTGGTCCTCAGATTTCTGTACTTTCTGTTTGAAGGTAGTGAGAAGAGGTGGTGACCAGTGTGATGAGAATACTTTATGATGTTGGCTGTCTTTTTGAAGCAGGGCTTCACATAGATGTCTGCAATGGATGGGAGGTTGGATGGTGTGGTACATCTGACTATGGTATGTGACTAAAAGCTCTCATGTTATATCTCAAATCATACATCATTGCAACTGCTGTAGAGAGGCATACTGAACTGCATAAAATGAATGGGAATTAGATAATTGATAAGCATATGTAGAATATCTCAACATACATTGATGGCATTGCAAAGCCTTCCCAAATGTTTTCACAGGCCTGGTCATGTCCTTGAATGCACCAACGCACCCAGTTTACCAATCCTGACATTTCCCCTCTACCACAATCTCACTCCCAAGGTCCCTTTATGCTCCTGCCTTCTATTCCCTCCCTATACTCAGTGACTGTGATCAACAGCCAGCTTTCTTTGCAATCTGATTAGTTGGCTGGGAAACTAACTCAAAGAAGGTAATCATTACCCTGGCATTAAATCCAGCAGCACTCGAGGGAAACCTGTTTTTTTTTCAAATTTCCTGACTGATTTTTTTTACTTTATGCTCTCAAGTTACAATTGGGGTCATAGAGTTTTCAACAAGAACTGGGATTGCATTATTCTATATTACAGAACTGAATTACAACTGTTCACAACTTGTCAATGACAAACTAATCAAGACAGTGTATAAAAACTGAATAAATTATTGGAAATCCCAGTGAAGGAAATCTGCCTCTTGACACAGTTTGTATTGCAAAAGAAAGCACCACAGTCTAAGCAATGCTATGGTATGTTCTGTTTATGCTATCAATAATGTACTTGAAATGAACTATGGACTAGCCTGGCCCCATTGTAACAGGATCTCCTGAATCAAGGAAGCTTTAAAATCAAGATGCAGGTACTGTATTGGTGTAACAGTTAAGTTACTGAACTTGATGGTAAACCAGTGGCATGAACAAACAACACAGAGGCCCAAGTTCAAAGTTATCATTGCCACTGTGGAACTAAATTTCAGTTCATAATTTAGCTTCTTTTCATAATAATTGGTCACTGGCAATAATGACCACAAAACTATCTGATTATCATCTGTTCACCACTGGACAAATTTTCTTTCCTTACCTGGTTTAGCCGCTACGTGACTCCAGACCAACTAATGGGGTCGCAGTCATATATGTCACTCAATGACTGACTTTTAAACACCGTCTGAAATAGCCTTGCAAGCTATTGATTTCAAGAGCCAACAGGCATACTCATAAGAAGTTAATGGAGGGAGAAATGAGATTTCAGATTTATTGTCAGAGTACATACATGACATCACATACAACCCTGAGATTCCTTTTTCCTGTGGGCAAGGCAGAATTACCACTAATTGGTAGTGCAAAAAAAAATGTATACAGCAAAAACATGTAAACAAATAAAGAACTGTAAGTAGATAACAAATGTAAACAAACTGTGGAATACAGAGAGATTTTTAAAAATCAATAAAGTGCACAATTAAGAGTCCTTAAATGAGTCCCTGATTGAGTTTGTTGTTGAGGAGTCTGATGGTGGAGGGGTAGCAGCTACTCCTGAACCTGGTGGTGTGAGTTGTGTGGCCCCTCTACCTCTTTCCTGATGGCAACAGCGAGAACAGAGCATGTGTTGGGTGGGTGCTGTGGATCCTTCATGATTGGCCTCAATGTACAGTTGTGAGCCCAAAACATGGATAAAAATCATAAAGCATCATTTTGAAGATGGGTAGGGAGTATTCTTGTGAATAATTGTCCTTATATATACATTCTTCTGGCTATCCATCCCATAGGATAATGATGGTTACTTTCAGTCACTTTGTGGGATTTGATACGAGGATATCCTGCTCCTCAGATACGAACAGTTTGTGCATGAATGGATTTAGGTGAGTAGGGGTTGCACGGGCCCAGACCTACCCTCTTGACATCCCCTACCATATCCAGCGGCATGCTGAGGGCCAAGACGGCTGGGGGAAGTTCCGTTGCAGTGAATGGCCAGAGAAAGCTTTGATGCAAGGGATACCTTTTCTGCGCTTCATGGCCATTCAACCTATGAGATGGTTCGTCTGCCCTTTGCCAAGTCTTGATTTTCATCCTGCAGGGTGTCCAGCCACCCTCTGCACCAGGCAAGCCTGGTGGGGGAGCTGGCTTAGTCACTGACTATGCGACAGGGTTACATGGTACCAGTAGCACGAGGATATATGTTAAATTTCAAAAGTAATTCATCGGTTACTGAAGTACTTGATGACATTGGTGAATTCAGACAATACTTGAAAATACTTCAGATTTTAGCAATGCAGATTTATGAATCCAATATTCACATCTTTTAAATATATTTCACCAAAAAGCCAAACTAATTTCTGAATAAGAACATGCTATTTGAAAGGATTTGAGATGGCAGGTTAGAGGAGGTTACTCTAATTAAGCTAAGAAATGAGGTTTCACCATTTTCAATAAATACAAATTACTGCAGTTAATGGTAATTTAATATTTTATAACAACAACAGTGGCTAAAGAACGCAGAAAACACAAAATAGGTTCATTGATGTACAGAATCTCAATGTGATAAAGATAAATATCTCATAACCATATATCTGGTTAATTTGCATAGTGTAGAAATACATTCAATTAAAATACTGTTGTTGCAATATAAGCTCAAGCTAATTTTATTTTTGTAAAAAATATAATTCTATTCACCTGCTAAATTTTAGCTTTGAAATCTCATTTCGAAGTAATAAAGGCTTAAATTGGATAGGACCCAAAAGCAGGCACAGGGATCACAATACATGATTAACCCATGCCTGTTGATTGCAATGCAGACAACAAACCAACTTCATTATGATGAGTTCTGCAAGCAGCCAGCACAGCCATGCCGTTGATTGGTTGTGTGTACCAGCAGGGGTTCCAGTATCATAACTTGGAAGCATCAATTAAAGCTAACCTGCACTGCACTGCACTGCTACACCAGCCTGCATCACTGAAAGGGAGATGAACTCTAAGAGGGGCAGATTAGCTTTGAGCTGCACTGGCAGTCACGCAGGAAATGAATCTTCACTGGAAAATAATAAACAATGACACATCATAAGCTATCCACAGGGGTACATACTGAGGCAACCAACTGCTGCTGGAAGATAATCATCTCTGTAAAAGATGTCCCCTGGTCTGCCCGGAATTTGCAGGTCTTCCAATACAAGCTGTTCCATGAACGGATATTGCACACTGGCATATTCCATGGTTTGGGACTGCATGCTGAGAGGGGGATGCTGATGCTTTGTGCAGCTGCCACAAGATTTTATTGGAAATGGTTGCAGTTTAAGGTCCCCTTTCCAGCACCTATTGAGGCGTTGAAATCATTCTGAAGAGGCGAAAGATGAAGTCATGCTGACACAATGTAAATAGAATGGTGTAGTTTATACAGAGAATAATATACGAGAATACTGTATGATACATTAATTAACTTTATGAAAGTTGTAAATGCGTGTGCTTGTATTGATTTTTTTTTAAAATGACACTTCATTGGAGAGATCTGTCGGAACCTTCTGCATGCTGTGGTGGAGGCCTTGGAGAGGAGGTTTAAAGTAGGAAACATATCCTGAGTCCATAGAGTGTGAGGAGCTATCCAGGCACAAACCCGAAAGGTAGCGAAAGAGGGTAGGCTTGGAGATCAATGCCAGGAAGTGAACTACTCCAAGTGTCTGGATTCAGTGCCACAAGAAGTTGGTCAAGGTCAGAGATGGCATTTTCATATACAATGTCTTTCCAATTGTACTGTTAACTTCAGACATTACTCAATTCACTGAACACCCATCAATCGGCTATCAACAATCTTGATTCTTTAAGACTCAAATCAAGCATTCTGATGATCCACTGCACTCTCACTCAGGCAGCACTGATGCCAGTCTGAACCTCGTATCTCACAGCCAATGTGCTCTTGATAATTACTCAAAATAATTGTTAAAATTATCTCAAAATATTGCATGACATTCAACCACATGTTCCTTTGATGTTAAGGAAAATGTGACACAAAACTGGAGGAAGCTGGGCTTCCTATGAAGGAGCCCATGAAGGAGAAGGCCCTGACCATTACTGTCCAATCAGTGCTTTGAGGCATCCAGCACTATTTTGGCACAGATCTTTGCAGAAGCTTGGAGTTAACCCTGTCCAGGATCTAGGTACAGCCATCCAGTTTTCATTAAGAAGATGATGGTGACATCCCTTTCTGAACTTCTGCAGTCCTTCTGGTGAATAACGAGTTTCAAGATTTCGACCCATTGTCACTGTAGGATGGCAATATATTCCCAGACAAGTTGACCACAACTTTGGAGGAGAATCTGGTGGTTCTCATCTACCTGCTGTTGCCCTTCATAGTGGTAGAGATCCAGAAAGGAAGCTTGTAAAGTCAGCTCATAGTTATCATGGCTCCAGACTATAGGTTAATTCGGTGTAAATTTGGCTGAAATGCCTGATTATCATGGTGTATGTCAAAAATGTTTTAATTTAAAAATAAATTTCAACAGACACTTTGGCTCAACTTATTCATTCTGACCAATTCAGTATTCTGGGCTAGTCCCATTTGCCTGCATTTGATCCATATCCTTCTAACCCTTTCCTATCCACAAATCAGTCCAAGTGTCTTTTGAATGCCAGAATTATATCTGCTTCTCTGGTGGCTCATTCCAAACACAAATCACCATCTGAGTAAAAAAAGTTGCCCATCAGGTTCCTATTGAATCTCCCCTCTCTCGCTTTAAACTTGTGCCCTCCAGGTCTAAGACCATTTACCCTGGGGGGGGAAATTGCAAGCATTTGATTTATCAACACGCCTCATGATATCATTAACCTTTTTTAAATCACCCCTCTGCTCCAATGATTTGCCACCCAGTTCTCCATCTACAACTCATGCCAGCAATATTCTGGTGAATCTTCTCTGCACCCCTGATGTCCTTCCAATGACTGGGTAACTAGCAGGTATAAATTTCTCCCAGTATTGTCAGCTCTTTGAGATGTTGAAGAGAATGCGAGGAGAATAAAATAAATTTGTGGGTGCCTGGAATGCCTTGCCAGGGATAATGGTGGAGGCTGAAACACTAGGGGCATTTAAGAGACTCTTATAGACTGGCACATGGATGAAAGAAAAACAAAAGCTCATGGGTAGGGTGGGTTTAGTACTTTTTTTAAATATAAAGGGTCAGCACCACATCAAGGGCCAAAGGGCCTGCACTGTGCTGTAGTGTTCTATGTTCTTAGTTTTGGATTAGTTTTAATAGGTGCTCGATGCAGACTCACTGAAAGAAAGTGGCTGTACCTGCATTATTTGACCTTACAATTCCAAACTTGAGCCACACTACACCCATCACTGCAGCACTGCACAGCAGCATTAGGAAGGAAAAAGACATTGAGACATTCATGATCAATTTACTCTGTATGCGAAATGACATGAATTGAGTTAGGCCATCCAAACCAAATTTATATTTTGTTTTGGCTTTTAGTTTTGAATTGTGGTCAAGGGTCTTTGTGATAGTAATTCAACATGGACAAAGTAATATTTGCGATTGGGACTGGGTTATACTCACTGACCCAAACTCATTGTGACCAGAGAGTAGCTATGTTGCCTCTTCCCAAATCCTCCCTCATCCTCTTTTGCTGATTGCCATAGTGAGCATTTCCTAATTGAATGAGGGATTTGTCATTCAGCAAATCACTGTGAAACCAGAGTCCCACAATATCAGGGACTGCAGAGCTCCTCCAGTGTATTGCAACCAATAGCCATAGCATCTCAACACCCCAGCAGTTCTCTTACATTTCACATGGCACCATGTATAGCAAAATTCTTTCTGTCATGGATAGCAGAGAGCCAAGAATGATTGATGGTAAGAAACCGGTCTTTGATATATAGGATTTGCTGTGGACTTTGGTCACATAGCAACATGATCTGAACAGAGAAGAATCTAGATGATTCTGGCTTTACACAAAGCCCTGAAACACCTGGACAGCAAAGTTGCATACATCAGGATGCTCTTTATCAACTACAGTTCTGCATTTATCCCCTCAAAACTGATCAGCAAACTCAAAGCACTGGGCCTCAATACTGTGTAAATTGGATGCTGGATTTCCTTGTCTCAAGACCACAAATTCACAATGTACATCAGTAACGGAGCAACATAGGGCTGCATACTTAGTCCCTTGCTCTACTTGTTTTATGCCTATGACTATGTGGCTCGGTATGACAACACCATCTACAAATTTGCTGATGACACCATGGTAGTTGGTTGTCTAAAAAGGGGCAATGAGTCAGCATACAGGAGGGAGTTTGAAAACTTAGCTGAATGATGCACCAACAACTACCTCACACTCAATATCACTAACACCAAGCATCAGATTGTGGAATTCAGGAAGGGACAACCAGAGGTGTACGATCCAGTGATCATTGGGGGAACTCAGAGGTGGAGAAAGTGGGAAAATTTAAATTCCTGGGAGTCACAACCTCAGAGGCTCTTTTCTAGACCCAATGCATTAAAGGCATCATGAAGCAAACACACAGATGCCTATACTTCTCTGGGAGTTTGCAGAGGTTTGGTAAGACATTGGAAACATTGACAAATGAAAAGGGGTAGCGGTGATAGATAGAAATAGAGAGGGATAAAGAGAAAGACAAACCGAGTTAAGGAATTGGAACTGGAGTTGGATGAACTCCGGATCATTCAGGAGGCAGAGGGTGTGATTGACAGGAGTTACAGGGACACTATCACACCTAGGAGGCAAGAGGATGCTAGATGGATGACAGTCAAGGGAGGGAAAGGGAACAGGTAGGTAGTCCACGGTACCTCTGTGGGCGTTCCCCTGAATGACAAGCATACCATTTTGGATACTGTTGAAGGGGTGACCTACCAAGCACAGGCTATGGACATCAGGTCTCTGGCACAGTGTCTGGTCTTGAGGCTAAGAAGGGAAGGGAGGAGAAGAGGTGAGCTCTAATGATAGGGGATTCCATAGTTAGGGGAACAGATAAGAGGTTCTGTGGAAGAGATTGAGATTCCCGGATGGTACATTGGTTCCCTGGTGCCAGGGTCCGAGATTTCTCAGATCCAATTCACAGTATTATCAGGAGGGAGGGTGAACAGCAGATGTCATGGACCATGAAGGGTCAAATGATGTGAGTAGGAAAGATGAGAAAGTCCTGTAAGGAGAGTTCAGGGAGTTAGGCACAAAGTTGAAAGATAGGACCTACAGGATAGTGATCAAAGGATTGCTATCTATGCCACGTGCTGGTAAGGTTAGAAATAGGATGATAATGCAGCTTAACACGAGACTGAAGACATCATGTAGGAGGGAGGTTTTACGGTTTCTGGATCATTGGGGTCTCTTCCAGGGAAGATGGGACAGGTTGCAACAGGACGGTTTGCATCTGAATTGAAAGGGAACTAATAACCTTGCAGGCAGGTTTGAAATTTTGAGAGAACAGAGTTTGTATGTTCCTGTCAGGATCAAAGGCAAGGTTAGAGGCTAAAGAGAATCTTGGTTTTCAAGGGATATTGGGGATATGGTTCAAGAGAGAGGTGTATAAGAGGTATAGGCAACAGGGAGCAAATGAGGTGCTTGAGGTGTATCAAAATGCAAGAAAGAAATCAGGAAGGCAAAAAGAAGACACGAGGTTGCTTTGGCAGACAGGGTGAAGGAAAATCCTTTCAAGGTCTCTACAGGTATATGAAGAGCAAAAGAATAGTAAGGGACAAAATTGGTCCCTTTGAATATCAGAGTGGTTGGCTTTGTATGGAGCCAAAAGCAAATAAGGGTGGATAAATCCCCAGGGCCTGACAAAATCTTCCCTCAGACCTTGCGGGAGGCTAGTGAAGAAATTGAATGGGGCTCTGGAAGAAATATTTAAAATTACCTTAGCCACAGGTGTGGTGCCAGAGGATTGGAGGGTAGATCATGTTGCTCCATTGTTTAAAAAAGGATCCAAAAGTAACCCTGGAAATTATAGGCCAATGAGTCTAATGTCAGTAGTAAGTAAATTCTTGAAAGATGCTCTAAGAGATCGGATATACAATTATTTGTATAGCCAGGGACTGATTAGGGATAATCAACATGGCTTTGTGCATGATGAGTCATGTTTAACCAATTTTATAGAGTCTTTTGAGAAGGTTACCAGTAAAGTTGATGAAGGAAAGGCTGCGGATGTTGTCCTCATGGACTTTAGTAAGGGCTGTGTCAAGGTCCTGCAAGGGAAGTTAGTCAGGAAGGTTTAGATGCTAAGTATTCATGGTGAAGTATTGAAATAGATTCAACAATGGCTGGATGGGAGAAGCCAAAGAGTAGTGGTAGATGATTGCTTCTTAGATTTGAGGCCTGTGACTAGTGGTGGGCCTCAGGAATCAGTAATTGGGACTATCTCGATCAATGATCTGGATGATATGATCAATTGGATCAGCAAGTTTGCAGATGACACTAAGATTGGAGGTGTTGTGGACAGTGAAGAAGGTTTTCAAAGCTTGCAAAGAGATCTGGACCAGCAGGTAAATTTGGCTGAAAATGGTAGATGGAGTTTAATGCAGACAAGTGTGAGGTGTTGCATTTTGGAAGGTCAAGCAAGCCAAGAAAGGACATGCATGGTAAATGGTAAATCACTGAGTAGTACGGTAGAACAGAGGTATCTGGGAGTACAGATACATAATTCCCTGAAAGTGGTGTCACAGGTGGATAGGGTGGTAAAGAGAGTATTTGGCATATTGGCCTTCATAAATCAAAGTATTGAGTATAGGAGTTGGGAAGTTATGTAAAAGTTGTATAAGACATTGGTGAGGACAAATTTGAGTATTGTGTGCAGTTTTGATCACCTTATTGATATCAGGAAAGATATCAATAAGATGGAAAGAGTGCAGAGACGATTTACTAGGATGTTGCCCATAGTTCAGGAATTGAGTTACAGGGAAAGGTAAAACAGGTTAAGACTTTATTCTCTGGAGTGTAAAATAATGAAGGGAGATATGATAGAGGTATTTAAAATTATGAGGGGGATAGACAGAGTAAATGGAGATTGGCTTTTTCCACTAAAGGTAGGTGAGATACAAACCAGAGGATATGGGTTAAGAGTGAGAGGGGAAAAGTTTAAGGGGAACATGAGGGGGAACTTTTTCCACACAGAGAGTGGTGGTAGTGTGGAAAGGTACTTTCCACACTAGAAGGTACTTCACCTTCCAGCTGAGGTAGTAAATGCAGACATGTACATGGATGGGAGAGGTATAGAGGGCTATGGCCTGGGTGAAGGTCAGTGGACTAGGAAAAAACATGATTCAGCACAGACTAGAGGGGCCAAGGTGGCCTGTTCCTGTGCTGTAATTGTTCTATGATTCTAAACTTCTACAGATGTGTCATAGAAAGAGTGCTGACTTGCTGCATCAGAGCCTGGCATTGGGGCACCAATACCTCAGAGTCGAAAGCTTTCCAAAAGGTACTGGGCGCGACTTAGTACATCACAAGCAAAATTCTCCCCACCATCGAGAAAATCTGCATGGAATGCTGCCATCGGAGAGCAGCAGCAATCATCAAGGATCCATACTACCCAGGATCTGCTCTGTTCTCGCTGCTGCCATGAGGAAAGAGGTATAGGTGCCACAAGATTCATACCACCAGATTCAAAAACAGTTGTTAACACTCCACCATCAGACTCCAAAGCAACAAACTCAACTAGAGACTCATTTCAGGATACCTTGCACATTTTTTATTACTGAATAATTTTTCTGCATTGTACAGTCAGTTTGTTTACATTTATTTCTTTGTTTTCATTTCTCTTTTGAATACATATCTATTTTTGAGTACTTTTTGGGCACTACCTACAAGTAGAAATTCTGCCTGGCCCGCAGGAAAATAATATTTGGGTTGTATGTGATGTTGTGCGTGTACTCTGACAATAAATCTGAACTTTGACATTTGAACTTGGAACTTTGATATCGAGTCAGTTTGGCAGCAGGCACTTGAAGAGCTATATTCATCGTGGCATTATATTGCTCCATGTTCACTTCACCTGCCAATTTTCCATAAGTGGGAATGAAATGCATTTTTTTTTCTCTTTACCATCTCCATCAGGCAACAATAGATGGCAAAATGAGAAATTGCAAATTTCTTCAGCTCTAGACATCAAAAAGTGAAGTGTATATAAATTCATTGCCATGGTCACCCCGGCAGCCACTGATAATGTGTTCCCTCACCCTGCTCTGAGGATGTAATTATGGTTGCGGCAGGTGATGGATTACAGTAAGCATGTCCTTAGTTATGTGTAATTGTCTCGCACATAGTTCTCTGTGCTTCAGCTGTGGGATTTACTCCTTGGATAGGGGTAGCCATCTGCAGGGAGTCTTGTCCCTCTTCTCCTTCCCCATCGTTCAGCAGCTTGCCCGGCTCTGCAGCCTCTCTGCTCATTCTCCTGCCAAGCTGTTTTACGAGGGAAATGCCTATCAATACACCCACATTTAGGAACAACTGAATGAATTGTCCAAAGAACATGGAATAGTAAAGCACAGTACGGCACTTAAACCCATGATATTATGCTGACCTATATAAATTCACACCAATTCAATCAAACCTTTCCCTCCCTTACAGTCCATAACCTTCTATTTTTCTTATATCCAAATCATTTAATAGTTGCTGTTGTACCAGCTTCCACCAACATTCCTGGCAATCTATTCCAGGCTCTCTCCATTCTTGATGTAGAAAAAAAAAACTACCTCTGAAATCTCCCCTGAACTTTCCTCCATTTACCTGAAACAAATAGTTTCTGGTATTAGCTATTGCTGCCCTCGAGAAAATGTGCTGGCTCTCCACCCTCTCTATGCCTTTCTTAATCATATACGCCTCTATTAAATCTCCTTTTATCCTCCATTGCTCCAAAAAGAAAAGTCCAAGCTCACTCGACCTTTCTTCATAAGGCATGTTCTCCAATTCAGACAGCACCCTGGTCGATCTCCTCTGCAGCCTCTCTAAAGGTTCCATGCACTTCTTGATGTTAAATATAAAGTATCTAATATACATATTCAGAAGAACATAATCAGCATTTAATCTGTACACACAGTTGAAACAGGTGGGTGCCATTCTTACTGACAGTACATGTTCAGCCTTCGATTTTTTTAAATTTATTAATGTTTCAAATGTGAGCATTGATGGCAAAGCCAGCACTTTTAGTCATCCTAATTTCACTTGAGGAGGTAGTAGTGAGTCACTTTTTTCACCACTGTGGCTCATTAGTAAAAATCCATCTGGAACAGAGTTGCATGACTTCAACACAATGATGGTAAAGATACAATGGAGGATGTGGGACTTGGTGGGGAACCTGCAGGTGGTGGTGTTCTTAATGATTAAGAAATGGTGCAACTTGAAGAAGTATTTTAAAATGACTCTATTGACTTCAAGTCAGTGTTACATACTGATTAATGTCATGAACCTCCAACTCTGTATACATCCCACGGCTGCACCTTTATCCGTGTAACATCCAGTGCAACTGGCGGCAGGGCTGTGCTCTTGTGCCATACACTATTTCAGTTCCCAAATAGATCACACCTGGGCTTCAAAATATAATATACTTTGAGCCAAGTTTCAGAGCTGTAACATTTAAAAGCAATGTTTTAACTGAAGGGCAATCAGCATTAAACAGGACTGTATCATTTACATTTTTAAGTTTTGAAATTTAAATAAAGTGCTATTTTCTGTCCATTTTTATCAGAATATACAATTGTTGAGCTTCAGTGGTTTTTAAATTCCAAATCACAGGAGATAAAAGGTATCATCTGTTGTGGAGGCGCAGCTCACAACACGAATATTCATTCATGCAAGGCAAGACTATTGTGCCCCATTAAACGATAAACAGTAAAAAGTAAAACACTTCAAGATTCAGCTCCAAACCAGTATTATTTCTCAATCATACTTAGCATCTGACTCACCATAAAATGAGCAAGGAGAGAAACAATATAGTTTAGAAGATTATGGATGAAGGCAACAGACATTTTCAAAATTATGAAAGCTTTTAAGAAGGCAAACAGTGAAGGATTGTTTCCACTAGTTGGCAAATCAGTTACAAGAGGGCACAGACTGAGGATTATCACTAGAAGAATGACAGAGGAAATTAATAGAGGTTTTGTTCACAAGGATATCATTAGGAAATAGAATACTTTTACCACAGGCAGTGACTCGAACATCTTTTAAATGGAATCAGATAGGCATTGGAAAAGAATATAAAAGGATATGGGGATAGGGAGAGGACATTGAATTAAAGTAAATGGCTTTAGTTTAAGACCTAGGACCAACACAGAGATGTTGGGTCAAATGGCCTCCTGCTTTGCTACAAGATCTATGATTCAAAATGTAGCACAATCTCCAAAATATTACTCCAGGAATAACAGAAATATTTCAAACCTGTTGGATATTTTCTTTTCCCAGCTTGTACTGTACATACATTCTCATTAT
Organism: Narcine bancroftii; assembly: GCF_036971445.1. Lineage (NCBI taxonomy): Eukaryota > Metazoa > Chordata > Chondrichthyes > Torpediniformes > Narcinidae > Narcine > Narcine bancroftii. Next base: position 51,734,467 of record NC_091472.1, on the reverse strand, counting down.
TCTTTATAACTGTAAATTAATTTACTGTTTTCAGAAAGGGGAAGGCAACAGTCTAATTTCTCCCTTCCCTTAATGCAATTATTATTTGTATAATAATGGCGATGAAAATGTAGCTGGTCAATAATCAAATTAGATCATTTTATTGATGTCCCCAAACAAATTTCAAGGTAAGAATGTAATCTACTGTTCTGTCAGTGCAAACTATTACGATTAGATTTGTTGCTGTACATTCATTTAGGAACTAGCAATTATTACCTCACCCCCTCCAAAGGTATGACAGTAGCTTTGCAAACAAATTTATGACAAGTCCAATTATGAGTGGTGATTAACAAAATATAGAGCATACAACACTGCACATAATATACAAGCTACAGACAAGAGAAATTTGCTTTACAAATTAAAACAAAATCAAATTACTGAAGAGAAGGTAAATCTGAAACAAAACCTTAAAACACATGATGCTCAATCAGGATCTGAGCAGAGGACAACTATATAGGCATACCCCATTTTACGAATACACACTTTACGAAAATTCGCTTTTACGAAGAAACCTGCATTCGCTATCCAAACGGGATTGGAATGGGCTTTCGCTTTTACAAAAATAGCCTTTAATAGTAGTGAACGGGTCTTCATTTTACACCATTTCAGCTTATGAAATGTTTCACAAAGCAGGGTATACTTTCAAGCACAGTCCATCAAATTCCATTCCCAACATTAGGTGAGCATCAGACACATCACTTTTTGTATTCTTTCCACAAATGCTGTCAAACTTGCTACATTGTTACAACATTTTATATTTCCAATCAATTTGTTGTCCGAACAAAAAAGACCTTGATGAAGATCGCAAGCCCAAAACGTTGGTGATGTATCTTCCCCTTTGCTGTATAAAGGCACAGTTTGACCTGCTGAGTTTCTCCAGCATTTGTGTGTTTCTACACCTAACCACAGTGTCAACAGAATCCTGTGTTTTACCCCGAATATTTCTACCTAATCTCACCATTCACTCCTCTCCTCTCCTTTCCTTTCCTTTCCTTTCCATCTGCTGCCTCCTTGTCCTTTAACCTTGTTTCAAAATATCACACTCTAGTTAACATAATCAGGCATTACCTGAAAAATTAGGACATTTTACAGATATGTCAATCCTTTAAGACGCAAATACAATATGGAAGCCTGTAGGCAGAAAAGCCACTATTGGAAACTGGTTTCCTCTTCGTATTTTTTCTCCATGTCTTTTGCTGTCCACTAATTACTTTTTTTCCCCAGTCAGTGGCAGACAGAAACAGAAAACCTCAAAGAGGATAGTAGCATAACCCAGGTGGTTCAACACTTAATTGATGAAATATAATCTTTAAACCCCAAGCAACAATTGAATTGAATTTAAGATTTGCTTCCAAATTGCCAAAATAGAATTTTCCCATGCCTCAGTCTTTGTTGTGAAGAGTTCTGTAATTCAATTACTGAGGTGTATTTCTGCTTATAATGTCATTACTGTGAATGGAAAGCATTTTCTTTAGACACGCCATGGTGACCTGCAAGTCGGTGCCGCCCAATTTACACCCAATTAACCTACACTCCCCGCATTTTAAATGGTGGAAGGAATCCAGAGCCCCCGAGGAAAACCCATGCTGGCATGGAGAGAACGTACAAACTCCTTACAGATAGCGCGGGATTCAAACCCCAGTCCTGCTTGCTGGCGCTGTAAAGGCATTGCGCTAACCATTATGCCAATTATGCCACCCCTATAATTGTCTCTGTACAATTTAGAAGCAGTTCGCAATTTATGCATACTACAAATGGTTAAAACTCCTGAATGTCACCTTTGGTGGAAATTTTTGAATAATTAATAATATGGCATTACTGCATGAAGAATAAGGTTTATCTTAACTAATTATTTAGCTGATAAGGGTAGATTGGAGAAGATTGTCAGCTTTCTTGCCTGATGAAATTATTTTAATATTAAATGCAAAAACTGCTAATTGCATAACATTGGAAAAATACAGTCAACTGCTTTGCAATATCGAATTCTGTATTATTAACTCACACAATTTCTATGCCACGATACTCAATAATTGGAGTAAAAAGTGCACATTTTACTGCTAAGATTAACTAGAGTTGCCAGTTGGCTAAGGCTTCAATCTATTGATACAAATATAATAATTATTCAAAAAGAATTTAATTTAATAGATAATTTTGAACATTTAGAAGCCAGAATGTTATTGTGAAAATGGGGCACAATAACAGTGAACTTTTGATTTACAGCTTGTATACTCATTTCATTGACCTTGACTGTTCGACCATGTGCATTGGTTCTAAACTTAGATGGAACCTTGGTCAAAAACATTCTGTGCCATGAATATACAAACTATATAATTTTTAATACTAAATTAAATATGGCATGGAATATGAATGGAAAAAATAATTAAATTATTTCTGTTCTTTGAATGGAGGAGCATTAGAATTTACTTTATTTTTAAATTAAGGATCCCTTCAAAGACCTCTATGCAAAATATCCTTTGATAATCTAAGATGAATCACTAGGAAACATGCTAACCCAAATAATCCTTGGTTCATTGCTGTAGTTGGGAGGGATATTGGCACTACTTTGGTATTGGGAGGGAAGTCTTTGATCACCTGCCAGTAATTTGTGAGAACTTGCACTTTGTGATCGACAATTGATGATGTCAGATAAATACCATCCAGGACTTGGTACTCCTCGAAGAACTAACAAACAATCATCTTATCCGTAGTTCCCTCACCCCACTCCATGAAGGATACTGTTGTCAAGGAATAATAAAAAGTTACATTTTTATCCTTCTTCTCCGCAAATGTATAGAGTCCAAGTGTTTAATGATAGCAATCTTTTACTTACAACCAACTGAAAAATCTTACTTTTATGGGTTACATTTTCTCATTTCAGATACCGAATAAGATTAAGATGCAATATAATGATCAGCCATCCATGTGAAGGTAAAGAAAGAAGGGCTTGAATTCTACAATATGGAAGGATACAATTAATGCATAAATCACTATTAGGAATGTGAAAGGCAACAACTATATGCAGAAAAGAAAATGAAATTTAATAATGACCAGATATTATGTGTTTAGCCATTGGTTGAGGGATATATATTGCCCATGATCCTTGCAACGATTTCCCTAATCTGAGATTAGACCCACCATGGGATTTTATGCATCCTCTTTGATAGTTTCAATTTAATGTATCATATTGCACTCTCATGCACCTCCTCACCACTGCAACAAGATGGCAGCACTGCAGGAGCTTCTGTAATGGCAGCGCTGCCGCAGACGTGAGGAGCAGGAACACGGCGTTCCCGCGGGATCCATCCGCCCGGCCCAATTGCCATCAGCTCTATAGAGGCTTTAAATGACCTGTAAATGGAGCCGACGGTGATTTGAATTAAAATACTATGACCCCCAAGGTCTATGCCCAAGATTGTGGTGCCTATGATCGACAGCAGCCACAAGGGGTTACCATTTCTGGGGAAACAGAGGACTGGCGCAGGGCACTAAAACATGAGGAGACCATCCCCCACCCCAGTCTGAGAAGGAGAAGCAGAGGAGCGGGACACTGGCCACAGTGGTGGACCAGTGAGGAGTTCAGCGATTGAAGATATGCAGAGGCATATCAGGGGCTGTTGGAGACTCAAGGCGAGAAACCCATGCAGGCTGCACACTGCAGGTGACTGCAGTCAAGGGAGTCACACCAGATGCCAGACTGCTGGAGTCTCGCTCAAGACGGGCTGAAGAGGTATCAGGTATTGTAACTGGGATGCAAGAGAGTGACAAGGGCATTAAAGACTTCCTGGTGATGTCAGAGGTTCAGCTCTGGACACTGTGGCTGCGGGAGCTGCATAAGCACTGGAGGCAAATTCATGGACACTAAGTGGGCGGGCGACTCTCTTTTGCTTCTCTTTCTCTGACTGTAAGAGGTGCTTCAGGCAATTTCTGCTGAAGGCAAAACTCTCTGCCCTACGGCAGACTAAAATGAATTTTGTGTAATGTTGCACTGTTTTTATTACAGGACAACAAATTGAATCTTGACCAATAATTTACTCTGTTTTCAGTCAACTGGAGTCAGATTTGGACCCACAGCATCTGGCACAAAAACAGGAGGGCAACTGATCCACAGCTGACAAACCAGAAGTGAGCAACCACTGATCTCAATTGTATTGTGCATCAAGACAGGAAAAACTCAAACAAGTTATATCAACAGAAGACTGAACCCTTACCTTAACTCACTGAACTCCAGTTAATCTGTACAAGTTATAAACTGTTCACAGAAATTACAAAGGTGAAAGGATAATAAACTTTACAGCAGCTTTAGGGGCAATGTTAGAAGTATATCACATGACTGCCACTGCACCATTACAAGTTTACTTCCAGGGTGGATGACTAAAAAATAGGATATTCCATAGGTATTTGAGAATAATGGCTACCAAAGAGTGATTACAAGGCAGTAACTTAATAGACAGGTTCAGGTGATGTCATGAGTCACAAAAGTAAACCTTGAGTGGTTTATAACGGTCATCTAAACTGTGAGATTAGATTACCGCATTGTAATCACTATAAGGTATCTGTTATTTTTAATCTACATACTGTACAGAATGGGCCTGGTTTTATTCCATTTTGGGTTTCTTTTTCTGCTGATACCAGCTTTCAATATAGATGCCAACTACCAGAGCACTCAGGATCATTGATCTGCGATGATGCTTGCACTGAAACATTAATCATTCTGTAGTCATTCTTATGAATTACCAGCAAATTCTATGATTGGAATATACGGAAAATGGTTATATTGAATTGTTTCTAAGACAGCTACGGAAGCTGCCATTTTAAGCCAAACTAAAAAAAAAACAAAGGTTTCTTTAATTGTATTTCTGATATCAATGACAATCTGTCAAAGTGCATCCTCTGAAATGGAGAACTCTGCAGAAAGATTCAATGACAGCAATCCCAGCCACGTATCAGGAATGCAAAAGCTACATATTTACTTAATCAGTCACTATTTTCAGATTTTCTTCTGAGCTGGCTTAGGCCAAGAGACATCAATTATTTAAAGGAAGTAACATGATGCTTCCTCTGTTAAGTCAAGTCTGCAAGCAGACCCCTAGAGAGAATAAAAAATGAATTAGCTAGAATTTATTAGCGAGCTTGATGCGAACACAGAATCAGCCATCATATCTGCACCAGGTTTCCACACACATTCAAAAACCTGGCTGGCTTTCTTCATAAAATAACAGTGTGCCAAGTATCTTTGAGCACAAGAGGTGGACTCTTTGAAAACTGTTTCAAGTACACGTCCAGTGGCTGTCCTGATTCACCCAGGCACACACTGTATTCAATACACGTAACAATTATTCATCCACCTCGTTCTCACTAAAGGCATGGCAATGCAATTTTATGTTATAATCATGACCATATGACAAAAGCAGAGGTCATTAGGGACCAATTTCAAGTGATTTTCAGATTGCACTTACATATGCTGAACAGTTAAGTTCGCTTCACTGCACCTGCCCTGATTTATGCAGCTTTCCAGAGCGCTCTTCCTCCACTTGCCCCTCCCCTTCGCCCACCCAAAAAAAAAATTCTGGCCAAGCAAAGAAAAGTTTCAAAGGCTGACTGAATGTTAATATATATTTTTTCTCTTCATTTAATTGAAATCTGCTTTAAATCTTGTTCAGCACTTACCCCCCTTCAACCTCCAGGTGCCAGAGGGCTTGTTACTTGTGAATTATTTAACAATCATATTTGCGGTAGGAAATTGATTTTTGAGTAAATCCATATTGATTGAGTTATGCGAGACTAATGATTTGAAGTAAAATGTTGCTGTTAACTTCTAGGGAGGGAGAAAGATCATTTTCTGCATCAAATGTTCACTTGCGAGGGACCCTGGTACCCTGCTTTCACCCTGTCACAGTCTATGGTGACTAACTGTCTGCCAACCATGACCAAGTGATTAAGGCAGACAGCATCTGTGTATCTTTGCAGTAATAGGAGTCTGATTTCTATTTCCCATTCATTGAAACTTGAGCAGTCTATTAGGTCCTGCATTTTAGTTTGATGAATTTATTACACTAAATTTTTTTTTTAATCAAAAGTAAGGCTTCCCTAGAGCAAAATAAGATGCATTTAGTTTTAGCTTCCTCTTTTCCAGATTTATCACTGATCTTTCAGCTAAATCCTGTTGAATGAATTCATTATCGTGCGTTTAAAAACATCTGTGTCAAGAACTTATCCGATAATGGCAAAAATCTTGTCAAGACTTTTCAATGTGCTGATTATTTTTGTGTCTCAAAGTTCTTATTTTGGGCATGATTCCCCCTCGCTGAGACAGCAGATACACAACCTGTTGCCAGGCTTCTAGCACTGACACTCAAGCTGATGAGTTCTCACCCTTCACTTCACTTGCTATGTTGTTTAGTCTCCTTTCATCCCTTTCTCCCAATGGTTCCATCACTCAACATGTGAGGAGTGAAATGGTAAAGTCCCACTTCAGCTCCTAAAAAAGCAGCACAAAGGATTAGTGAGCTGTCATGGAATTATTTTCAATCTCAGTCACAAGCTTTGCTTGTTTATGTCTCAGAGTTTCTGATCATCCTGCATTCAGGATCCCTGTTACATGATTTTTAGTTCAGAAACATCTAAATTATGGGATTACACCACAAATTAAATTCATGATTTTTCCAGTAAACCCAAGACCTGATGAAAGAATATTATTGTCAAACGTAAGAAAGGAGCAAAAAGATTATAAACAATCTCATTGAACTGCCTTGATTGGTCAGGTTGGGCGGTGGGGGGGGGGGGAAGGGATGGGAAGTGATGAGGAGATAGATAACACTGGACACTACCAATGAAAAAGGAATATATTCTCAGATTGGACCTCTACTCTGTGTTAACCCTAATAAGCACAAGAAAATTAGAGTCAGATGACTCCAATAAATATCCGTATCACCAAACTAGATAAAGGAAGAATGAGGAAAGCAGCCAAGATCCCAGCTCCGGGTTACCATCCAGTGACCATTACTGGAACGCATAACATCAGGAGAGGAGAGCTTCTATGCCCTTCAAAGTGAAACAACCTGCCGATACTCACGGTTTAAGTTTCCACATGAAGAATGGGCTCTTGGACGAAGTGTGGAGAGCTGTCGACACCTGTGGAACTGCACCGCAGCGTCTTCAATGAGGGAGAAAAGGGGGAGAAAGATCACATTTTAATTGCACATTTTCTTTCCCTACACAAATAGTTAACAGGTGCTCACCATCCATCAAAATAAAGGGTCTCTACTAATATATGCCATCCTACATATCAGCCCTCCCTGCTTTTTACTGTTTTAAAATCAAATCTAATCACATTGTCTGCTCTCTCTCATGAGTTTAAAATAATGCAAATACATTTTTTTTTCCTCTGCTTCCCCACACATCTACAATTTTCAAGGTTTTAAAGATTCCTTGTCATTTAACTAATTAGTTCTCCAAAACTCATGCTATTGTTCTTCCTACTCACTTCAATCTTGATAATTTGCAGCATCAATAACCTTGGCCTTGGATTATCAACAAAAGATTCAGCTGATCCATTATGAAAAATGACAATAACAAATACCAAGGATGTGCACACCTTCTAGCTGCTGGTTAGAGAACCATTACAAACACTGGGTATGGATTTCGTGCCTTCACTCTTGGCCCATGAATAACACATGGTACAAGGGAACACAAAGTAAAGAAATAATTTCAAAATGAGATGGGGAAAATTAGAATAAATAAATTATACATAATCTCAAAACAGAAAATTGTTACAAATTTAATTGCTTATTTTAAGTTGTTTTCAAATCTCTGATATGCTAAAAATAGCTCCCATGCAAGACACATAAAATCAAACAACCATTATAAAGTATATTCAAACAGCTCTCTCAGACAAATGTATAGATTAAGGCTGTACAAGTGGATTTCCTGCTTAATTTTGGCTGAAAATAATGTTCTGCGTCTAATCTGGAGAGAAAAAAATGTTAAGCCAAATTCCCTATTTATAGACAAAATTTAATCTTGAAAAATGGGACCTGATGCATTTTTAAGAGGTCCAGTAAGGCGAGGATATACACAATGAATGGTAGGACCTCTGGAAGCATAAAGAACAGATAGATCCAAGATTCCTAAAGGTAGTAGGCAAAGTCAGGAAGTTGATTAAAATGGCCTTCATTAGCTGGGGCAGAGAAAAGAAGCGCAGGGAAGTTACATTACAAGTAGATATTAGTTTGATATTAGATATCAGAAGGTGGCTGAAATCTCAAGTGTATGGCTTGAAGGAATGGAGTTGGCAGCTACTCTCACAAAATTTAGTGTACAGATAAGCATTTGAAACACCATGGCTAAGAAGGCCATGGGCCAAGTATTGGATGAGAAGATTAGCAGACAAAGATATTTGGTGGTCAGCACAGGACCAACGTGTCTACTTCCATGCCACAAGGCTAAAAGTATTTTGTTCAAGACACCCTGTCTTTGCTTGGTTGTACATCTGCTGTGGAACAGAGACAGGATGTTCTTGAAGGCCTCCACTAATGCCTCTGATCCAGCAGATGAGATGTGCAGCAATCCAAATTAACTGGAATAAGACATTTTTTTGTCAAGAGGATTTTTGATTTCACTCCCACTCTTGTGGCATTATGATAACCTGTGCCTCTCCACTCAACAAATCTGCTGCTCTCACCAATCCTCCATAAACTGTTGAAATTCATCTAAGTATTCTTCTCTGTTTAATGAGATACAAAAGAAAGTAATAGGTGGCCATGGATTAAGGCCATAATTAAATCCAGGATGGTGGGGTTAGGCAGTGGTGGGGGGTGGTGTTAGTCTGCTCATATTCAGAAGGCACTTTCGGCTCTCAATTTATGACATCAGAGCCACTCGATTGAATTACTGCCTTGTAATTCACTGCCAACCATCTATTATCCTATATTAATGCCCTTAAGGGTAATTTGAATACTCTGATGGAATATTTATCAAGACCCGGGGCTTGATTCTAATCATGGCACAAGTAAAAAGATTGGGTGCATCTCATTAAAGTCTATCCAATATAAATTAGCCGTACATAGATTAGTAAGCAATTTGTATCTCCTAACAGCTGACTTTGAATCCAGTGTAGCTACAAAATGCTAACACAATGAGGGGACCAAGTCCAACATTAGCATTGTTACACAACTATGTTTTTGTTTGCTTCAGTCAGTGCAGCATTTCATGAGTTTATCATCGGCAAAGCATCAAAATGCATGCACATCAACATTTTCACTGCAAATCAAAGACCTGCAGAATTCTCTGCAATGAATTAATACAAATGAAACACTCTTCGGATATCAGCAGACAGCTTTGTGTTTTTAAACACCACCAATGCAAGTCATTAAGTATAATCTATTCCCATCTTGTGCAATATAATTCTCAAACAACAGCATAAAATATTTGTAAGCTTTTTTTTTTAAAATGATTGTGCAGAAACCAACAATCAACTCCATGCAGGATTCAAGAAAACTTCAATGCTGCCTGAATTGTACAAAGATTGTTATACCGTGCCTTGTACTTAAAAGTACCACAGGACTGATACATTCTTGATCTGCTGAAATGAAGCTTATCTTAGTCATATCTATGAAACTATTTTAAATGGGAAAACAGATGGAATTATGCGGATGTTCACTTCAAAAATGAATCACAAGCTAATCCAGGTCTCATAGCCCCACTTTTATGTGCAAATGGCTTGTAATCAGACAACAGAACCTGCTAGTCAGAAGCTAGCTGCCATTTAAATGACATTCTGGGATTGGTCCTAGTAAAATTGCTGGACTTCTGACCATTCTTATTCTGATCTATCTGAGGCAGTTTGGAATCATGAGAAAATTTGCATGAATAATTGTTTGGGGTATGTGCCGATCTATTTTTAAGATTAAATCAAAATTTATCATAAAATATCCACAAACATTTTTCTCCATAGGGATCTACAACCCAGCTTCAGTAGGATTAGAAAAGGGACCCAGCTCGCCCTTTTCCAGCATTTTAAAAGCAGTGGGATGGTGTGCTCACCAGCTTCGTGTGTGGCAGTATCATAATCACCAGGTTTGCGAAGGATGGGCTTGGCCCTGTTCCCACGCAATGTCCCAGTCAACTGGAGTTTGCCACACCACCTATCATTCGTGGAAAAGATTTCTAGAAAGACACCTTTGAATCACAAGATCATCAGGCAATGCTCAGCATGGAACATCCTGCAGATACTTTGAGAAACAAGGCCTCAATGGACATGGTTCACAGAGCAGCCTGTCCAGGTCATCTGGTAGAAGGCCTCATCGCCAGTGTTCATGAAAAAGCACCAGGACTTGGCCTGGCTGACAAGGAGAGGAGCACTCCCAGTCAGATCCTTCCTGTAGAATGAAACATCATCCATCTCGCATGCTGTCCCCAAGATGACTGCAATTGGAAGAAGACAGTTGCCCACTCTTTGCAAAATGCAGAGTTGCGAGGAGTGTGTGGAGAAGAAAGCAAGGGTTCTTGTCACGGTTAATCCACAGCACTAGCGTAACAGAGGACTTCCTGATTTATGGGCTGGATGCAGGGACGCACACAGAGTCAGGCATCCGGAACTCGTGGAAGGCCATCAACTTTGGTCTGCACCTGAGACCTGTTTGTCTTTCAGCACACAGAGATGTTGGTGAGGGAATGCTGCCAACTGGCACATACCAGGCTGCAGGTGTACGTCCTGAGGGCCACACCGAGGCTTGATGCAGATAACATGTGGGGAAGGACCACAGTCTAGGGTCCTTGCATTACCAGGCATTGAGAGGCTGAGACTGAGTGAAAGTCCCTCAAACAACAGAAAATAGGAGTTACAACAAGATGCCACAGTGGTGGTAATGGTAATAAACAGAAATGAATGTAACAACGTACAATGATCGAAATGTATGGATATGAGACTAAGGATAGGAAGAGACTATGAACGGTTTTCCTCATGTAAAAAAATATTGTGAATAAAGTCTATTATTGGTAAAAAAAAATGATCCATGTGGTTAAAAGATGGTTGGGGATTATCACCTCATGGTGGATTTACCACACAACACCCAGTTTTGGCTGATCAACATGCATGCCTTGCCTGTGCAGAGAGAGGGGCTAGCCATTTACGAGCACCTCCCACCGCTGCTGGTGATGACACTTCCTCTCAATTATAGGGAAAAACCTGTTCATCAGATGTGAGGTGCACTCGGTTCTGCTGTGTGCAGCACAGGTGTGGCCAATTTCCCATACTTCCGCTTCATATGGAGATCCAAGATGGAAAAGGTCCAACTGGTTGGCATGAACAACTCATCAGACAATGTGTGTGGGTGAATCAGGCTGTGCGTGGAACCAAAGTGTGAGGACACTGTGCCGCTATGTTCTGAGATCCTATCTGTCCCAGGTGTTGCAGAGGATTGGGCCTGGCCCTGTTGCCGCACAATGTTCCAGTCATCTGGACTTTGCCACACCACCTATCCTTCGTGGAAAAGATTTTTTTTTCCAGAAATAAAACCACCTTTGACCACAAGGCCATCAGGCAGTGGTCCCATGGAATGTCCTGCAAACACTTTGAGAAACAAGGACTCGATGGACATCGTGGGGTGGTTCACAGAGTAGATTGTCCAGGTCATCTAGCGAAAGGCCTCATCCCATTGCTTTCAAACAAGCACCAGGACTTGGCCTAGATGACGGTGAGAGGACCCCTTCCAATCAGATCATTCCTGTACAACCGGAACATCATCCATACTGCATATTGTCTCCAAGATGACTGTCACTCATCGCTTTGCAAAAAGCAGATTTACTGGGAGTGTATGGAGAAGGAAACAGGGGTCCTTGTCATTGTTCATTCAGAATAGCAGCATCACAGAGGATTCTCTGATTACGGGCTGTTCCTGGGGCTGCGCACAGAGTCCGACTTCCAGAAATGTTGAAAGACCATCAACTCATTGAAAGACACACTCTGGTCTGCTTGAAACCTGTTGATCTTTCAACATGCAGAAATGTTGGTGCAAGAATGCTGCTGACTGGCACATTCCAGGTTGCAGGAGTACGTTCAGAGGGATGCACTTATGTTGGTGCAGATAAAACTAGGGCGCTGTGGGGGAAGGACCACAATCTATTGTCCTTCCATTTTTGGGCATCGAGGGGCCGAGTCCAAGGGCAAGCCCCTCAAACAACAGAAGGGAGATTAACAACAAGATGCCACAGTGGTGGTAATGGTGTAAATAGAAATTAATGTAACAGTTCATCGTGATGGAAAGGTATGGATACGAACCTAATGATTGGAAGAGATTTTGAATGGTTTTCCATTTGTAAATAATCTATTGTGAATAAAGACTATTTTAGGTTTTAAAAAAATTGGTGCTTCAAACCTTTGCTCTTTCAAAATTATTCTGTTTATTCAGCTTTCTTGTTATAGGTGAAAATCACAATTAAGAGAATGTGCAGCTGTTTTAATGTTTATCAATCTTATGTACCTTCCTATACAGGAAAGAAGGAAACAGAATACTAATAAGAAAATATTGTTCAATTATTTCTTCTTTCCATACAACTAGCTGGATGAATAGATTTTCCAAGGGTATGTGAATGCCAATAGCACAATACATGAAACTTTTAAGGTAAGCATTACTCTCATGGTGTATTTGTGAGCAGAAGGGGGATCCACAAATGAAGTGCTCACCTGATCTTATACCTGCAAACAAGACTCTTAATATGTAGATCTCATGAAAGTAAGCAGGCTGGCAGTGCAGCTCATGTTGAGAACTGGCAACTCACCAGATGGGAGACGTACAATCTGCACCTCTTACAAAGGGGACATTGAACTTGGCTGCAGTGAATGATCAGAGAGCAAAATCAAGCAGAAAAGTTGGGAAAGATTTTTAGACCATGCTTCGGAGATACTGGTGAAGGAGGGCAGTAGGAGGTGCGATGTCTTCCAACTAGCAGGTAGTGGCAAAATTTTCCCAAGCCAGCCACCAGATTTGAGCGGACAATGCCATGCACAAGGGTGTAATATGGGAAGAAGATCAATGAATTGACAAGGGCAGCTAAACTATGGAAATGAAATTGGGCATTGCATTTTGGCAGGTTAAACCAGAGCCCAGGGAAATATCGTAGAACAGGTCGATAGTTCCCTGAAAGTGGAAGCACAGGTAGACAGAAGGCGGCATTTAGTATCCTTCCATTCATCAATTAGGGCACTGAGTAAAAGACAATGGTGAGTCCACACTTAGCATATAGTATTCAGTTTTGATCACCCAGCTATAGCAAATAGGTAAATAAGATAGAAAAGGTGCAGAAACGATTCATGAGAATATTACCAGGACTGGTAGACTTGAGGTAGAACAAGAGGCTGGATAGGCTATGACTTTTGGAGGCTGAGCCATGGCCTTTATGAGGTATGAGCTGAAAGAGGTCATTATGGCAAGGGGTACAGTGACAACATTTAAAAGTCATGCTGACAGGTACCTGGATAGGAAAGGTTTAGTAGGATATGGGCAAAATGTAGGCAAACGGGACTAGTTCATGTAGATAGCTTAGACGAGTTGGACCAAAGAGTCTGTTCTATGGTGTAAAACCCTATGACTCTAAGCCAGGGGTGACCAACCTTTTAATTTTTAATATAGACATACAGCACAGTAAAAGGCCATTTTGGCCCATGAGTACTCATGCTGTGTCTACATTAAAAATTAAAAGGATGGCCATCCCTGCAATCTAAGCTATCCATTTCAACTCATGTTCTGAGATTCACTAATACCAACGTTTAACAAAATATCCCAGAAGCCATTCATCACATCATATCTATGCTGGTCAAGAAAGGGGTTATTCAGATTAATCTCACTTCCCAGCTTCAGATTTGTGGCTCCATAGGTTAAGGCCCTGAATAGGCAGATTCAGGTTTCTGTCTTTTCTTCTTCCCATAGGATGATGGTGGTTCCTTTCAGTCAGTCTGTGGGGTTTGATATGTGCGTCCTGGAGTGACTGGACTGGCTGATCCTTGACAGGCCCTGCTTACCACATACTTGGCAGGTGAGGCCTGGAGGGGCAACAGGGGCAGAAGCGCTGTTGTGGTGCTTCCTCTGCCTTTCCTCTGTTGCCTCTTTGAGCTTTTTCTCAGAAGCATCCACACCTTTTCTGATGGCGTCCATCCACTCCGAGTGATCTTGCGCCAGATCTACCATGTTGAAGGGTAATGTCAGCTTTCTTGAGGCTCCTGTGCAGAACATCCTTGTACCATAATCGCTGGCCTCCTCATTTCTGGGTACCACTGGACATTTGGCCGCACAAGATGTCCTTGGGCAGTCTTCCGTCAGGCATTCTGACAGCATGTCCTGCCCACCACAGTTGGGCGGATATCACCAAGAATAAAACTGCTGACACTGCAGCTCGAGAAAGGACTTGGATATTGAAGACCTTGTCTCGCCAGGTGATCTTCATCAGAGAACATAGGCAACACTGTTGCAGTTGGTCAAGCTGACGTAAGTGACTCTGATATGGGCACCACATCTCACATCCATATAGTGAGGCTAAAATGACAATGGCCCTGTACACCTTGCACTTGGTAGCCAACCTGATGTTCTGTGACCAAACCTGATCTTCAAGACAAATTGTCTCTACATCTAGAGAAACTGAGGATGTTATTGTGCTGCCCCAGGTAGCAAAACTTGTTGACAGCATTGAGATGACAGTCATCAATGAGGACAGTTGATTCTTTGTAGCTTGAACCAGCGGCCAGTTGGCACAAAACTTCTACATTTTTTAGTCTGATTGTCAATCCGAAGCTCTTCCAGAGAATGGGACAACCAGTACACAGTCATCAGCAAACTGTAGCGCTTGCGCCACAGTGTCCTTGACTTTTGTTTTTGCTCTCAGTCTTGCGAAGTTGAGGAACCTAACATCAGCCTCCATTGGTAGGAAGACCCCTAACTTCTGGTCTGATGTGGCATCCTGAAAAACAGCAGCAAAGAATGGTCCAAATAGAATAGGAGCCAAAACACAACCCTATTTTACACCAGTGCTGATGGAAAATGAGTCCGACAACTCACCACACATATTGATGTGGCCTTCCATACCTTCGTGGAACTGATGGATGTTGGTTAGGTATGGGGGATACCGAATTTTGGTAAGAGCTTCCACAGGCCATCGCTATCAACAGTGTCAAACACTTTAGTTAGATCAACAAATGTATCAAAGAGCAGCTCTGCTGCTCAACACATTTCTCTTGGAGCTGCCTGAGTGACAAGATCATATCCATTGTACTGCAACCTGTTTGAAATCCACACTGGCTTTCTGGAAGGATGTCGTCATTGATGTTGGACACCAAAATCTAGGATGATCTTCACGAGGCATTTTCCTGCAACTGACAGAAGAGAGATGCCACGATAATTGTTACAATCTCTCTTGTCTCCCTTCTTCTTGTAGATGGTCATGGTTGATACGTCTTTGAAGTCTTGTGGTAGTTCTGCAGCTCCTCACAACTTTGTGAACAGCTGTATCCGGCATAATGTCACTATATGGATGTCAGTGTGTAGATCTCGGCTGCAATAATGTCAGGCATCTGCCTCTACTGTCCTTTCAATCAACAAGTTTCAGTTTCCCTGCTTGCTTGTAGAAATTCAACTGCAATATTTACTTGAGAGGAAAGGCAGGGGTATAAAACAACAAGAGAAGCAGCAGATTAGAAGCTGGCCTTGTTCAAGGTAACTATCCTGCTATGCACAGTTAGCAGTTAATGTGCACCTTGTAAAGAAAACCAGACGCCTTGTTGGGTGTTCATGCACAATTTCTGAGGCCAGTGGATTCTAGCTGTCTTCATGTACAGCACTGAGACAACAGTCTACCTTAGATTGAAGGCCTAGCACAAGATTACAGATGCAGAAATTATTTTACTAGAAGATGAGTAAACTAGTTTCTTGGTTTTGAGATTATTGCCTCTCACCTGTCATACAAAGCTGAGAGACTAATGTAATTGGAGACTTCACAAACATATGTATTACACCAGATCTGAAATAGTAACGGAAGTGGTTGAGGCTCAGGCTCATCGGTGGCTTTGATTCTTGATCCAGACACATGGTTCAGGATGACAACACACCCATTCTTTGGCTAGCTGTTACTGATCTCAGGCAATATTGGTCCAGGTTCAATTAAACTCCCTTGAAGTTACCCACCAATGACATCTCAAGTGCCTAAAGATAGATTTTATGTGACACATTATAACTCCTGGAGGCTACGTTGTTAGGTTGTTAGGTAAAGCAAATACCAGAGAGAACATGAAGTTGATTTGTGATAGATGTCACAAGATAGTGAGCTTTTGGCATATTGGTCTTCATAAATCAAAGTATTGAGAATAGGAGTTTTGATGTTATGGCAAAGTTGTACAAGACCAAATTTGAAGTACTGTGTGTAGTTTTGGTCACCTAACTACCTAACTACAAGAAATATATCAATAAGACTGAAAGAGTGCAGAGAAGATTTACTCAGGTTTTGCCAGAACTTCAGGAATAAGCTACAGGGAAAGGTTAAACAGGTTAGGATTTTTTTTTCCCCCTGAAGCGTAGAAGAATGAGGGGAGATTTGACAGAGGTATTTAAAATTATGAGGGGTATAGACAGAGTAAAGGTAGATAGGTTTTTGTCCACTGAGAGTAGGTGAGATACAAACCAGAAGACATGGGTTAAGAGTAAAAGGGGAAAAATTTAAGGGAAACATGGGGGGGTGGAAGAAACTTCTTCACGCAGACAGTGTGGAATGAGCTGCCAGCTGGGGTTAACTTAAACATTTAAGAATTTGGACAGCTATCTGGATGGGAGAGGTACGGAGGGCTATGGACTGGATGCAGGCCAAGTGGGATGAGACAGAAAAATGGATCAACACAAACTTGAAAGGTTGAACGGCCTGTTTCTATGGTTCAATCTTGTACATTTGTCAAATTGCCAAATCTAAAGAGGAATTGGTGGGGTGGCAAAGAGGCAATTTGTCTTGAATTCAGAGGTTGCTTCCTTAATTTTGATCAAGGAGAATGTGAATGGTGGATGCTAGGACTGTGTGAATCAGGTGAAGGATTCCAGATGTTGAGAGCAGGGTTTATTCAGGAGATACTTTCCACAATAATGTTTTGCTTTTTTTTTCTCCCTCCATGCTGGAACATACATGTAGCACTAAGTGATTTGGACAAAAATGCATCTGGGCTGACTGGCAAGTTTGCCGATGATGCAAAAATTGCAGAGTTCTGGATAGTTAAAAGGTTGTCAAAGAATACAGCAGAATGAAGATCAGATAGAGACATGTTGCAGAAATAGCAGATAAAGTTTAATCTAAACAAGTGTGAGGTGTTGCACCTTGTTAGGTCATATGCAAGGGAAAAGTATACAGCAAATCACAGTTCTCTTGTGTGCATTGATGTCCAGAGGGATCTCAGCATTCAGGTCCACAGCTCCCTGAAAGTGACAACATAAGCAGATAGAGTGGTAAAGAAGGCATGCACCACACTTTCCTTCAATGGTCAGAGTAGTGAGTATGAATGTCGGGGTCATTTTGCAGCTGTATAAAACTTCGTTTAGGCCACATTTGGAGTATCACATGCAATTCTGCTTGTGGCATTACATTAAGAATATGGAGACTTTGGAAAGGGTGGAGAACAGGCTCAATAGAACATTGCTTGGAATAGAGAAGTAGAACAAACTTGGATTATTCTCTCCGGAGCATCAAAAGCTGATAGATGTTGATAAAATTATGTAAAGCACAAATATGGTCAATAATCAGTCTTTCTCCAGAGGGTGGAAATAACAAATACTAGGGGCCATAGCTTTTAGGTGTGAGGAAGAAAGTTTAAAGGAAATGTGGAAGGCAGGTGACTGGAATGCACAGCCCAGGGTGGAAGAGGGAGTGCAGGCAGATACAATAATGACATTTTAGAAGCATTTTGGCAGGCACATGAACATTCAGGGAATGAAGGTATACAGATCATGTTTAAGTTCAAGTTTAAGCTTTTTTGTCACATTATAGCTAGAACAGTGAGAGGGTTCTTCTGCAAGCAGTTTAACAGGTCAACTCTAACAATCAAAAGTCAACAGAAAGTGTTAAAGTCCAGGGAGAGCAGAGTAGAATGGCTGTACTTATGAGAAGAGATGATCTATTAGTAGCTTACAAACTTTGCCTACACTTCTTGAATCTGCGCAGGCAAATTTAATTTAGCATCATGGCCTTGTGGCTAAAGGGCCTGTTCCGGTGCTAAAATGTTCTTCCTTAAGTTGCTGCATACAGTTCTGGGATAAGCTTCTTGCTTTCATACTCTGTGCATCGAGCAAGTGAGTGATAAGTTTCGTAGTGCAGTTGAGCTCATTTTCTGATTTTGCATTCCTGACAGGAAGGACTGGTCTTGCAGTGAAAGGATACCTCGGGCCAACTAGCCACATTAGGGTTTAGACATTAAAGTGTGTGAGTCGAGGACAAGCAGACTGTGAATGCATTACTACAACCAGGATGCTAGGTGCAAGTCTGCAGCTAAAAGTTGTACATTAAAAGGATGGAAGTTACATCCATGCAGTTGATGATGTTTTCTACCTGAAGGAATCCAGCAATGCAGGGAAATCAAAATGCTGCCAGAGGAGATGCTAGTTCAAGCAGCATCTGGAGAGACACAGGGATAGTTGTCATTTTGGTTCAAGAACCTACATCAGAAATGAGAGGAAAGAAATAAGAGAGGCAAAAGTTAGAGACAAGGGTGAGGCGGGGTGAAGAATGGTGGAACCAGGTGGGGGAGGGGGAGGAAAATTGAGAGCCACGTGGGGGAAGGGGAGGGGGAGTTGGGAGTGAATGTGGATAGGTGGCGGTGAGCTTCCTTTATAATTTCCTTTTCAATGAAGGTCAATAGTAGGCTATTGGTAGCTTGCACACATTGTACAAGCTACCAACAGCCTATCAAATCCCCACATGCACAGCACACCAACTAATGTAATCACCAGTTTATGAGGCAGATGCATAAATGTTTCCTAATTATGTTGTGTCACATTTGTTTTTAGTAGCACACATTAATGATTTTCAATTTAAATGGGAGATTTTTTTTTAAATGTCTATGGAGTTGAAACTGAGGAGAAAGGCATTAGGACTGCAGGAGACCTCACGTCATTTGGACAGAAAATTGGGAATTTGAATTCAATCCAGAAAAATGTGAGACAAAGCACTGCAACAATTCAAGGGATCTACAATAAATGGAAGTACATTGAGAGGTTGGAGAAACAGAGAGGTCTTAGAATGTATGCCACAGACAATTGATAGCAGGACAGGTTAATAAGGGAGTTAACGAGGCAACTGAGTGCTCTCCCTTATTAGTCAAAAAATAGAATATAAGCGCAGGTAAGTTATGATCAAACTCTACACAGCTTTAGTTGGAACACTGCTTGATATTCCATACAGTTAGGGTTAGAGTTAGTAGTGAAAGTTGTGCCTGCATTTGGAGAGGGTGCAGGGATCTGACAGAATATTATCAAAACTGCAAAAATTTTACCTATGAGGAATAAGTCAAGGTATTCTTCTTTCAATAGAGGAGGGTGATGGGACAATTAAAGGAAATGAATAAAATTATGAGTGGCCTGGAGAGGTAAGATCCTATTTCCTTTGCCAACTGTCAAAAATCAAGTATAGAGACTGAAGGAAAGATTAAAGTGAAGAGAAGGAAATGACCTTTCAAACAAATACGTTTCTGGTGTTCAATGTCTGAAAGTGCGGTAGAAGCATAACAATTTATCATATTTTTTAAAAAGAGCTTGGATTTAGTGAGATGCGCCTTCTAAAGCTGTTGGAAGTTGAAATTAATTCAAAAAGTTCTTTTGGGCAGGTCCACAGGCATAGAATTTTTTTTTACTGTTTTTATGACACTATATGATTCCCATTCGAAAGTAGGAAATCAAATGCCATAGAGTCAGATTTAGAAATACATGGGAAATGCCAATCAAGTTACTAAACACATCGGTTTAGGTACTTGATAGGCATTAGTGGGAACCACCTGCCTCAATACGAAGATAATTAAAAAATATTCTGATTGTAACAAACTGAGTCTCAATATGGACAAAGCAAAGGAGATTATCATGAACTTCAGGAGGACCAAGAACGGGAAGCCTCCATTACAAATCAACATCTCTGTTGTGGAGAGCATGAAGTACTTTAGAGTTCACTTAACCAGTGAAGGTTAAGTCAGGAAGGCACAACAACAACTGCACTTCCTAAGAAGATTGAAGCAGGCAAGGCTACCAGCCACCACCATGTTAACCTATCGAAAGCATCCTGGCTGGCTGCATCACACTGCAGTAAGGTTGCTGCAGAGAAATGGATTGGTGTTCAATGCATAGAGGATCACTGAAGATTCCCTCCCACCATCAACATGATCTACGAGCATCTTTGACTTAAGAGAATGCGCAAAATCATTGAGAACACCTTCCACCCCATACACATCTTTTAGCTACTCCTGTCAAGAAAGAGATACAGGAGTATCAGAGCCAACAACACCTGGCTGAGAAATAGCTTCTTCCCATGGGCAATGAGAATGCTGAATGACCAAAGGAACTGCTCACACTAACCATCTGAGACTCTTATACGTATATATGAAGACTTGTCCTGCATATGTATTGTTTCTCTGTATGTGTGTTATGTCTGGTTGTGTGTCTGCATGTTTTGCATTGAGGACCATAGAAGGCTATTTGTCAGGTTGTATGTTTGCAATCAGATAACAATAAACTTGACTAATCATTTTTATGTCATCAGTGATACAGTGAATGCCCCAATGTTGAATTTTAACCCTCACTCCAACAGGTGGCACAAGTGCTTGACTCTAACCATGGAAGTACAGATCTGTTATGATCATCAGCTCCTGAATAACCCCACCTCTATCCCCTCCTGCATGATATGGAGGTCATTATGGGGTTCTTGCACCTTTTCAGGTATTAATGGATACCATTTTCAAAAAAGATCCAGTCAAGATGTTGAATATTACGAATAAAAAAAAATATTTTTTGGCTGATGGATGTCTGTACCGTAAGGAATCTCATGAACTTGATGTGCTTTCTGTACATCCGAATGCTACTTCAAAGCACCCACAGTGACTTCTTTTAAATATGTAAGATTTAACACAATTTTTAATAATTATACTGAGATTGTCATAAATTAATACATGGATGCTACCCCCTTGCTTTACTAAACATCAGTGTAAGGCCTGGTGTCTGTGTAGATAGTACATTATAAGAGTATAGCATGTTAAAGGTTAATCCCAATCACCATGAACATTTACTAGATGTTGTGCACACCCTATTGAGACAATATGAACTATGGTCTACAACTATTTCTCAATCTACCTGCCCTCTACAATAAACCATGCAAAATCTCTCTTTCACCCCATTTAGAAATATGTTCTGTACTTTTTTCCCATTCTTCCTCTCAAAAGATGTGACACCTCATCCTGCATTACATTTCATTTGCCACCTATCTGCCCATTCCACCAGTAGGTCTCCTTGAAGACAATTCCTATTCTCCCCTTTGTTTGTTATGCCTCCTGCCTCTTATGTCATCTGTGAATTTAGCAACTCTGCCCTGTCCATCAAAGTCTAATCACTTACATAGAAGGAACAGTCCTTCAATTGACCTCTGGTGAACTTCTCTGCACTTTTGATGCCAATATGAAAACTAACATTTCATCTTGACTCTCTTGTTTCCTGTTACTTAAACAATTTTTCTATTCATGCTGCAACAGCCCCTTTTATACCATGGCCTTCAATCTTGAAGACAAGTTTATAATGTGGAATCTAATGCTTTTTAGCAATCCACATTTATCATGTCAAGGTTCATCCCCTCATCAACCATCACTTTAACTTTATTTTTTTTTAAACTCCTTTTAAGTTACGAACAATCTACAAAATATCAATATTCAATTACTGAAATTCTAGAAAGTTGCTTGTACTTAGAGTCACCTCTACCAAAGTGACCTCCTCTCAGCACGAGCCCAAATACAATTCTGGCTCATGGAAAACACCCATGATCTCTTCATTATCATTTCTCTTTTCTCAATTGAATCACAACTCCAACTGTATCTAACATTGGGTAAAGCTCAAGTGATGGGAGACTAGATTCCACCTGCTTTCTCGTACTTGAACTTTGTAATAGAGTTTCAATCTAAACAAAGTACAAACCTAATCAAAGATAATGTCCACTCCACTTCCTCTGTTGTTGATATATTCAGAGTGGATCACAGAAAGGCAGAGAGTTAGAGGTACCTAAAGGTGTTAAAGTATGCAAATTACAAAGTTTCCTGTGGTTATAATGGTCTGTGTATCTGCATAATAGACAGTGACCTGCTGTTGTGACAAACTCAGTAAATGAGCTATAATGTCAAAACAGACCTTTAATTTTGGGGACTCTGTTATATGCTTCAGACTCTCTGATCATGCATGAATAGGCCATTAAATTGGTAATGCCTCAGCAGGATGATTAAAGAATGACAGCTGAGAAAGAAAACTACTAGATGAATTGAGAATGGGGATTTTTCTTGGGTCTACTAATATTCACTTGGGTTGACTAACTTGGCCAACAAGTCATTTCAGTGTGTGAAGTGAAAGGCCATGGTTCCCCAAGCAATGGGATTCTAAGTTGTGCAAGATTGTCTGGGGAAAGTCTGCAGACAAGAGAGAGGGGAGAAAAAAAATACAAAAAGATGCAACGTCAGACTCCTGCAGACTCATAGCAGGTGGCTCATTCTTTACTTGACACCATTAGCAGAAGCCAGAAAACAAATCACCCTCAGTCTTCTGCAAACCAGAGAATGATGTGCCATGTAATGGAAAGAGAACAAAAAAAAAGATACAATTGTTTTAGAACTCTCTTAAATCCTGGAAGAAATTTAACTTCTGAAACGACTACATTCTTGTTTCAAATAAAAGTGAAAATGTTACTTTGTCCTTCACTGTTATTCCTTCATTGCCAGCAACTGGTGACTGTACAATTTACACAGACTGCCTTAAAAAAAAATTGCATTCTTTTGTAGCTTTAACCTGTGTAACCAACATTTGGAATGAGCAGGGGTGAATGGCAAAATATGTATCAGAAAAGGTCAGGAAAATGGAGGCCGATCTGGAAACAACGCACAAACATAGAGATATGCATCTTAAATCATACTAAATTACATGTTTCATGCTGGTGACTCGGTCATGGGAAATTATTGAGCTTCGTGATGTCTCTTTTTAAAAAAAAACACACTAAGCTAAATTACTGATGGAAGCTCATAAAGGTGTTTATATAAACATTGTTCTGATGTTTCATTTTTTTGGTATAAATATATAGGAAAATCTGAACTGTGTCACTTTATTATTTAATAATAATGTTAACACTGGTATACCAGCAATATGTGATGCATTCATTGCTGTCTGATTTGGATGACTATAAATATGTTTGCCCTTTACACTGAGCCTGCCTGAGGGATTAGCAAACCCCCAAAAGTTCAGATGAATATTATCTGAATATACATCTCTGCTTGAATAAAGTAGTTAAGCAGCCTGCAGTGTAGCGTGATTGCTTCTGCTCTATTGATAATTTTCCCTAAAATTCATTTCTAATTCTAAGAATTCAAATCTAGTTATTAAAACCAGACATGGATTGCTTGAGCCAAATGGCCTGCTTCCATGTTGTGACTCCTATATATTTCTACGTATTATCGTTTCTATGTATCAAATATTAGTTTACGTAGAGTCATTTCAGTTGCACCCAATGTGGCAATGCTGATGTTAGCATGGCAATTATCCAATTTAATAAATAATATTTATTTTTCAGTCTATTAATTTAAAGTATTTAAAATTAATCCTCACAAATTAGCTTTGTTGGCTGCCTACTCGATAAAACTGAAGTTGAAAAGAGGGCAGTGGAAGAAATGTAAGCCAGATGAGTTTTTTTTCCATTATCACGATGCCAAATGCTAAACCCAATCACAGAATCAGACCAACAGTGGCCAGCATCAACTGGAAACCCCCTAATGATGATAGCTGCTTAAATGAGTGGACTGTCGGCCACCACCAGCAATAGTTACAGCTTCCCCTAACTTTAAGTCATTTAATATATGCCATTTTTCACCAAATAATCCCAGCATGGCAAGATATTTTAACTCTATTTGCAATGTTTTACTCCGATTTTTATTTTACTCCTGACACTTCAAATCCCATGATGCAATCTCACCTTCCATCACCAAGAAAGAAGCAAAATATAATCAATGGCTTTTCTTTTAGTCGAGGTAGCAAAAGAATGAAGAACTGATCACAGTCTGATTGTTTTTCATCCACTTCCAAGCTGACAACTTAGAAAAGTCAGTCTTTAGGCAGAGTTCAAAGTATCAACGTCATTTCTAATTGGAATTCAATCCTATGTCTCTCAGGAGGCATTGTTATACTACAGAGTTGTAGCCACAAACCTACCAAATAGATTCATTAATTTCAAAGACAAGCATAATTGATAAGCAGTATATTATGAAACTCTGTTGACACCGTGGTTGAAGTAAAAACACACAATGCAGGAGAAGCTCAGCAGGTCAGTGTCCTTTATGTAGCAAATGCAAAAATACACAACTGACTTTTCAGGTTTGAGCCCTTCACCAAGGTAGCCAGCAGGCGTCCGAACAAAAGATAGGGGTGGTAAAGGCAGGAGATGATAGGTGGAGAAGGGAGGGAGGGGACAGCAGCAATCAGGAGGCCAAGGGATGGCTGGGTGGGTGGAGGGGGAAGGGAGGGGAGAACTGGAAAGACTGGAAATACTAATTTGATAAGAATCACTTCATAAGCATTCAAAGTGCATGATATTGCAAAGTATCATTGATATTTCTAAAATATCACTGCATCCACAAATGAACTTTATCCAATTAAACAATCAAAATTGACCTTTGTCCTTTTTAGCACAAAAGAAATAACGATTTTTCACAAAGTTTGATAGCTAAATGGGAATTCCAAAGTGCTGACTGACTATGCTAAGAGGAGTAGGGGCCATTGTAGATGAATATGTAAAGATAGAAGGCAGGGAACCTCAAATGTTTCCTTCCTGACCATGAATCTAAAAGTAACCCAAACAAGGAAGACAAATGTCAATGAGTTAACAACTGACAAAATTCTCAAATGAAATGAATTAATCTCAGACCAGTCCCAAGCAAGTGCGACCCACACATGAAGCCATCCATGAACAGTATTAAACTGTGAGTCTCACAAAAAGGGCAGAAGTAGGTCAGATATGAAATGGTTTAAGTTCATCAAACAGAATGCACCCATATGAAGTTAAATGAACATTTATAGGATGTGCCATTTCACAAAATATTACTCATTTCTATAGTTGTATCATTCATTTAAAAATTAAGATTTTAAAAATAATGGAGGTCATAACTCACTCACCCTGTTATAAGCAAGCACTGCTTCTGATAGTCAGGAAATTTTAGTCCATTCCACCTTCTACTAAAGGCCACTATAGAGTAGCAACAACCTTCTGCGGGAAAACATAGGTGAGGGCATGGGGATTAGAATAAAAACAATGAAGAATATTTATAACATACGAATTGTTTACTTTATCGGAGGAGGTGTGATGAAAACTTCAGAATGATGAACTTCATAATCTGATGTCTAACTTCACATCTTCTTCAGACAGTTTGAAGGTTCAAAATCTTCACATTGATTAAAAAAAAATCAAGTGGAATTACACCATAGCGCAAAACAAGAAAACCATCCTTGGATAAACTAGAAAACAGTAAGAGAAGTAAATCAAGGTGATATATATTTGTTTACTCAAGGATCCAAATAAAAGTTTATTAGCTACTGGTTGTTTTCTAACAGAATGTTATCACTGAAGCAATGTGCTCCAAAATCAGGAAGTGTGATCTAAAAGTATCAGCCATTTTAATTGACAGATTGCAGTACAGCATACAGAGTAATTGCAGTACACATTTCTGACAATGTTTTCAAGTAAGCAAAATGGAATAATAGCAAAATTAGATCGTGCTGACATAAAACTCCAAATAGAGCAACCTCTCCAAATCAAAATGCTTGCTTAGCACTTTTCCCGAAGTGCTTGCCCTTTGAATACCCTCTTGTTTCCTGACAAATACATTTGTATGTATTAATCCAAAATGATATTTATGTTTCCTGAAAGCTTCTAAATATGATAGTAAAAGAAAAATCAAATCAGGATTCAACTCTGAGGCCTATCCCAATAGAATCACCATAACATTTAGTAAAATCATTAACTGTGAACTTTAAAAACAATGCATTGACCCTAGTATGAAGCCCTACATTTAAACTTAAAACTTAACTGGAGCATCTAACCATAAAACCAAAAATAACAATTTGAACCCTTAAAACCTAACCTGAGTTACAACTCAATTACTTCACGGAGCCTGAGGCAAACATGTTCAGTCTAATGAATCAAGATTTCCCAGCTACTAAGGTGGAATGGAAGGGGAAAATTAGAAATGCATTGCCTGATGTTTTAATACAAAACATGCACCTACCATGGGTACATTTCGCAAGCATTTCTTTTAACTAAATAAAATTATGTCCCTTGGAAACCCATCAGTTGCAAACTACCTTCATTTGCAGACAAGCCTACTTTACCTGGCATGCAGTAGTTTTGCTGACAACTGAGTAAGGTGTCCTCTTGCCATCATAAAACAATGGACACTCTTGTCTAAACTTCACATTAAACCCTCCAATGCTTTAGTTACTGCTAAGCAACACCAACAATTGAATACACAAAATCATTGAAACTCTACAACAGAGAAGCCCATTCAGCTCATCATCTCCATGTTTGTCAAAAAAAGAAGTGCTATCCAATCCAATTTCTTGCACTAGGTCAGTAGTCCTGCCTGCCTTCTCTCTTCAGGCACACATTCAAGTATTTCTTAACTGTGATGAGGGTTCCTACTGCCACCATCCTTTCAGGTTCTGAATTCTTGTTCTAAATACATGATCAGAAGCCCCCATCCAAGTGGGAAAATTTTTCTTTGTTGTCCTTCTCATCATTTTCCCATATACTTTTAACTCTATTCCCTTGGTTTTAAACCCCCCTGCCAAGGTAAATTGGTTATTCTAACTCTTCCAATTCCATTTTAAACACTTTGATTAAATCTCACCTCTGCTGCCTCCATTCGAAAGAAAATAATCCTACCTTCTCTAATCTACAGCCCCTTTTACACAGCCACTTCAATCCAGGAATATCGCACCTATATTTTACCATGCCTTCTGTATAAAAGGTACGAACACAGAATAGGGGATGGGGGAGGGCTGTCACTGTAGTCCCGCCTTTAAGCTGGCAGTGGAGGTAATCACAGTGCCGAATCGACGTCTGTATAAAAAGGGCAATCCGGCAAGCTGGGACCAGGATGGGAAAGGATACGTATGATATACGACGGACTTGACGCCACAAGTCCCGCATCGTTTGCTCCCAGAATGCCGGCTTGCTGTTTAAAATGACACAATGGCCCAGCATTATTTGGTTCAGTGTGAACAAGCAAAGCCGGCTTAATGACAGGTCTTCTTTATGGCAATATTGCAAGGTTTCTGTGTAAAAAAAAAAAAGGGCTTATGATTGCAACTAAAGTTATCCAGTTCTGGAAGAAAATCTTCTCTCTATTATATTGCTTTTGGAATCACAAATATTTAAGTACTAATAAAGCAACCAGACCATTTAAATTGCTATTAAAAAACCCTCATTTTGCATATCTCACAGAATATTTTATTTACAAGTAACAATAATCAGAAACTTACGGTGGTACTAATGGCAAACTGCCAGGTTGAAGAAATTACTTTGAATTTGAAAATGAAAAAAGACAAGTTCACATCTCAACCAGTCGCATGGTTACCTTATTAACACTCCTCTATTACCAATACAACATTATTAATACTTGAATTTTTATAAAGATCTATTTTACTCTGAGAACTTTTCTTTATTATTTCTTTAAAATGTGCAATGGTGCAGGAAACACTGTGACAGGTTATTTGTGTTTGGTAATTCTGAGGATATTAGTTTTAAATTTGTGTTGAACATTCAATGTGATGAGTTACACAATAAATGATTCAACATCATTCTACTCTCCAACAATCTTTGCCTGTTCTGCGCATCTTTTTCACTGAAAGGTTCACAAAAATGAATTCAATAGTTTTGTTTTAAGCTCTAGAATCTATGGTTACCATTTAACATTCAAAACAGGAGTGAAACTGTGTGCAGTTTTTGGATTCAAGGCAAGAATTTCTCAGAAAGCACAATGGAGCTATCAACCTGTGTGACCAAGGAGAGGGCGTTCGATCCACTGACTGCAAACGCTGTATGATATTAATTATGGGCCATACTTAAGATTTGTAGTAAGATTGGTTTTAATCCTCCAAACAAGTGTTATGCCGCGCACATCATATTGGGATGCAAGGTTTTCACCGAGTGAAAATCAAATAATTCTGCACTGGTAAGAAGTAAAACACTAAATATTTCACAGCTCTACCATCAACTTCATTTCAGGGAAACAAATAAGCAAATAGAATGAATATGTCGAATAATAATCCCACAAATGCAAATAAAGCACAAAACACAATGGTATTAAAACGATCTAAACGACACCGGCAGCATTTCCTGGACAACACTGTCATCACCTATTCCGATAGACACACACCATGATCCTGAGCTGTATCGTTACATGCAAATGCAGGGGAAAAATAAATTCATAAGGATGAATTGTTCTTTAAAATAATCTATCATAAAACTTACCAGCGTGGTCTCGTCTCTCTGACAAAATATCAGGAAAAGCGACACCTTTGAATGAAATAATGGTTAAGCAGAGCTAACCTTCTATAGAGATATGCAACTCTTTCTAGACTTTGAAAACAACCATACACATACATCATACATCAATGCAGACGCTTAAAATTAGAAAAGAGCGTGGCTCGAAAGCAAAGAGGGTCTTGTTTTAGAGGGGGGGGGGGGAGCGCTCCCACCATAACGTGGGGAAAACAGAGTCCTTGATTTGCAGGATCTGACTGTCAGGCACTCTGCGTCACTCTAAACACTAAAAAGCAATGGTATCAAATTTCAAGAGTGCCACTCCGAGGGGTTGAAGTGGAGGGCGAGTTCAAGCACTTGCATGTGACCACGACCTATCCAGACTGTTTAAACGTAAACAAGCAGCCAGCCTGCCACTTCAAGTGTTTCTAACTTATGGCTCTGCAAGTTGTCAACTCCCAGGCCTTCTAAGTTTTCACTTATATGTCCCCAGATTTGAGTTCCGGAAGAGGTGTGAATCAGTCGAGAAATGTGTGCGATTATTGAGAAATTCATTCTCTTGACTGCATCTAGTGTGGATCTCTTTGATGGGGGCACACTGCACTGGGAGGTTGCATTGTGTACTGACTGCTTGCTGCAACGGCCCTGAGAAACAACGGGCCTTCAGTAGAACGAGCGTAGTCTCACTGGCAACATCTGGGCCAAAATCGGCACTGGTCAGATGGTAAGACTGACCAGGGCTCACAAGTTGCATCGGTGGCTTATTCGGGCCAGCTCGTCAGTTCCCTTTCTCGCGCCTGCCGCCGCTTTATTGCCGCTACATGTCTTGGAATACGGAAGGACATCATGTTGTTTCTCGCCGAGATAATGCGGCACGCCGGCCCAGCATTCAATGTGACTTTACCATTCACACACACACTTGCATTTCTTTCTCTCCTAACGTCCATCCGCCTCTCGCACACACACCTAAGCTCCACACGGCCAGGAAGCCTTAGCACGTTAACGTGCTTCCTACCACCAACCCCATGTGGTCACAACAAAACTGAAGCAAGCAAGCAACAAAAAAAAATTGCAACAGACGCGCCAGGATCTCCAGGCCTACAGTGGATCAGCTGTCAAACCCTAGCATCTATTTTCAGGACGAGACCTCCAAATGATCATTCTACATCATCGTGCCCCTCTCGCTGCAGCCGCCGAGCCTGGAACAGGAAAGAATAGCAGGAACTTTGGAAGCCGAGGTCGCAGCACAGTGACAACCTTCTACAAGGGTAACCTCAGCCGCTGCACAGGCGCTTTCATAAAATCGCAAACGGAGACTGTCAGAAAAAGCTGTACGTCTTTTTTTCTCTCTCTCTCCTCCCTTCTAGCAAAGTGTGATTGATTCACGATTACCTTGGACAACCTCCCTATCGGGGCGAGAGCTGGTGCCGGGGTTTATTTGGTAGTTTAAAGTAAATGGAAGCCGGCTACTTTCGCTTTAATGTCCACGGGGTTCGGAAACGCTGCAACCCTCTTTACAACACACACGCCTCCCTTTCCTGGCCACCGGTACTCTTTAATTCTAGGGGGTGGCGGTCGCCGGAGCCGCCACTGTTTGGCCGTCATATCGTCAGGGCTCGGGGGCCAGGGGGTCAAGAACGCCAAGTGCTCTCGGCGCCTGTGTCATTTCGAGCCGCTGCGCCGAGTTTTCGGGTGGAAATAAGCGTGCTGGAAGGAGAGTCATGTGATCGGCACACACCCGCCCGGCAATGCGCCCGTCCGTACTCAGCGTGACCCACAGCGTCATCCTGCCTGCTTATTTTATCAATGATAAGTTGCAACAGACGGGAGAAAATTCACGGGCTCGCGGTCCTGGCGGGGCTTCAGACTGATAAGAAATGCGCTCTGGAAGTAATGTCCAACTCTTTTTTTTAAAAAAAAGAAACCCCATGATTCATCTTGTATCGTTCGGCGATAGCGATGTCAGCTTATTTTAGGTTTAAAACCCCTTAAAAACGACCTCTCCTCCATAAGGCGTCTTACTTCTACTGGGACTTAATGTCCAGGTACAGCCCAAGACTGGTAGATTCGGGTCGGGAATTCGACCAAGGCAAATCCTGGTCTTCTATTAGAGCGTGTGCGCTTAATTCGGGAAGATCAAGGATCACTGCTGAGCAGAAGAAAGGTGGGGGGGGGGGGGGGGGGGTTATCAAAATGATCTGAGAAGGGCATCAATCCGTCACGCGTTATTGACCACTATTATCAGTGTCTATCATTGAGGGTGTGGTTTATTTTATTTCCAGGTCCGAGTTGATTTCTGTATCAATTGGACGCGCGGACCAGAACTAAGGGCAAGCGCCTGTTAAAGTGCCCCGAGGAAAGCGATTGTGCTTCGCCTATTTGACAAAAAAAAGTAACGGATAAAACTAAGTTTAGCTGCATGATCTATTGTTTGCTGGTTCGGACCGAAATTGTTTGTGAGATAGAGCCGTATCATTCTTAGAGCAATCGCCAACCATTTGCTGTCGCCCCTGGACGTGGCGAAATGTTTGCTGAACAAAAGCTAAAATCCCTTGTCAACATTCCGACGACGAGTTGCAAGACTTTAACCTGAGATCTACCCCTGCGTATGCAGTCTTTGACTTCGAACTTTAGAAATCACCGGGTGACATCGTTTAGAGTTGCTACATGTTTAAGATTTGAAACGGCTGATAAAAACAAGTGGAATTAACTACGTTTGCGCAAATAGACGTCGCAGATTGTGAACCCCCCCCCCCCCCCGAAACAAACGGGATGAAAGTTGGGGTTCAGTACTTGGAGCGATGCGTCGAAATAAGATTCTCAAAAAAGAGTCTCGGGATATATTTACAGTAACCCTTAACCACTGTCGGCGAATGTATCGCTGCCAGTTCAGTTCTGACGACTGAACATTTAATTTATAAAACTGAAAATCCCCGTCTGTTTCGTTCTTAATTTAAATTGAAGACTGGGTCCTTTCAGAGTGTGGCCAACATTTTCACTTCCTTCAACGAGGAATAAAAGGATCGAATATTGAGTCATTCCACTCCAATTTCACATAAAACCAACCTTCATCTTATTCTAGCCAACAAGCACGGCAGTTACTACAGAGACATTTAGCATGCATTCCATCGATGAAAATATGCATTATCCTGCTTCCTTCATATGAAAAATTATTTGTCAAAATAGGAAGACGCAGAAATAAACCCGTCATATAATGGGGTTTGCGCTCATCCCATTAAAGAAAAAAAAACCTTAGCATTAAAATCTTGCTTTAGATATTAAGAACAATAAAATATTTGGATCCGAGATATAGTTATTGAGGTACTCACATGGTTCGTGGTTGCAGTTAGATTGAGTTAATCACAGCTTGGGACCTTCCTCCTGGACTCAGCAATAGCAAATGGACAAATAGCTGCACTCAACCTGACCACTTAGCAACTTCGGAACAGACAGAGAGGGGGAGATCAGTATTACCATCCCAGGCTCTGTAGCCTATAAATAGCCAACTTTTTGATTGATACAAGGAACAAATGAGAGAAGAATGCGTAATTTTGCGCATGAGCCCCCCTTCCAGTGGAAGAGAGAAATAGAGAAAGAGAATCTACAGGGATGGATAGAGAGAGTGTGTGTGCGCGCGTGTGTGTTTAAAAGAGAGAGAGAGGGGTAGTCGTGGGGGGAGAGAGAAAGATGCAGAGACAGAGAAAGCCCCAAGCTGATCCACGCGACAAACTTGTAGGGTTTGAAGGATTTGCTATTTTTTTCTCAGAGCGCCAGCCTGGTACACCTGAGGAGAGAGTAACCCAACTGTAATGATAGGAAAATTTGGCAGAGATCTGTGCATGTTTTCAGCATTTAAAAACTCACGGTAGGAGCGGGCACATTGCTATATTTTTATATGAGGAAATAATAAAAAAAATAAACAAATCTTCATCTCCGTTTTAACTTAGGAGTTGGCAAGAAACAATTGAAACTGATTTCGGCTTGTGTTTCTGTTTTTAATGCAAGATTGATACTTAAGACTATTCTCCTGTTCTTGTAGTGTAAGGCCATGTTTTATTTATTTAGTTTATTTCTTGCGACACATTACACTATTTTTCCTTAAAATAAACGTTGTGCATCTCTGGTGTTAGCGGATTAGTTTGAGTAATTCTCTTGCATATGAGTAAAATTGTTTAGGTTGTGCACTGCTCAAGATAGACCTTGAGCTCCACTACTCTTGAATTCGGTATGTGATTTAAATGTTGAAGTTATAAAAGCACACATTCTTATATCGTGGCATACAATTCTCGCCCACATTATTCTGTCCTCCCTATAAATTGCGCCTTTATTGTTGCTTACGACATTAAGTGCTTAATTTCAAGAAGATCTGACGTTCATTTAAACTATATGTCTATTTCTCAGTGTAGAATTACAGATTATTTCTTTCCCTTTCGACTCGAAAGGTTTTCCAGGCATTTTAAAGGGGTAATGTGACTAGAAATCAGTCTTTGATTTATGCCCATCAGCCTGTTTCTGCACTGCATACATTTCCAATCTCATGCCCCATAAAATAATAACAAAGGGTCCGCATTAATCCGTCTGCAAGGCTGGCTTTGAAAACTCATGTATATGACTCAAAAGTTGAAGACCAATTTATCAACTTCCCACTTTTCCGCTGTATGTTCTAATTTTGACCATCCCTGCTATTTTATTGACGAGAATACCTACCTTTACCTGAGTGGACTAATTCGAACTAAAATCAATACTTTAGCCTACCCCAACCCGTCTGACGACCATTTGCATCGTGAAAAAGCAAAAATATCGACGACCGTCTGGGAACCCGTAACTCAAGTAGTTACTTTAAAACAGCCTTCGCTGCATTTCCACGCCACGTCAGGGAGAAATTACTGTGGGTACCACACATATAAACACGCAGACTTGTGCAGAAGTCAGTAGCTGTGCGTGATTCAGAGTTAAATAAATTTGAATGTCAAAGCATGGTTTCTCTCCAAATTTGAAAATGTTATTGCAATCAAGGACCAGATGACATCGGGATGTTCAAAGTGCAAGGAAATGCGGAGCTCCCTGGTTTGCTCTGGAATATTATTGCACAACTCTGCTGCCTCGCACATAGGCGCACGTTCTTATTATGAATCTCCAGGCTGGAAAAATAGATATTAAGAGGTTTTTTTAAATAAACCTACAATCTTTATTCATAGAAAATGCAATTTTGATTTTTTTTTAATCGCTGTTCTGAAAGAAATCTAATAGTTATTCAATTTGATATTGGGCTAAATTTGCATTGTTATGTACTGATAAAATTTGTTATATAAAAAACAATGAGAAATACATTCATAACAAATAAGATATGATTGTCACCGCTTGAAGTGCAGTCTTCTCAACCTTTATCCATTAACTCTTTACTAACAGATTTTAGTGAAATACTGCTTCTGAAAGTGCAATGGAGTATGCAGTTGTTTTGCCTGCATAATTTTGAAATACAAGATGTGCTGTAGAATACTGCATTGCATAGATGACGGTGATGAGGTGGTCGAAATATTATTTTAACCCTCATTATCTTTGATTGCGGGAGTTCGCTGCCAGCTGGAACACCGACGTGGAAAACAATGCACGTTGTTTAGAGGAACAATTTAGCGCATGAAGCGTCCTACCAACAGTGCAGTTTGTGAAAAAGGGTAAACCTGCAGGGTCAGAATATGCCTTTGAATTCTGAAAATAATATTGCTAAACACGTTCGTGCACCGATATGTCACCTCCAATAAAATTTGGCATATTGCTCTTTGTAGTGTCGGTGTGGGGTTGTTATATCCTTCATCGGACATTTGGTTCAAAGAAGATACTAATTAAGACAAATGAAATATTACTGCAAAGTACCTGGCTTGTTTGAACCATTAACCTTGCAATAAACGTGCTTCAGAGATGGAGAAATCGAAATATTGTATATACGGTACAGAAGTCTGTGGTAATGCAGTCACGTCCGCGGCGATGATTTGGGAGGGAAATTGTTAATGATTCAAAAAAATTGTAGCAACTTGAAGATACTGATAGAAAGGATTGGATCTTTTTTTTTTCCAAAGTAAATTTTAAATAGTGTACCTTGAAAGAACGCAAACAGTTCGGTCACCCTGGATAGGAGTGGAAAACCACAGGTCTGATATTAAACAAATTCTGCTAAGTGTTAATAAAGTAGTGTAATTCGTCAGATCTTTAGACACTAAGACAACAAAAAAAAACCCAAAGTAAAGTTAGATACAGAGCAAGCTTACTTGTTAATGCTTGATGTGATATATTTGGAGATGGGGGATACCAACTCGATGCATGAAGTTACAAACTCCGGTATGAAATAAACCTTAATTAGCAATAAAAGAACGGGGACGTAGATGTTAAAAGAGACCATATTCGATTATCTGATAAATAGCTAATAATGTACGCGCAAAACTGGGTGAATATTTCGGTTCAGGGGGGTCGGTGGAGAACGTTTTAGAAACCTCCTTGTTATAATTCTGCCTAGACGGCAGCACAGTTGGTAGCAATTTTTGTGTATGCTAAACTTACTTTCCTATGCATCGTCGGTTCGAAGTGTGTGAACATTGGGGGATCTGATTATAGCTTTATTTCCAATGTTCCAATCTTCAATTTGATGTGGAAGAAACGGAAATGTTAAACTCAGCCTTTTTATTTATTTATTTTTGTACACTTACACCGATAATATACCAATATAATGTTGTATTTGAACTGTTCAAAGGAACAGATGCGGCCAGGTTTTTTTTACCATATTTAGTAGAAGAAAGTCCCATCTATGAATTTAATATATTATTAAATACATTAGCTTCGCGCAAAATAGAACATAATTCAACTTCCAGGTGGTTACTTGGAAAAGATGAAGTGGTTCTTGGACTATTAGACAACAAACCTTAGATTTACCTCTCTCTTTCTCAACAAGGTTACACGAAGAATCGTTTAGCAGGAATGGTGCAAAAGCGATTATAGTTAAACTCTTTTAAAAAATGACACAAAAATATCCAAGTCTCACGTTGTCAACCATTTATAATTTGTAAAAAATACGAAGTAAATATCACCGTCATCATTGCACAAAAAACCCCCCACAGACGCACCAAAGTGAAGGACATTCGGTGTAATCTATGGGGACAAAAAAAGTTATAGTTTTTGGTCTGGCAAGTTCACACTAAACTTATAATTAAAACGAATGCGGCTAAAAATAATTTACATTGCCAACTGAAAATAATTACGATTTTTGAAGGTAATGGCGTTCATTCAAACGACATCTGATGTTTAGTGTTATGGGAATAGCTTGAAGAGAGAATTCCGACTTTACCAAAAGACATTAAGTAGTGATCTCCAATTTATCTTCATGTAAAACACTGCTGAGTCGAATTTTACAATTTTTTGTTTCTCTCTTACACACACACACACACACACACACACACACACACACACACACACACACACACACACACACACACACACACACACACACACACTATAAGGGAAATAACTGATTGTGCCTTTTTGCCTAACCATTGCATTGCATGTGTGCCCTATCAAAGAACCACAATGAGACAACGGTAGTTGTAGATGGAATTGACGCTGCGCAACACATTAATGGAAAAGTTGTCTTTACGTGCTCGGGAACTTAGATTAAAAAAAAATCCTAACAGACTAGGTTAAACATGATCTCAAGCAGCATGGAGTTAAAAAAATTGAAACAAAATTGCAATGGAACACAAAGCTGGCAGGTCTGTTGACGGGAAATGTTAAATTGCAAAGCGCGACTTAAGTAATATTTATTGTTTAACTGCTACATTTCACCAACCTCGATTAATATCATGTTGCAATATAAATGTAAAAGCATTGGAATTAAAGGTAGTTTTGCAATAAATCTGTACAGACATTGAAGACTAGATATACAGAGATGGAGATAAATGCGGAGGGAGATTGATAGCTGATAGCAGAGAATGCAATTGAAAGCAAATAGCCTGATGGATAGATACATCGGAACTCCAACCCAACATATGGAAAATGGTTTTTAATAGTACCATTTTACACCAACAGCGAAAGGGCAAAAATAACTCCAATCGAGTCCAAAGAAAGCATCTAATGTTCCCTCTTCCGTGGTCGAGCACTACTTCAAATTGACAGGCAATTTGGATTTTGATATTACGTGGCAAGGCACTGTTGTCCCCATCTCGTGTTTTGTTGCACAGCCACCGAATGGTCGCTTACATCTCAACGTCAAAAAAGATTTCCCAGTGTCATCTTCCTCGTCTTTCGCTATCAATTGTATCGGTGCACTTGCAGTAGGTCAAATAACTAAATACATAGATCACTTCCAGAAAACACTGAAGCCTGTAGCTTATCTCATCAGAAGTTGCACCGGTCTTGATCTCGGAATTTCACTGTGCTTTATAATCTCAGGTGTTTACTCAGTGTTTTTATTTTAAAAATGTGACAATATGCTTCAATTATTTTGCGTCTGACGGTGAAGCAAGCATTATCTCCGTTACCAGGGTAGCGCGGGTCGGAGGTTAAAAGTTGAACCAGCAATTGCAGAAAGGTGCAGGTTTCAGTAATATTTGTACAAGGACGCGTTAACAAGTTGGAAATTCTATCGAAGAATAGCAACTTTGGACCTTAATTGTCCCAGCACGAATACAGCTGTGTCAACGCTATAGTCGTGGAACTGCGCCTCGTCTACCTGCTCGTCACACTGATTACAAATGGCTTAGATGGTATCTTCGGAGTTTGCGTGTACTATGCTTGAAAATAAAACTTCAGTGATGCTGGGAATGGAAATGGTAACAGCAACGTAAAAGAAAAGGATATTGGATAGAACTCCGAAGCAGAAAAATTCCAGCTAAGCAAGTGAAGCTGGTATTGTTAATCATTCCACATCGCCGAACCATAGGTTACAGTACACTGTGTGGCCACGTAACAGAAATGTGGGAAAAATACCATTTTAGGTGTCGATATTCATATTTTTTTTAAAAATCCAGATAAAAGCAACTCGCTGTCTGTAAAATGGTCTACGTTAATTTAAATTGACATTAACTCGCCAATTGCATTCACTCGGGTCATGTTCATGTCAGGTTGTGTGGGGGCAACATATTAAGGAGCTGTCTTACCTCGACATCTTGATAGAAAAAAATTGGTAAAAGTGAAAATTAAGACTCTTTTCACCCATGAACCAATTATGTACCATTCGTTTCACAGCTATTTCTGAAATATCTTGGTTGCTTGTGTTGACAAGGTTAATGAAACAATAAGTGATTTGCCCATTAAATTGCTAAATTAAGCAAAACTGGAGCAAATATTCACCAAAAAAAGCACCTATTTAAAGATCACAAAATAGAAGAACTTTAGAATACCCCTACTTTTTAAATTCTTATTTCTGAAGGTCACCTACAAATCATAGTTTGAATTAGCCTCCTTTTCCCCATAAGCAGATGGCCCCACCTCATAAATGCCTCACTTACTGGTTCCACAAGGAACAGTTAACAAGGAAATCAGACCCAGACCCATTACTTGATAAAGCTAAGGAAGACATATTTTACCACATTATGCACAAGGTCAATCTTGAGTAATAGCATTCAAATTAAAAATGCTTCATGAGCAAGTGAAAAAAGCCACCCCACCTTGAATTGTCTCAAATTTCGAGGTCCCATATATTCAGGTGCAGGAAGGGGTTCTGTGTCACTACCAACTCTGCATTTAATGGTCCATAATTAAATTGACTACTTTTTGTTTGCTTTAGTGAATGATAAACCTACTGCTCTTGAAGCAAACCTGAACTTTAAAAAGTATTGCAATTTTTGGATTTTATCAATAATCTTAATTTCAAGATATCCTGATATTATTTGAATTATAAATATTATTGCTCTGTTGTTTATACAAATTTCAGAATTGTCAGCAGATCTCTACCTCTATCTCATTCAAACATTTTCATTCTGCTTATTTAACCATTTCAGAATGGATTCTATTCAAATCTAATCTTGAGATAGCCTTACAATCTGGTGAGACAATCCACTTGTTCTTTTCTATATTCATCTCTCTTGAAAGCATTACAATGAGAAATATTAATATAAAAATAATCCTGCCTACATTTTGGGCATGTCTTCTGATTGAGAGTACTATGGCAAACACAAGATCTCTCTGAGGTTGCTTGTTTGGTGCACACTGTAACTGAGAGATACAAGAAATGAATACATGTTCTGCATTGTATCTTTCCCCCTTCACCCAATCTCTATTTTTTTTTGCATGGTTGAATATCTCACTGGGTTAATCCCCACATTCCATTTTTTTTTATTAGACTCAAGACTGCCTTCTTAATTACTGCTTTCCAAACAAGGAACACATACAATTAGAGTGCAAGGGACTGATGCAAGAAAGATAATAGGAAAAAGAGACAAGCAGGAAAGCATATGGACAATTTACCCT
The DNA here is from genome assembly GCF_036971445.1 of Narcine bancroftii. Taxonomy (NCBI): domain Eukaryota; kingdom Metazoa; phylum Chordata; class Chondrichthyes; order Torpediniformes; family Narcinidae; genus Narcine; species Narcine bancroftii. The sequence goes on along the minus strand of NC_091472.1, from coordinate 51,695,200 downwards.
TGAAGGTGTTTAATTTGACAGAGTGGTGATACTATTATAGTAATAGAGGTATTTTTAACAAGCATGTATTTTTATCAATAAAACTATTTTCAAAACAACTCCTAGTGTGTGAGTTGATGCAGGAAGATGGAATTTTTCAGAAAATAGTGGCAGGTTAAGGTTAGTTCCTGGTTTTGAAACTATCAACATTTTTTCTACTATTTTTCCCTTGCTATTGACCAGATTTTTTGTTTAATTTTCTGACAATAATTTCCCAGGCCTCTGCTGGAGGTAAAGAGACTCAACATTCAAACTAAAATGCCTAAATTTGCTTCTGTTATTGGAAAGCAAGTAATCCATTCTCTGGGAGAATGTTTTCTCCAAGGTAGCTTATATTTAGTGTTTACTGGCAATTGCTATAAGTACATTAATTTGTGTACACCAGTTATACACCCAAACAATCTGAAGTGACATTTAATTGTCTTTTTTCTCATGGTTGTACTGCCTAATTGCCCCAAGAAGGTGACATTTGTATGTTTTATTGAACCTCTGTGATCCTTTCGTGCAGCTGTTCCCACAAAGTGTATAAGAATTTGGTGCACCGGTGGAAAAATGATGAAATACATGACAGTCAGGAAAATGTATGACTTGGAGAAGGTGATATTGTTCCTATACATTTCTTAGTCTTACTGAATGATCTAGGTTGCTGGTTTGGGAGGTGTGATGAAGAAGTCTTGGTTGGTTGCTGCCACCCTTTCATTTAATTGTCAATTTTGCATGCCATTTTTGGAGGACCCATTCCTGCTCCTGATATATGGGCTTGAGAGTTTCAATGCCCCCATTCCTGCTCCTGATGTATGGGCTTGAGAGTTTCAATGCCCCCATTCCTGCTCCTGATGTATGGGCTTGAGAGTTTCAATGCCCCCATTCCTGCTCCTGATGTATGGGCTTGAGAGTTTCAATGCCCCCATTCCTGCTCCTGATGTATGGGCTTGAGAGTTTCAATGCCTTCCTAAAAGCAAATTCTCCACTTTGAATCTTTCCTCTTGTCTGCCTGGTAATCACCTGCCGTAGAAGAGCTTGGACAGCAAAAGGGGAGGATCATGTCACATCGACCTCACTGAAAACCATCAATTTCTCCACATATAGACTTGTCTGTGGTCCATCATTGACATCAACATCCACTTTAGAACGAACAAAGCTCGAGTAGAAGAAATGCTCGAGCCTGAAACCTTAGTTAATTACTGGACGACAATTTTTTTTTTTCAAACGTTTTCCTCCCTGAAAACAAAATGTGAATTTTGATAGACAACTTCATGCCGAACACAAGGATAATTTCAGATTTTCTGTTTCATGTTGGAAGTTGGAGAAACATTCAATTAACTATTATTGAATTCAGTACATTTAATCACATAATGATGCGGATGTAACGGCGGCTACATTGCTCCTGCAATAACGCACACAACCAGGCGGGTTGAGTTCAGTGAGCAGACTAGTTTATTGCTGGCTTCTGGGCTGCACTTATACTCCAAGCCCGGACCTGGCTGAGAACCGCGCTGGAGGGCGCTGATGTCACCCGGGTGTCATGTGGTCCCCCAGCGCGGGCTTCTGAGCCCCATGCTGGAAGGAAAGGAAAACCCCCCCGACGGTGCCATTTTGGCCGGCCTCCCCACCACGTAGCTTACAAGTGGGGCCGATTCGCCTGCCTAGTGATGAGCCGCCACATAGCCCCCCCCCCACCCCTCAGAACTGGTGCCAATGTCCTTTTTTGCCGGGTGGCCTCGCTTCTTGGGCTGGGCAACGACCATGGGCTTGGTGGGATCGAGATGCACTGGCTTCAGCCTGTCCATGGTAAACAGCTCATGCCTGCTGCTCAAGTCCAGTGTGAATGTTGAGCCGGAATGCTGTATAACCCTGTACAGCCCCTCATACGGTCGCTGCAGAGGTGCCACGGTTGGGCCCCGCCAAATGAAAATGAACTCCATGGAAAGCAGCTCGCCAGGAATGTGAGTTGGGCAGGTGCCATGCCTGGGTGGTGGTGGGGGTTCAAAGGAGTCCAAGCATGCTCTGAGATGAGGAAACCGCTCGGGATTGTGAGGTGCATTGACAAACTCACCAGGTAATGCCAACGGTGCACCGTAGACCAGCTCAGCTGATGACACCTGCAGATCTTCCTTGGGAGTGGAGTGGATGCTCAGAAGTATCTAAGGCAGTTTGTCCATCCCGTCTGGACCGGTGAGGCGGGCCATGAGTGTTGACTTAAGGTGGCAGTGCAGATGTTCGACCAGTCCATTGGCCTGCGGGTGGTAGTCCGTGGTGCAGTGTAGCTGTATCCCCAACCTGTTGGCGAGTTGTGCCCAGAGCACAGATGTGAACTGGGTGCCTCGATTGCTGGTGAGGTGAGCCGGGATGCCGAACTGGGCGACCCAACCATTCAACTGGGCTCGGGAGCAGGAGTCGGTGGAGGCGTCTGACATCGGATCGCCTTGGGCCAGTGAGTGGTGCGGTCCACCACCACAGGTAACGGTTGCCCCGGGAAAAAGGTAAGGGCCCGACGATGTCCACGTGTATTCCCGGACGTGCTCGAACTCCTGTATGGTGTGCCTGTGCACCTTGGATGTCTGGCAATGGGTGCATGCTCTGGCCCAGCCGGTGATCTGCTTCCGCAGCCCATGCCATACGAAATGTTGTGCCACCATCTGGACCATGGACCTGATGGACAGATGTGAAAGGTCATGGAAATGATGGAAGACCTGACTGCGCCACTGCTGGGGAACCACTGGCCGTGGGTTGCCCAAGTAGATATCGCACAGGATGGTGCCCTCGTCGTTCGGAGTCGGGAGGTCTCGGAACCGCAGGCCAGTGATGGCGGTCTTGATGGCTCTCATCTCCGCATCAGCTTCCTGGTCCTGGGCGAGCTGGTCGAAGTCGAGGCCGGGCGTCAGCGCACAGATGATCAGTCGCAAGAGTGCATTGGCAACCACATTGTCCTTGCCTGCCTTGTGCCTAATGTCAGTGGTAAACTCCAACACAAAAAAGAGGTGACGCTGCTGGCGGGCCGATCAGGAATCATTTGCCATCACAAGCACCTGGATGAGGGGTTTGTGGTCTGTGAAAATGGTAAAAGTCCTCCCCTCCATAAAATAACAGAAATGCCGCACTGCCAGGTACATGCCAAGTAATTCGTGGTCGAAGGCACTATATTTGTGTTTTGGTAGGTGAAACAGGCAGCTGAAGAATGCCAGTGGTTTCCAATGTTCATTCACCTGCTGCTCCAGGATGGCACCGATGGCTGTGGCAGAGACAACAACAGAGAATGCCATATGCAGGTCGGTGTGTGGGTGGGCGAGCATAGCGGCCTTCACCAGGGTGTCCTTGGTGGCCTTGAATGCGGTGCAGGCTTCTGGGTTCCAAGCGAGCATCTTGTGCTTGGCTGCGATAAGAGCGAACAGTGGGTGCATGATGCATGTAGCTCCCGGGATGAAGCAGTTGTAAAAGTTGACCATACCAGCAAACTCCTGCAGTCCCTTGAGGCTATCTGGGCATGGGAACTCCCTGATTGCTGTGACCTTTGCAGTGGCAGGCGTGGCTCCTTCGGCTGTGATGCCCCAGGAACTGCATGGACTCTATCCCGATCTGGCACTTGACCAGGTAGATGGTAAGGCTGAAGTTGGTCAGACAGGAGAAAAGGGCACACAGGTGGACCTTGTTTTGTACTCGGTCCTTGCTGATGAGGATATCATCCAAATAAATAAAGACAAAATCCAAGTCCCTGCCCACTGAGTCCATGAGGTGCTGGAAGGTCTGAGTGGTGTTTATAAGCCCGAATTGCATGCGCAGGAATTAGAACAAATCAAAAGGGGTGATGATGGCTGTCTTGGCTGTGTCCTCAGGGTGCTTGGGATCTGGTGATATCTGCTCACCAGGTCAACCTTGGAGAAGACCCTCATGCTGTGGAGGTTGGCCATAAAGTCCTGGATGTGAGGGATGGGGTAACGGTCAGGAACAATTGCCTGTTGAGCTGTCGATAGTCCCCGCAGGAACACCAGCTGCCGGAGGCTTTCGGGACCAGGTGGAGGGGTGAGCCCCTCGGGCTGTTGGACCGCCAAATGATCCCCAGCTCCAACAGGTGCGAAAACTCCTCCTTCGCCACCTGGAGCTTGTCAGGCGGGTGCTGCCGTGCCTTGGCGTGAACCGGTGGGGATGTGGTGGAACACCCCATGGCGCGGCGATGCAGCAGAGAACTGAGGCTTGAGGAGTGTTGTGAACTCATCCATGGTTTTCTGGAACTCATCTCTAGGTGTGCTGATCATGACCATCTATGGTTGCTCTGAGTGGGCGGCATCAAGGCAAATGGCCTGGAAGGTATGGGCATCCACAAGGCACCTCCAATGTCCACCAGAAGCTCATGTGCGAGGAGGAAGTCTGCACTCAGGATGGCAGTTGGGAGGGATGAGATGGTGAACCTCCAAGTGAAATTCCGTTGGCCGATATGCAAGTGGACTGTCTTGTCTCCATACGTCCAGATTGCCATTGCGTTGGCTGCACGGAGGGGCGGTCCACCAGGTCGGTTACTGGATTCGATGTCCGTGGCCAGGATGATGCTGATCTGGGCTCCAGTGTCAATGAGGAACCGCGGGCCGTTGACTAAGTCCCACAGGTAGAGAAGGCTGTGTCCTTGGCCAGCTGCCGCAGCCATTAACAGCGGCCAGCCTGGTCTTTTTCCTGGAATGAGCAGGGCTGATGACACTTCCGGGCCTTTGCTCCCCAGCACTGGTGGTAAAAGCAGAGGACTGAAGCAGATGCTGCAGCCTTGGTTATGCTCTTGGGGGCCCCTGCAGGGGCCAGGTGCTCTACCACAGTGCTAGGGGCGGGCTTGGTGTGGTCGTGCCGTGCCCGTCCCTCGTGACCTGCTGGACCTCCAAGCCTTCTGAGAATCATGCGTGCCAAAGCTCTTGGACCTTCTGAGTGACCTTCCTCAGGTCAGAGAAGCTCTCCTGAACCAGCAGCGGGCAGATGTCCCCGGGCATATGTTCGAGGAAGATGCACTCGAAAAGTGGGCAGTTAGCGTGCTCACCTATGAGCGCGAGCATCTCATCCATCAGTTCCATTGGGGACCTGTCCCCGAGGGCATTGAGGTGCAGCACCCGAGCGGCACGCTGGTGTCTGGATAGTCTGAGGGACCCGGTAACCATTCACTTGATAGTCTCGTACTTGTCCTTGGCGAGTGGGTGCTGAACAAGTTGCAGAACACATCTGGCAGTGGCCTGGTTCAGGGCAGCAACTACATGGTAGAACTTGGTCATGTCGGACGAAATCTGGCGGAGGTGAAACTGGGCCTCCGCATGGCCAAACCAGGTCTCCGGCTGCTGAACCCAGAATTCAGGCAGTTTTATGGCAATAGTGCTGATTCCAGGCTCGCTCATGATGGGTTCAAAGACATTTGAACCAGTCGGGGTCACCAATTGTAGCGGCAGCTACACTGCTCCTGCAATAACACACACAACTAGATGGGTTGAGCTCAGTGAGCAGACTAGTTTATTGCAGGCTGCTGGGCTGCACTTATACTCCCAGCCCAGACCTGGCTGAGAATTGTGCTGGAGGGTGCTGACGTCATCTGGGCATCACATGGTCCCCAAGCGCGGGTTTCTGAGCCATGAGCTGGAAGGAAAGGAAACCCCAGATGGCGCCATTTTGGCTGGTTGCCCCGTTGCGTGGCTTACAAGCCGGGCCGGTTCACCTGCCTTGTGGTGAGCCGCCACACTGAGACATTTGTACTCAGCATCTAATGCCTCTCAAGCCAATGTCCAACAATATTTGGCTAGTATTGATGGATTCCAGTTGCTCTGATACCACTTTTCCATGGTAACAATGTCCTGGTGAAACCTTTCACCATGTTCATCACTGACTGCTCCAAGATCAGCAGGGAAGATGTCCAAGTATGAATGTAAAAAATGAATTTTCAATAATACGTTGCACTTCATGGTTCTGTCTGCTTAAATAGACTTAAAATATGACAAGAAATCACAAAAATAGGTTATATCTAAAAATCAGTATGTGACAGGAAATTATTAAGGTGATTTTTGTTATCAGCAGACCAAAATTCATAAAATACATACAGAAGTGTACAGGAAGTAACATCTTCATTGTCCAGAGTTTTTTAAAAATATTTTATTTTTGATTTTCATAGACTCGTAAAAATTCAAACAAACAATACAATCCCTTTCAATACTCATATAACATACATGGTCTGTATTTATCACCCCCCCCCCATCTCCCCACCCCCCTACCCAAATACAACTGAGAATACAGTCAAATAAATTATACAGATACAAACACTGGTGGGTCAATGACCCCTACAGAAACCTAGGAAAAGAAACAACCAGGGTGACTAAATAAAAAAGGTAAGGAATAAAAAAGAAAGAACTAAATGCAAAACTAGAAAAGCAATTGTCTGCGTCATGTCCCACTTCCTTAACCCCTGCTGGGACAGATTGTTACAGTACCCATATTTCAATGGGGGGTAGTCAAATCTGCTTGCCAATGTATTTCAGATAGTGTTACCACACTCTAACGCATGTGCCATATTTCACACTTAGATTGTACATGATTTTCTCCAGGGGAATGCAACTCTGCATTTCCATTTTGCATTGTGTGGTATTTAATTGGGAGTCAGACTTACATGTAACTTCTATACACTTCTTGGTTACCGTTAAGGTGACATTCACAAATCGAATTTGGTATTTGGACAGTCTAAAATTCATCCTCAATATCCTCCAGAAAATATAATTCCAGATCCTGTGAAAAATCCACTTTTGTAATTTTTTTCAGAATGTCTCCCAAGTCTTCCCACAAGGATCTCACCCTTGAACAAAGCCAGGTGGAGTGGACAATGGTTCCAATCTCCATAGCACACCTAAAGCACATTTCTGAAATTTCTGGAGGTACAGCTGGTGCAAGAAGTTATATTGCACCAACCTTTATCTGGCATTGATGACTCCAGTCACACTGTCCAGACACAGATCTTGCCTAAGTCCGACTCCCATCTCTCTCTTGACCTGTGTAAGCCTGGCTTTGGGCCTGCACTTTGGAATATGTAATACATCTTAAAGATAAATTTACACACATTCCCCTTTCGAATTAGAATTTCCATGTCACCACAGTCAGGCAGGGTCATAGATAGTCCAATTTTTTTTTCCCTTAAGAAAGATCTTATTTGCAGATAGCAGACAAATGTTCTATTAGACAAATCGTATTTGGTCCTCAACTGCTCGAATGACATAAGATGTCCTCACTTGTAACACACTCTTTGATACACCTGATCAATTTATGGCACCAGGTGTCCAGAATTTTATTACCCAGAGTCAGGGCTATTAAATTATTCTGGGTCAAGGACATTTTGGGAGATATTTCCACCTTCCATCCAATGCACTGCTTTATTATTTTCCATGTTTGAAGTATATGCTTTAATGTGGGGTTATTCTCTTTGAGAATAATTTGGTGTATCACTTATATATGAATTCTCCTGCTATCTTTTCACCTACCACGTGTAGTTCAATTTGTGCCCATGAGGGTGGACCCCCTCCCTCAAAGAGTGAGGCGATGAACTTTACCTGGGCTGCCCAGTAATATTTTTTTGAAATCAGGTCATTTTAAACCCCCCAAATTATAGTACCACATCAATTTTTCGATGGGGATTCTAGCAATTTTATTGCTCCACAGGAAATATCTGACATATTTGCTGAGCATCTTAAAAAAAGAGCCCTGGGACAATGAAATGGGTAATGATTGAAAAAGATACTGGAGCCTTGGCATCACCTTCATTCTGACAGTTAATTCTGCCCATCAGTTTTATGGGCAGAGACCTCCATCTATCAAGGTCCTCCTCAATCTTCTGGAGAAAATGGAGATAATTAAGTTCATATAAGTTGCATAGATCTTTGTCTACCTTTTTTTTTAATCCAAGATATGCGGCCATTTAAATTGGCTTCCCTGTTGATATTGTCAATAATCCCTGTTTGTCAAAGGAATAATCTCACTTTTGTCCAGATTTACCTTATACCCTGAGACCTTCCCATTATCCTCCCCCCTCCCCAGTGTCTGTCAAATATACTAACACATTGTCAGTGAAAAGGTTGATTTTGTGTTCCACCTGGCCCACCTTGAACCACTTTATGTCTGGATCCTGCTGAATGGCTTCCACCAGTGGTTCAATTGCCAGTATGTACAGTGCTGGGGACAATGGATAGCTCTGCCTTCTGGACCTGTTCAATGGAAACACTGGAGACATTTGCCCATTTGTAATAATTTTAGATATGGTTTATAGTGGAGTGTCCTCATCCAATTAATAAATGTTTAACCCAAACCAAATTTCTCCAGAACCTTAAACTAAAAGTTCCACTCCAATCTGTGACTGTACCAGACGTACTATATTAAGCAATATAGCTATGTTGTTTACTGATTATCTTTTTTCTACAATTCCAGCTGGTCTGAATTCACTAATTTCATCAAATATTCTGACAACATATTAGCCAATACTTTTGCAATGATTTTACAGTATGTATTCAATAATGAGATCAGTCTAGACTAGATTCAATGGGTCCCTGCCTCTGTGATGATTGCTGTTGAGAAAGACTCCAGAAGGGTATGTGTCTCTGCTGCCTGATCCACCATTTTCATGAGAAAGGGCATTAAAAGATCTTTGAACTCTTTATAAAATTTCACCAGGATAACAACCCTCCCCCAGTGATTTTCCAGCTTACAAAGAGCTCAGGGCCCATGCAATCTCCTCTTTAGAGAAAGGGGCACTCATCCCCTCTCGCTCTTCCTGATCCAAATTTGGTAGTTCCAATGAAAGCAAGAAATCATCTTTTTTTGGTAGGATCACCCCCTGACTCAGATTTTTACAATATCTTATAAAACTTTCTACATGTTTCATTTAGTTATTTAAGTTTATATGAGATCTTGCCTTCCCCTGTCTGAATCACCTTGATTGTTCTTGAAGCTTCTTCTGCCAGGACAAAACTTTATGGGCCCTCTCCCCAGCTCCCAGTACTGCTGTCTAGATCTTAAAATCAACTTTTCTGTCTTGTATATTTGTAAGGTATTATATTTGATCTTTTTATTCACCAAATTCCTGTATTTTTCCTTTGTGTCTGATCTTTAATAACTGTTCTTGAGTTGAGCTATCTCCTGTTCTAAAACATTAATCTCTTTCATGTGCCCCTTTTTGATGTTCATGGTATATCTCATTATCTGGCCCCTTAAATAAGCCTTCATTGTGTCCCACATTAAGAAGTTATTCTCAGTAGAGAGGTAGTTTGTCTCACAGAACATTTCTATCTGAGCTATAACAAAGGTAAAAAATTGTGGTTTTCCCAACAGCAGCATGTTTAGATGCCATCTATACACTGAGGCCTGCTTATCTAGCATTATGATGGAACAATTCAAGGGTGAGTGGTCCGACAGTAGCTGAGCCATGTACTCAGTTTCCACAATCGTACCCTCCATTTGGGCTGATGCCAAAAATAAATCAATTCATGTTGTCTCGAATAAAAGGAGTAATCCTTTTCTCTCTGATTCAGCCTTCTCCAGTCATCGATGAGGTTAAACTCTTTCATGAAGGCCAGGGTAGATTTAGCTGCCCTGGCCCTTGTTATCTTCTTTGTTGATTTATCCATGACCAGATCCAGACAAAAATTGAAGTCCCCTCCAATCAGTTACTTTCAAGAATATCTATAAAATTCACATCATTGAAATTTGGGGCATATATATTCATAAGTGTCTATGATTCAGAGTATATTTGACAATGCATCACACGAATCTCCCCACCGGTCAGTGACCACATCCCAGACCACCACTGGAACATTCTTCCCTATTAGGATAGCCTTCCCTTGCTCTGGAATTGAAGGAGGATGATGCTACCTGGCCCATCCACCCCCCTTTAACTTTGTATGCTCTTACTTTTTAAGGTGGGTGTTCTGCAAAAGCATTATGTCTGCATGCATTTTTTTCTAAATATGCCAAGACTCTTTTTCTCTTTATTAATCCATTTATTCCATTTATGTCAAAACTTGCAAATTTAATTGGCTTATCTATTACCCCAGAGCCTTTCTATGATCCTTTTCCCCCTTCCTTCTTGTCCTATGATACTTATCTTCCATCCCAATTGACTGTCTAGTGTTATCTTTACCTCCCATGGATGCTGAAAAACCTGCTGAGTTCCTCCAGCATTTTTGTGTTTTTAACAAGTTATGAGATACTGCCTAAGACAACAGTGTATTAAATGCACAGTGTGCCAGTGATGAAGGGAGTGGATACATAAATCTGTGGATAAACCAGAAAACAAATGCTCTGCTCTGTTCTGATTATTTTCACAGTTCTTCTGTGTTGTTACAACTGCACCTATCAAACCAAGTGGAGAGAATTCTTTTGGACTCCTGACTTGTGTTTTCTAGATTGTAAAGAAGATTTGGAGGGTCAGTTGGTGAGCCACTTGAAACAGAAAACTTAACTGTGAAATGATTTGGTAGTCAAAATATGAGTTTGAGATGAACTCTTGCTCACAGAGATGCTCAGGATTTTGATGGCAGGAAATCCAAAGTTTGAAGTTCTATATTTCATTATTGTCCATTCCCTCTTGATCACCATTATGTTACACTGGGGTCACAGTAATATTGTTTAACATTTTCAGCCAGAACTTGCTTGTATGTATGGATTGTCTCATTGCCTAATAAATTATAAATTGAGAAGAAGACTGAAAAATAATTATTAAATAGTGTCCCTTCTAGACTTGTGAGTCGAGGAAAGTCTGTGATAAATTAGTTGAATATAATTAGACCTTTAGATGCTTCATTGAGGAAGACCAGAAACCATGTCCTGGGGCAGAGATGAATAGCTGCCATCAAGCAGAACAAATATTAATTTTTCTCCAAGTTACACTTTTAAATGTCTTAATGTCACTTTACACCTTATCTCTGATGTTGAAACATGGTATTCATGTTAGCAGTGAGGGCAAGATTGAGAGTTGGATGAAATTGGGAGCACTGGCTAGCAATTAAATCACATTTAAAAGCACGACTGACAGAAGATCATTGCAAATTAGTTGATGGGGTGGTAAATTGTTGGATTGAATTTGTCTTGAATTGGTTGTGTATATAGGCACCTCAGTCATTGTTCCCATTTTTGGAGGAAATAACATTGTTTTCATTGTTGCCGTTGAACTCACATTTGGCTTTAGAAAACCAACATTGAAGATAATGAAGATCTGAAATGAAAGGAGAGAATGCATGAACTACTGTACTCCAATGGCCAGGCAACATTTGAGATGAAAGAAATAGAGTTAACCCTTCAGGTTAACAACATTATCAGAACTAAAAAAGTTAGAAAGCAGACATGTTTTATGTCCAAAAAAAAGGGGAGACTGAGGAATGGCCCATAGTAGATAAAGGCCCATAGAGATGGACAGAAGTGATGGAGGTGCCAGTTGAGAGAATGAGGTGCAGGTTTGCTGATCTATGCGGAGGAGGTGCGAGTAGGACCAGAAGAAGGAAAACAGAGGGTGAGAGCTAAATGAAAGAGGAGAAAATTAGCAATGCTGTAACTGGGATATACAAACTGGAAAAGCAATACATTGTACTTTCTGGAAACCTGAAATTAAAAGCAGAATACTGAAACATCTAGCAATTCAGGAAACGTCTGTGAAATGAGAAACAGTTTTATCATTTCAGTCTACAAAGTGTCATGCATGACCTACTGTGTTTTTTTCAGTACTTGTGCAGCACTAAATCCCATGGCTGTTCTATCCTGCTTCCATCTGGTCCCAATTGTACTTTCTCATCATACATTAGTCCTATCACCCTGGGAAATCAATCCAGTAAATTTTTGCTGGTCTCTCTCCATAGCAAGAATGTCTTTCATAGATTAGCAGACCAGGTAAATATGCATGGTATGAACTCACCAAGGGCCTTCAGTAAGTTATTCCTGGTCCTGTACTCAAATCATCTTGCTATGAAGGCCAATATACAATTTGCCTTTTAACTACCTGTTGCACCTGCATGCTTTTTCTAATCAATTGCTTGAGTGTGAAGGCAAAGAGTGAACTGCTCTAGAAATATAAATTTCTTGGTGTTCTCTGCTTATTAGAAATGATCCAAATATCTTCATAGCACTGGTTTCCCATCCTGGGATCATCCTATATATTCTATACAGCTTAATTTAGATTATCAAATAACTTAATAATAAGAGAAATGTTTATATTTTATGAAAAGTGTTGTGTTCATATCATTTTAAAATAAAACTAGATGATGTGCTTTTTTATGTGAAATTATAATGAGCAGAAATTTTATTTATTCAAAAGAAAGATGGTTTGGGAAGGTAATACTAATGAGAAGAGAAATAATTTTTGCACTATTTTGTCAGTCAATATGCTATCCTTCCTATAAAGAAGCAAGAAGAATTGAACCAGTCCTGAGCAATGAAGCAAGTCCTAAGGTTAACCTAAAAAGAGAAGATTTGTGTGATGTTGGTCACCATGTATTTATTTTCATTGTGAGAAAACAGAATACAAGCAAATTATTTTCATATATAGCAAATTGAATCCTGATATAAACTAAATACAAACATTAGAAACTGGAATTAAAGATTGAAAATAAAGACATAAGTATGTTCTAATGAGTTATGTGACAGAATATAGATATGTTTCTGAGAGATAAATTGGGGCAGGTTTTAGTTTTGATCACATACAAACACTTTAAAACAGATCTTATTTAAAATACTGGAGCTCTGCTAATGCTGGACATGTCAGGGCCTCAGAGCCTTTGCAAAAGCTTTGGAAAGCGCCCAAGAGATTTCACTAATGGATTGTTGTTTACAAAAAGGCAACAGATGAAAGAGTTTGTTGGAGCTGCATATCGTCTGGAAGGGAACTTGCTGTTCCAAGAGGGTCATGTGGTTTTGCAAGCAGAGAAAGTCAAATAGAGTGTCAGAGAGAGAGAGAGAGAGAGAGAGAGAGAGAGAGAGAGAGAGATCAGTTCTTTAGTGATCCTGTCAGCAACAGCAGCTGGGACTCGAAAAGGACAAGCTGGCAAGCTTGTGGAAAGCCCCATTTAGAAGATGGGTTGTGAGTTCTCAGTTCAGTCTGGTAAAAGCCCTTGTGGTTCATGCAAGAGGAGAGGACTGGCTGTATAATGTTTCACTTGAAATAAGTGAAACAAGAAGGAACTCTGTGGTGACCTGAAAGAAAGAAGTTATAATCTCAAGAATCCTGAGTGGTCAAGTTTCTTCAGCAAGACACTGAAGTGGCTGGGTGTCCATTGTACAACAAATCTCTCTCTGAAAACTGACAAGAACCTTCCTAAGCAATAATCATTTACCTTTCAAGCACCAAAACCTGGTGGAACTTAATAAATGTTAAATTATGTGCCCGGTATAAGAATTGCGTGCAACAAGTGAACTTGGAGGAATGAGAAATGAGATTGGACTGTAAATCAAAGAATTTTTCTGAACTTACATACATGTGCACTTAGAATTAGAAGGGGGTTAAGTTAGGTTAGTTAAGTCAAAAGTGATGTTAAAGTGTGATTCTGTTTTCACGTTTAAAGACAATTAAAAGCAACTTTTGTTTAAGTAACCATTTGTCTTGGTGAATATCTATTGTTGCTGGGTTTTGAGGTCCTCTGGGCTCATAACAGTAAATGCTTATAAAGCTTAAAGCAGGGGTGTCAAACTCAAATTCACGGAGGGCCAAAATTAAAAACTTGGACTAAGTCGAGGGCCGAACTAAATAATTATTGAAAATTTTCAACAACATCTGCATGTTTTCTCTTCTTTCAACATATGTAATGTTAAACTTTAGGATATAATTTTAGGAGGATAATGTTACAGGCCAGGAGTAGGTAGCTCAAGTTCACCCTTTGCTTGACCTGAGGGAAACATATTTGGTCCCTGTGGAGATGTAGTCAGCATTCACAGGCTGTGTCCATTTTGGCCTGCATCAGGATTCAGCATTTCCTGCTCACTCCTCAGGCTCTAGGCCTCTATTCACCCTCGACCCACCATCCCTCTACCTGACCAGTCCTTTACCCAACCTCTACTCACCCCTCACTCCACTCGCTCTGCCTCTACCCACCCCATCCTATACACGCCCCTCTACTGCCTCTCCCCTCAACCTGTTCCTCCCTCTACCCATCTCTCACCCTCTAATCACCCCTCCCCTACTCACCCTGCCCCTCCCCTTTTACCTCTTCCCTATCCACCCCTCCTTCTACTCATCCCTCCCTCTAACTGCCCCTCACACCACCATAACTTATCCTGCCCATTACTCCTCACCTACACCCTCTGCCCACCCCTGCTTACCCACCCACTCAGGCCCAGCGCGCTGCCGATCAGCCTTTGCGGACAGCCACCATCTCTCTCTTCACGTGCAGGGCCGAACCAGCCGTCCCTGGGGTCCGCGCGGGTGCAAGCGCTGAAGGCCGTGGCGACCAGGAGAAGTGCGCTCGCGCTGTGGAAGGGCCGTCCGGTGCCAGTCGCGCGGGGCTCACGCTGCCCGGGGGCCGTGCGCAGCCTGCCATGCCCGTCGCACCGACAGGAAATCACAGGCGCTCGCCCATCCGCCGCACCGCTCGACAGGTGGGAGAAGTGACTGGTTGTGCGGGGAGCCTATCAACCGGCTTGCCGGCTGATGACATCGACAGACTTCTTGTGTTACAATTTCTCGTGTTACAATGGGGAAGGATGTGCAATGAAGGGGGAGGATGGTGGGGGTGACATTACCAAAAAACAGCATCGGCTCTCGCTGCAGGGCAGGCCACCTCTAATACATTTTTGAAATGATCTTGCGGGCCAAATATAATTATATTTGGCCCGCGGGCCAGAGTTTGACATGTGTGGCTTAAAGGATTTTAATTTCAGTGATAAAAATAAGATAGTTATTTTTTTTATAGAAAAGGAATGAATAAAGAATATTTTTTTTTCTCAGTTTGTTTTAACTTTTTCACTCATGGCTCAGTTAGTAGTAACATTGAGAGTGTAAATGAGTGCTTTTTGGTCACCATGGTTTTTTGGGTCTGAATGTCCTGTTTCCATGCTGTATGACTCAATGATTCAATGTCTTGGACAATATTTATCACTCACTGCTCTGTTTCTTATAGGACAATATCGAGGACGCTTCAAAAATACATCCTTTCATTGTAACCTGCACAAACAAAACCTGAGGTCAGACACATGATGTAAATGAAAGGCAATTGAACCACTGGGAGGGTATTTTTCAAAGACGAAAGATATGGATCGAGTTTCTTCGACTTGAGGATGATGTCGCTAAGATCTAGTTGTTTATATCTGAAAATTCAAAGAAATCTGGAAAATCATCTAAAAAGATGCTCTGACAATTATATTCAAATAATAATTGTGAAAAATTTCAAGATGAACTAACAGGTAAAGCAGATACATGGCAGATATAATCCTACATAAAATGAAATGAAGCAGTATCATTTGGCTGGTGGGACTGGAAAATTAAAATGTACCATAATTAGGAAGGACCATTCACAAACAAAACTAAGGTGAGTCTACTGAAACAGTATTTGGAGTATTATGTATAATTTTGGGTGCTCAGTTATTTAAAAAAAAACCCAGAAAGAACAACATAGATTCAGGCAGAGATGTAGATGAGGCTATAAAGAAAAAAATGGAAGTCAGCACACTCGATTATAAAGGTTTGCAAGAAGATAAGTAGTTCAAATGTCTTTCTACTTGATAGTCAGGTATTATGGGTTGATATTAATTTTTGATAATCACAATGAGTC
Source organism: Narcine bancroftii (assembly GCF_036971445.1). Lineage (NCBI taxonomy): Eukaryota > Metazoa > Chordata > Chondrichthyes > Torpediniformes > Narcinidae > Narcine > Narcine bancroftii. The sequence goes on along the minus strand of NC_091472.1, from coordinate 51,679,418 downwards.
AACATGAAAACTATGGACTTCTGGTTAGGGTGTGATATGGAATAAACATCTCTGTCATAGCTCCATACCTTCAGTATACTTTTTCCTATTTTCTATTTAAAAAAAAATTAAAGTAGTGTTGAAATGCATATTCTTTGCTTGAAATGGATGCAAGATCAGTAAAAGCAAAAATAAATGGAAAGAAACAAGAAACTCCAGCTCACCTACAGGCAAACTCAATTACTGAGGGCTCCTCCAAAGCACTTGAACAAATCAAAGAATTTTTCAATGCAGGATTTAAAGTCTAGATCAGTGGTTTTAAACTGTCCCCCTAAACTCACATTCCACCTTAAGCAATCCTTATGCCATAAGTGTTCTGTGATTAGTAAGGGATTGCTTAAGGTGGTATGAGAGTGGAAAGAAAATGTTTGAAAACCATTGTTTTAATTGTACCTAATTGACTCTTTATGTGCATGATTTTATAACTCCAAAGGAAAAAGGACAATGACACTTTTTTTTCAAGCAAAATATTTCAGTAACAGTTGGATCAGAGCAGTGATTCTCAACCTTCCCTTCCCACGCAGACACCACCTTAAGCAATACTCACTTAACTAATTGCTTCAGGTAGATGTGAGTTTGAGGGGGGCTGTTTGAAAACAACTGGTCTAGATGATAGGCTTTTGGCAGTGGAAAATTGACTTGCACAGGTCTTTCATTCTACAGAAGAGCAAGGTAAACATTTGATCTCAGTAGAATCTACTACACTTGATCTTAGTCAAAAGGCCAAGAAGTGATCAGTAGATCTACTTTAAAGGATCTGAACAACCAGGTCTGCCACCTGGAAGAAACAACAAGAGACTAATGGCAAGAATTACCAATTTGGGAAGTCAAAGTAGGTCACAGAACCTGTGTATTATAGGCTTGACTGAAGATACTGAAACTGATACGCTTACTAAATTTTTCTCTGATTGTTGGTAACGGTGTTCGTGGATGAGATGTTTCCAAAACCACCCGAGGTTGACAGAGCACACGGTTTATTATTTCCTAAGCCTAAATTGGGGAAAAAACCACATTCGGTGGTTAGACACCTACATCGTTATCAAAGGAAGAAACTGCTGATCTGTGAAGCCTGTTTTAAAGCTACACTGCAATAAAATGGGAAATAATTTAGAATTGTGGAAGATTGCCTTCCTGAAGTCATGAAACAGCGGGCTGTCTATAGAGATATCAGAGTTATATAAGCATGGGTATAAACATGTTCACAGCACGTCTTTGGACCTCTCTTACCAGCAGTTACAAGAAATGGTGGAGCATGCTCAGGAGTACATTTGTAAACTCCCTGCTCTAATTCCTGAATGAAATTCTCTCTTTTCTTTCTGTTGAATGGGTGTTTTGAACTGATGACTACATTTTAATATGTTAAAGGTTTAATCATTTGTTTTTTAGGCTTTCACAGGGAAAGCATTGATATTGTGAGCTGATTTAATTTGGAGTGATTGAAGGAAAAGAATTCAACACACTTTGATTATATTTATAGTTCTAGCAAAATAGGATAGAATCTTTTTGAGAAGTCTTTAATTTTTTTTGACATGCATTGTGATTTAGACTGAACATGGAATATTTTGGTCTAGTATGAACAGTTGTAGGGTAATACTTATTATTTTGCTTTAGAGCAGGAATGTTTAATCTCTACTGGAAGATTGTGGGTTTCTAGAATTAATTAGTGCACTATTAGTCTATTCAACAGCCTTAGGGGGGTGGAATGGGAAAAGGAAAGGGGTGGGTTCATGGGTCTTCTGCATTGCCATGGTGCTTTATTGTTATGGGCTTTTTGGTTCCAGCTTATGGAGTTATACTCTCTGGTTTAATAAGGCTATCTGCAGGCTGGAGGTCATTGTTCATTATACACAAACTCGGCTCTGCACATGCACAATGAAATCTCTGTAATTCATTTTACTGTTAGTGTTTACTTTTTATAACTGAGTGAACATGAATAATCCTATTAAGTTGCTGAGTTGGAATGTGAAAGACCTAAATCATCAAGTAAAATGAAGGAAAATGGCTTCACATTTGAAACAACTTAAACCTGCAATTATATTTTTACAGGAGACATATATATATATATATATGGCAGTGATATTTTATGCCTGACGTTGTAGTGAAAAGGACAACAATATTATTCGTCCTTTCAAGCTAGCTAATCAGAATATTCCTTTTTAAGTATACATAATGTTGTTTTGGATTCTAACAGTTGTTTTATTATTGTTTCAGGGAAATTACATGATAAAATTGTGGTTTTCCCAAATGTTTATGCTCCTAATGAGTCAAGATTTTATTTTTTTTTACTTCTTTGCCAGATTTAAGTTTATAGTCGTCTATTCTAGGCAGGATTTCAACTGTTTGTTGGACCCTTTCCTAGATCATTCATCTTTTAATCCAGCTACGTTAAATAAACTTTCCTTATTAACATATTCTTTTCTATTGGATTAAGGCATTTCAGATGTATGTCATTTTTTAAAATCCTACAAATAGAGAGTATTCTTTCTTTTCCCAAGTTCACCACACTTATTCATGTATTGATTTTTTAATTTATTATCATTTAATTCCATTAGTGCATTCTTGTGAATATCACAATATTGTAATATCTGTTCATGTCCCTGTTACAATGTCAATGAAACTGGTGCTAATAATTCAGTATTATTAACAAATAAGGACTTGTTTACATTTATGGAAGAACAGATAATTTTATTTTTTAATACTAATCTTTCCTTGTAGACCTCTATAATTTATAAGAAAGACCTTCAAAGTATATGGGATACTTTGAAGGCATTTTTATGGGCAGATAATTTCATATATTCATAATTAAAAAAAGGAAGACTAATAAAGAAAGATCTGAGTTGATTAAACAAATAAACAGTTAGGTCAACAATAGGCTCAAACTAAAACTCAGATGTGTACAAAAGAATGGATTGAACTCAAAACTGAATTTGATCTCTCAACATATCCAGTCGAATGTCAACTTTTGAAATCTAGATTTTACATTCATGGTGATAAATCTGATAAGTTTTTGGCCAACCAACTGAGAGGATTTGGTACTAAGCAACCAATTACAAAGGTTCATAAAGATAATGATATTATGACTTCAGATATTTGACTGTATTTTTTAGACAGATTAAATATCCCCAAGATTTTTTCAGATAGTAAAATTAGACTGGTTGAATCTATCTCACTAGAGAAAATAACAGTTGCTATTTCCTCATGACAATCTGGAAAGGCCCTGGATCCATGGGTTTTCCTGTGGAATTTTAAAAATTATTTTCTCAATTGCTCACACCTCACTTGAATGTGGCTTTTACAGATTTGTTTAAACAGGGTAAACTTCCTGATTCATTTAACAAGGCTTGAATGTCTTTAATTGTGAAGAAAGGGAAAGACGCAACTGCATGTTCCACCTATAGATAAATTTTCTTACTGAATGTTGCTGCTAAAATTTTGGCTAAAGTTTTAGCCAATAGGATGGAAAACATTTTATGGTCAGTTATTTCTAAAGATCAGATGGGGTTTATTAAAAACCGATATTCATATTTCAATATACTTTGCTTAATGAATATTATGTACTTGTCCTCTGGGAAAACTCCTGAATGTGTTCTTTCATTAAATGCAGTAAAAGCTTTTGATTGAAGAGAATAAGCAAATCTATTTACAAACTTTCAAATTTTTAATTTTGGTTCTGATTTTATTACATGGGTTAAATTATTGTACTTATGGCCATCCGCCATAATTTTTACTAATTTACAACAATGGCAGCCTTTCAATCTGAAATGTGGCATTCCTCAAGTAATCCCATTAAGCACTTTATTATTTGATCTGGCGATTGAATTATTGGCAATTGTAAGTGTAAGGACATCTTGGAAATATGGAGGGGAAAGGGATTGAACTTGAAGTCTTCCTTTATGCAGATGATCTCTTACTTTTCATCTCAGATCCAGTGGCCTCCCTCCCCCATGCAATGCCATTACTTTCACAGCTCAGTTAATTTTCAGGATATAAATTGAATGTGCATAAAAGTGAACTTCTTCCATTGAATTCTTCTACAGCATTTTATGATGGTTCTCCTTTTAAGATTGTTAAACGTCTATTTACTTTTCTTGGTATTACAATTAAAAAGAAACATAAACATCTTTTTTAGTGAGAATTATCTTGCTATGCTTAAAAAAGTGAAGCATTCTTTGACCCAATGGTCATCTTTGTCTGCAACTTTAGTTGGCCATGTAAATTCTATTAAAATGAATATTTTACCTAAATTTTTCAATCTCTTCCAATTTTTGTTCCTAAATTGTTTTTTTTTACTTACTTGACTTGGCTCTATCATCTTACATATGGAAGAGTAAACATCCTCACCTTAGTAAAGCTCTTCTACAGAGATCTAAGAGAGATGGTGGAATGGGTCTCTCTAACTTTTACTATTGGGTAGTCAATACATGAAATTTTATGTATTGGTCCTTTTTCCATAATCATTCTGACCACCCATTATAGGTATCAATGGAGGTGATTTCTGAATTCCGCCCAAAACGTTTCTAATTTAGCACTTCTTGACTCTTCACTTCCATTTTCAACTAAGTTAATAGATAATCCACTTGTTAAATATTCTCTAAGAATTTGGGCACAGTTCAGAAAATATTTTGCATTTCATAATTTCTTTCTTTCAAGCCCTATTGTATCCAGTTATTTTTTTCAACTTTCTTTACATGATGCTATTTTTCAGAGATGGTATAGAGAGGATATTCAATGTTTTGAGATCTGTTCATTAATGGATATTTTGCATCATTTGAGCAGCTTTCTGCTAAATTTAACCTGCCCACATTACATTTTTTTAGATATTTGCAAGTCCAGCATTTTCTTGAATGACAACTTTCTGATTTCCCAAGAGAGTCTGAATCAAATGTTATTTACGAGAAATTGTTATGTTTAAATCAGACCATATTAGCTAAAAATAAAAATGCTTGGGAACAGGATTTAAATGTGACTATATCAGATGTGGATTGGGACATCATTCTTAAGTTGGTTAACAGCTCTTTGTTATGTGCTCCTCATGGTTTATTACAATTTAAAATGGTACAAAGAGCACACACGTCTACATCTAAATTTTCTCAGTATTATTTTGATATGAGTCCCTGTTTTATAAGAACACAGAAGCATCATTCATTCTTATGTTCTGGACATGTCCTAGCTGAGAAAAATATTGGAGAGAGGTTTTCCATACGTTGTCATCATTTTTTTAAATATAGATTTAATGCTGAATCCTTTGGTGGCTCTCTTCGATACAATGGGAGTGAAATGATTCTTTTTTTGTCTTTGGTCCAGAGTTCTGCTATCTCTTTTGCCTCTCTTTTGGTGAGGTGTGCAATTTTACTTAAATGCTGCCCCACCTACTCATGATCAATGGAAAAGATTTGTTATTCAGTTAATAATACATATATAAGATTTCAGACATTATGAGGGTCATTTATGACTCACTTTCTTACTTTATAATTTCACGTCAATGGAATTAAATTGTCTGACTCATATCTTTTCCATTTACACATTTTTTTATACTTCGTTCTTCTGTTGGGCAGGGGTTTTGACTTTTTTTTTCCTTGTATTTTTTCTGTTTGTTCCATTTTGTTCTCTTCCCTTTTTTTCTCTTTTTGTTTTTTTTTTAATTCATTTTGATATTATCTCTTTTTATATTAAAATATATAGTACTTGCAATACAAATTTGGATATGATTTACAACTTATTTACATTTTTGATATACTGTATGTTTTAATAGTTTTGTGTAACTACCTTATCATATTATTCATATGCTCTTTATTAAAATCAATAAAAATATTTAAAAAGAAAGAAAAATAAAAGCTATAAAAAGCTTTATGTGAAATGAAGTACATAGTATTCTCCACATGAACTATCATTGAAACAGAATCTTTTATTTTTAAATAAGGAAATGATGGCTTGAAAAGTGAGAGCAATTAAAGGATTAGAGCAGTGAACAGTAGGACTGTATTAAATAGTCCATGTTGAAATAATCAGTGCAAATGTGTTGGTCTAAGTTACTTGTTTCTGAGCTGTAACATTCAGCCATGTCTGAGAACAGTATAAATGATCAGAGACTTGGCACAGACACAAACAAAATTCCACCAAAAGTGGTTGCCAAGAAGATAATTCCTTTTACCACTGGCTTTTAAAAATGTCAAGAAAACAGTGGGCTAATTTTGTTAATCCAGGAGCTTGCTTAAGTTTTAAATTATATCGATGATTACTATCTACATACTTGGCTACATTTTCAAAAAAATATTATTGCATTTAAGAGTCAAGGCATGGCTCTAACAGCATTTTATTTATGATTCTAAGTTCTTTAGATCTTCTTCTTCTTTGGCTTGGCTTCTCGGACGAAGATTTATAGAGGGGGTAAAAAGTCCACGTCAGCTGCAGGCTCGTTTGTGGCTGACAAGTCCGATGCGGGACAGGCAGACACGGTTGCAGCGGCTGCAGGGGAAAATTGGTTGGTTGGGGTTGGGTGTTGGGTTTTTTCTCCTTTGCCTTTTGTCAGTGAGGTGGGCTCTGCGGTCTTCTTCAAAGGAGGTTGCTGCCCGCCAAACTGTGAGGCGCCAAGATGCACGGTTTGAGGCGATATCAGCCCACTGGCAGTGGTCAATGTGGCAGGCACCAAGAGATTTCTTTAGGCAGTCCTTGTACCTTTTCTTTGGTGCACCTCTGTCACGGTGGCCAGTGGAGAGCTCGCCATATAACACGATCTTGGGAAGGCGATGGTCCTCCATTCTGGAGATGTGACCCACCCAGCGCAGCTGGATCTTCAGCAGCGTGGACTCGATGCTGTCGACCTCTGCCGTCTCGAGTACTTCGACGTTAGGGATGAAAGCGCTCCAATGGATGTTGAGGATGGAGCGGAGACAACGCTGGTGGAAGCGTTCTAGGAGCCGTAGGTGATGCCGGTAGAGGACCCATGATTCGGAGCCGAACAGGAGTGTGGGTATGACAATGGCTCTGTATACGCTTATCTTTGTGAGGTTTTTCAGTTGGTTGTTTTTCCAGACTCTTTTGTGTAGTCTTCCAAAGGCGCTATTTGCCTTGGCGAGTCTGTTGTCTATCTCATTGTCGATCCTTGCATCTGATGAAATGGTGCAGCCGAGATAGGTAAACTGGTTGACCGTTTTGAGTTTTGTGTGCCCAATGGAGATGTGGGGGGGCTGGTAGTCATGGTGGGGAGCTGGCTGATGGAGGACCTCAGTTTTCTTCAGGCTGTCTTCCAGGCCAAACATTTTGGCAGTTTCCGCAAAGCAGGACGTCAAGCGCTTTAGACGCTTAATTAATGTTTAGATAAACATTAATTAAATGACTAAGTATATTTAATGGCAATCTGTGCTGTACAGATGGACCAAAGCACAATTCATGATTCATTGCTTTTAATATGTGTTATACTACCTATGTTGCTTTCTTCAATACAATTTATGTATTGTGAATCCCCTCACAATATTAGTTGGACTCCTACCTATTTTTGTACCTTTTTTTGTACCCTGATGACACTTAAGCAGGTTTCTTACTTAAACTAATAATTCCTGATATCATTAAGCATAAATAATTACCAAGATATTAAGTTGGATTTAGTTGTAGTAAACATTGTTTTCCAAATATTAACTGAAGTTTTAATGGTACCTTAAGTTTATATTCTACCTAGATATAATTCCAGGGCGTCGTGGACATCTAGGTACTTGGTCAGAGGTAGAATTAACTGATTACTCATGTTGTAAATTCCAATCAGTTACAGGATATATACCAATCACACATTGTCTTATTCTTTGTGCACAAAACCAAGCATTATTTTTTAAAAATAAATTTAATATAACGTATAGCACTTTAACATTGGCCATAAAATTGCTCAAAGTTTCCCATATACAGCTATTAATATGTCAAAATGCAATATAATGTCATGTGTAAACCAGATGTACTATAGTCCAATACTATTCTTGTAGCAGTTTACTGTTCATTTTCTCCAATCTGCTTTCTCTTAGTGCTAGAATGAAATTAATGGTCCTGGAGGTGTCATTTTTATAGACAGTGCAAAATTATTTGGAAATGTTTTTAAAAAACTCATGACAATCAATGTGTTTTTTTTTAACATATGAATGATACAATCTTGGTAATTTGATTTTTAAAAATAATTATCTATTTTAAAGTGCACTGCAGAGGTTTAATCAGTACAATATTTGACAGTACAACTCCAATTATTAGAAATCAGACTCTCTAAATTAATTTAACTGAAATTTTAAAAAAAATTCAGATAAATGATGATATCCAAAACAAATTAGAAATCCTCATTTATATAAAAATTTTTCAGTGCCGAACTGACCTCCCAGGTTGAAAAAAAAAATTCACTCGACATGAAATTAGAACAACAATTTTCCTCAATTCAGGTAACTTACTCCCTCTCTCTTTCTACTTCTTCTTTACTTTCCTCTATTGACCTTTCTCTCCAACTTTCCCTCTTAAACTGAGTGCCACTGTCTCCCACCTGCAAGCGTTCCAAAAAATCCCTTGTCCTGGTTCATGAAGAAGAAAGGCCTCCCAGGCAGGAACAGGGAGTGAGGACTCCTGGGCAGGAGCAGGACCTTAAGCTCAGTGGTGTTCCCTCCCTCCCCTTTCCTTCTATCCCCTTCCCTCCCTTCCTACTCGGCACACCAGAATGCTTGATCCTGACTCCAAACCCTTCCTTTAGCCCACTACCACACACACATGCCGGAGTCCCCAGTGTGCATGTGCGGTAGGGCTCGGGGCATAATTCGGAGTCGGGACTTGGGTGTTGGGAGCTCCAGTGTCCATGGACACAGTGAGTGTTATACTGGCCCGGGAAGCCTCCTCAAGCAGCAGCAGAGGAGACCAGTCAGGGATCAGCGGTGGCAGTTGGGAGATCTCAATGATTGGTGGAGGAGTTGCAGCTAGCATTTTTTGGTGAGAATTAAACATTATTTTAATGCTCAAAAAGCCTTCCCTTGTTGTTATTGTTTAAACATTGATGCAAGTGATTTGCTGTTGCTTCTGGGCTTTATTTTTAAATGACCAGTAATCTGAAAAAAAAATTTCCATTGGCCAGGTCCCACCCATTTCGGATAATCGGACTTGTAATATTGTGTGTGTGTGTGTGTGTGTGTGTGTGCGTGCGTGCGTGCGTGTGTGTGATATTATATAAATCATTCTGTGACTGCAGCTCAATGTGAAATTTGACAGTGCAAAATTCTACTGTTATTGCAAGTGGTGTATTATATCCAGAATTGTCACATTGTTTCACTAAACTACATTAAGACAATTCTTTCCTAATCTTTAATGTGGGTATTCCCACAATCCCAACACATTCATGCAGACCACCTACAAGTTCCCAGCATGCTTCATTCTAATTTAATTAAGTGTGAAATGTCCAAAGGAATAGTATTTACAATTCAAATTTAAAAAAAAAATCATGAACAACATTGGAAATAATGTTTGTACAAATTAGAATGCAAAATCCTTGAGACATATGCTCATAGCTCTATTCGTGCACCTGAATGGTACTGGATGAATAGAAAAACCATGATCTCGTGTATCCTCCAGGATCCTCTCAGTGATTCATTTGGAACAAAATGTTACAATATATGAAAAAAGTTACAAAAGAAAAAGTGCAAAAAGATCTTTAAAATCTACTTAGTAAATTAGTCACTAAATTATTCAGATAGTCATTGGATGAATATCATTGATTTACAAATGAGCTTTTGAAAGCTAAAGCTTTGGTTACTTTATTTCTAATTCAAAAGCAGAACTAAAGAGTCAATGGCTTTAAGTTCAATGAATGATACTTAATTACATTCTCATACCTACAGCTATTTCAAAATAGCTGTTTCTTTCAAGCTATTCTTTAAAAAAATACACACAAGAAAACAAAACTGAAATAGGATGTACTTTTGTTGTACAATTAAATTCAGATTTACATATTTATTCAGATTTTTTTCCATTAATATAAAAGGAAATATACAAATAGTGGATATCTTAAAAAAACTAAATATTTATTGAAAATTTTCAACAACATCTGCATGTTTTCTCTTCCTTCAACATATGTAATGTTAAACTTTTTCTTATTAAAATAAATGTTTAATAATAGTTTTGGTTAAACTCTTTCCAGAAGAAGCATTAACAAATGAGAAATAAAATATTCAATAAATAATATTTCTCTATAGCCTTTAAGCTCCTTTTAAATGTATTTATTTTTCACAAGCCAACAAGTCAAAAAAATAACAACTTGCTTCAATGACAAACAGGTTTGTCTTTTAAAATGATGAACATATAGTCTGCCTCCCACCTGTCTTGAAAGGTCTTGTTTTCAGTCTCGTTTGGCCATTTTTCGTAAGGGGTTTATTACATGTGAGTTCGGCGACAGATCACAGATGCTAATGAAAGTAAAGAGAGGAGGTGGGGACGATTAGCGGGCTGACGGGCTGGCGCCAATGCATTTGCAAAGCATTCTGGGATTTGTAGTATTAGCTGTGCATGCGCTACATTGGAGCGGCGGCCAGCAGGCCAGCTCTAATACATATTTGATATGATCTTGTGGGCCAAATATAATTATATCACAGGCCAAATTTGGCCCGCGGGCCTGAGTTTGACATGGGTGCATTAACATTTTTTGTGACCATAATTCATGTCTGGAAGAAAATAAATTAGTTTTTCTTTACTTAATGTCAAGAGGATTACTGCCTATCCTTCCTATCTACACATCAGTATCTCATTGTCGATCCTTGCATCTGATGAAATGGTGCAGCCGAGATAGGTAAACTGGTTGACCGTTTTGAGTTTTGTGTGCCCGATGGAGATGTGGGGGGGCTGGTAGTCATGGTGGGGAGCTGGCTGATGGAGGACCTCAGTTTTCTTCAGGCTGACTTTCAGGCCAAACATTTTGGCAGTTTCCGCAAAACAGGACGTCAAGCGCTGAAGAGCTGGCTCTGAATGGGCAACTAAAGCGGCATCGTCTGCAAAGAGTAGTTCACGGTCAAGTTGCTCATGTGTCTTGGTGTGAGCTTGCAGGCGCCTCAGATTGAAGAGACTGCCATCCGTGCGGTACCAGATGTAAATAGCGTCTTCATTTGTTGAGGACTTTCATGGCTTGGTTCAGCATCATGCTGAAGAAGATTGAAAAGAGGGTTGGTGCGAGAACACAGCCTTGCTTCACGCCATTGTTAATGGAGAAAGGTTCAGAGAGCTCATTTCTGTATCTGACCTGACCTTGTTGGTTTTCGTGCAGTTGGATAATCAGGTTGAGGAACTTTGGGGGGCATCCGATGCGCTCTAGTATTTGCCAGAGCCCTTTCCTGCACACGGTGTCGAAGGCTTTGGTGAGGTCAACAAAGGTGATGTAGAGTCCTTTGTTTTGTTCTCTGCACTTTTCTTGGAGCTGTCTGAGGGCAAAGACCATGTCAGTAGTTCCTCTGTTTGCGCGAAAGCCGCACTGTGATTCTGGGAGAATATTCTCGGCGACACTAGGTATTATTCTATTTAGGAGAATCCTAGCGAAGATTTTGCCTGCAATGGAGAGCAGCGTGATTCCCCTGTAGTTTGAGCAGTCTGATTTCTCGCCTTTGTTTTTGTACAGGGTGATGATGGTGGCATCACGAAGGTCCTGAGGCAGTTTTCCTTGGTCCCAACAAAGCTTGAAAAACTCATGCAGTTTGGCATGCAGAGTTTTGCCGCCAGCCTTCCAGACCTCTGGGGGGATTCCATCCATACCTGCTGCTTTGCCACTTTTCAGTTGTTCATTTCATCAGATGCAAGGATCGACAATGAGATAGACAACAGACTCGCCAAGGCAAATAGCGCCTTTGGAAGACTACACAAAAGAGTCTGGAAAAACAACCAACTGAAAAACCTCACAAAGATAAGCGTATACAGAGCCGTTGTCATACCCACACTCCTGTTCGGCTCCGAATCATGGGTCCTCTACCGGCATCACCTACGGCTCCTAGAACGCTTCCACCAGCGTTGTCTCCGCTCCATCCTCAACATCCATTGGAGCGCTTTCATCCCTAACGTCGAAGTAGTCGAGATGGCAGAGGTCAACAGCATTGAGTCCACGCTGCTGAAGATCCAGCTGCGCTGGATGGGTCCCGTCTCCAGAATGGAGGACCATCGCCTTACCAAGATCGTGTTATATGGCGAGCTCTCCACTGGCCACCGTGACAGAGGTGCACCAAAGAAAAGGTACAAGGACTGCCTAAAGAAATCTCTTGGTGCCTGCCACATTGACCACCGCCAGTGGGCTGATCTCGCCTCAAACCGTGCATCTTGGCGCCTCACAGTTTGGCGGGCAGCAACCTCCTTTGAAGAAGACCGCAGAGCCCACCTCACTGACAAAAGGCAAAGGAGGAAAAACCCAACACCCAACCCCAACCAACCATTTTTCCCCTGCAGCCGCTGCAACCGTGTCTGCCTGTCCCGCATCGGACTTGTCAGCCACAAACGAACCTGCAGCTGACGTGGACATTTACCCCCTCCATAAATCTTCGTCCGCGAAGCCAAGCCAAAGAAGATGACACATCAGTAATTTGTGTACTTTAGTTCCTTCTTTAAATCAAAATAACCTCACATCTACCCTTTCCACATTTTTTTTGTCTCATGCTCCAAAACTTCCCTGTCAACTATTCAGCATTAATTTTTGAGACATTCTTCTGTTAAAGAAAACCAATAAAAATTGAAGTTTTTATGATATCTCTGTTTTGACATCTTACATAAAAGAGCTCTCAATTTTCATGAAAATTGCTGTTTACCTCTGAATTATAGTACTGCTACTTTGCATATCATTTTTAAGAACACCTTTTGCTTGTTCTCATTATGTCTTCTTACGAGGTTTCAATAAAACACCTTGTATAGTGACAGATCAATTAGCAGCTTTTAAAATACTTGAGCGAAACCTTAACTAATGTCAACCCTGACATAATGAAAAGTTTCTATCAACCATAAAATTTAATTAAATTAATAAAATATAAAAGAGACTAAAATTAATAAATAATGCGACGTGCATGAGAAATCATATAACCTGTAGAAATGAATAATGATTTTTTAATGTTGTCACAGCACTCACATAAAGCGGATGCTGCAGCCACTATTGTGAGGGTTCAAACTGAGTGTCGATGCATATACTTAATTGAATCAAATTCAGTTTAAGTATAATATTGTACATACACTTCCCAAACCAAAGAGAAAAAGGGAAGCATAAAAGATTTTGTGTGTGTGTGTGTGTGTGTGTGTGTGTGTGTGTGTGTGTGTGTGTGTGTGCGTGCGCGTGTGTGTGTGTTTTGTGTGTGTGTGTGTGTGTGCGCGCGTGTGTGTGTGTGCGTGTGCGTGTGTGTGTGCGTCCGTGTACGTGCATGTGTGTGTGTGTTTTGTGTGTGTGTGTGTGTGTGTGTGTGTGTGCGTGTGCGTACGTGCATGTGTGTGTGTTTGTGTGAGTGTGTGTGCGTGTGTGTGTGTGCGCGCGCGTGTGTGTGTGCGTGCGCGTACGTGCATGTGTGTGTGTTCTTTGTGTGTGCGCGCGCGCGTGTGTGTGTGCGTGCGCGTACGTGCATGTGTGTGTGTTCTTTGTGTGTGCGCGCGTGCGTGTGTGTGTGCTTGTGTGTGTGTGCGTGTGTGTGCGTGTGCGCGTGCGCGTAGTGCATGCGTGTGTGTGTGTGTGTGTGTGTGTGTGTGTGTGTGTGTGTGTGTGTGTGTGAGAGTGAGAGAGAGAGAGGGAGATAGCAAGAGTATGGCACATTTGGCGTAGCAGTTACCGCAATGCCTTTACAGCACCAGCAATCAGGACCCATGTTCAAATGCTGGACTATCTGTAAGGAGTTTGTACGTTCTGCCCATGTCCGCATGGGTTTTCCCTGGGGGCTCCGGTTTCTTCCCACTGTTCAAAATATACCGGGGATATAGATTAATTGGGTGTAAATTGGGCAGAATGGATTCGTGGGCCCAATTTGATCCAAAATTCTCCTCCACAAATGTCTAAATTAAGAAAATATTATTGTCTATTTGTGTGTTTTTCTAAGGGTATATGTCCATCAGCCTTCCTTTCTGAATGTGAATGAATATGCATAAGAAAAGAAGAGGGAAAGGTTGGAGAGAGGAGGACACTTTTGGATCAAAGTGGGTTGGCCCCACCATGCTGAGCACTGACACTCCTCAGGGCTGTGTGCTCAGCCACTACTGTTCATACTGCTCACTCACAAGTTCACTGCCAGATTCAGTTCTAACAGAATCATCAAATGTGCAGATGATACAACATCAGCAACAACAATGAGTGACATTACAGAAAGAGGTTGAAAGGCTCATAAAATAGCAAAAACAACCTGAGTTTCAACATTGACAAGACAAAGGAGATGATTTTGAACTTCAGGAGGATGAAGGTTAACAATTCCTCACTACACATCAACAGTACCCTCAAGGAGAGCACAAAGTTCCTTCCCATGCATTTAAAGGACAACCTATCCTGGACTCACAACACTTCATTGTTTCTCAGGTGCAGAAGTGCCTTCACTTCCTAAGGAGTCCTAGCAGGCTAAGGCTACCAGGCCACATGTTTGAAACCTTTAACAGGAGGGTCCTGCTGGCTGCATTATTGTATGGTATGTAGCTTCAAAGCATCAGACATGATGTCTATACTGAGGAATATTGAAACATCCAAGAGGTTCAATGGGGTCTCCCTTTTTTTGATTAACGATATTTACCGGGAGCATTGTTTAAATAGAGCTCAAAAATTAAAGAAGATCCTTTCCATCCATCTTTAACCCACTATCTTCAAGAAGGAAGTGAAGGAGCATTAAAATCAGGACTGCCAGGCTCGGGAATAGCTTCTTCCCACAGCCTGTGAGATTGATGAACAGTATTCTGTAACCATATAAATCCTACCAAATATTTATATATATTATTTTAATTAATTATGTGATCATTATGTACTGTATATTGTTTGTTTTTGTATGTGCATCATGGTCTAGGGAGATGTTCTTTTGATGGGTTGTATATGTGCAATCAGATGATAATAAACTTAACTTGACATTATTAAATACAATGGCTGGTCATGTGCAAGCAACACATCGTAATTTAATTGGAGTGCAGAAATTCAATTGATGACAAAACAAGCCAAATGAAGTTAATCAGCATCATCTTAACATAGATATTAGATTATAGTCTCCTATTTATTCTCTCCTATGTATATCTTTTAATTGTAGCAATCATTAATCGAACTTGTTTTAATCTTTCTCATTCAAACAGAGGAGCAAATGTACCTGTAGCATTCAGCAAACTCTTTGTTTCTTACACAGTTTCTTGGAGAGAAGGATGCTGTCCATTTTAGTCATGTAAATTCAGGGAATCCAATAAAGTTTCCGCTGTAGACCTGAAGTGCTCAGCGTCTTCTTGTTCTGTTTTGAACATTGAAGGGATAGAGATTCCCATGACTCAATAATTTTTTGAGGAGATCTCCTCTTAAAATATTTCCTCGTTCCTTCAGACCTGAGGAGTCAGAGTTGAATCCTGACTTTCGGAGTCTTGTCTCAGGGTTTTGCCTCACAACCATTGCGATCAGAGCTTCAATGCCAAGTCTGCTGGCCTGGGAGAGGATGTTGTTCTTGTTTCACTAAACCTGCTAATTGTTTTGGAGAATTTAATAGAGGCTTTGAGGATGTCCTTGGCTCCCAAGTCTACAGAAGGCTAGGTATCGCTGCTGCTCAGTAGACCACATGCTTGGTGTCAGTTTAAGGTCATTGTTTTCATACATTTTTTCCCTTAGTTCACAGTTTGTACCGATGCACAAGACGAAGCCATGAAATTCATCATCAATGTTTACTGTTGTAGTGAGGTTCCTCCCAAGATATGGAAAATGATCAATGTTCTCAGAGTCTCATTGATCCTGTAAAAGAGAGCATAGGGCATTGGAGACAAGTTGGCAGAAGAACTTTGTAATGTGGACAGTTAGCATGATGTCCATTCTCCTGGATTAACAATCACTTGGAGCTTGGCCTCTAAATTGCAAAACACAAATCCTCTCTGTTTACAATGGTTGTATTCTGCAGATTAACTTCACTCCAATTCTCTTGCAACAAGGAAGATTGAACAGGGTTGGAATGGAAATGTCTAGTTTGACTCCAGTTTGCTCAGGGACTGGATGTCTGGAGTGAACACATTGATTCGGATCACTGCTTGAATATCCTGTAGGAGATAAAGAATGGCAATGAATTACTGGGCAGTCAAGGATTCTTCTCAGTCCCTCTTGGTAGAGAACCAGAAGCTTTGTGAGATTGAAATATTTGTAGTAGAATCTCACCCACCGCGAGGAACAATGCTGAGGCTCTTCAATGTCAGACCAACACAAACAAAATATGAAGAGTACCAATTGCTAGGTGCCCTTTAAGCAGACCTTTCTTTGTGAGGTCCTTCACTTCTTAACATTGATTTCCTACAGCACTTACACTGCTATCACCTTTCAGAGGACAGGGTGATGACGAGTGGATGAGGCAGTATTTGGTCGGATAATGTTTGGTACCAGTTATGGCTTGAGAGCAATGAACATCCCCTTGCTCCCTTGCTCATCAATGATGACAATGCTTGGATGAGGGGCTGTCATGAATGAGCTGACATTGGCAGAAATCAACTAATAGATTAGAGCAGTGGTTCTCAACCTTTCTTTTCCACTCATATACCACATTAAGTCTAACAACAGAGCACCTATGGGATAGGGTTTCCCATTCATTTTGAAGGGTAGGATGAAACCAGGGCACCCAGAGGAAACCCAGGCAGGCATGAGGAGAACACACAAACTCTAGAAACAGTGCTGGATTCGAACTCAAGTTTCTGCTGCTGTAATGGCGTTGAGCTAACTGGGCCACTCCTATACCTTTTCAATAAAGGGCAGAGGTTTAACAGATGCTGGAGATTGTATTTCAGTTAATCTGTCAACCTGAGTATTTTTATATTTAAATTAAATCTTAACAATGTGTCTTAATTAAATAACTTTAATGACAATCTCTTTGCTTTAGAATAAAACAATTATTTGATCTATTGAAGCTACAAAATCTATTGATGATCATTTACTCTAATTAAAGTATAATGTTAGGTAATAATTTACCAAATTTCACAAATAATTTTTACATGAACTATAACACAGAGATACATCAGGCTTTGCTATCTAAAATAATATTTCATATTCTCATAAGCCTATTAACACTTGCATTATCTGTATTTGACTTCTGAATTAAGCCTTCACTGCTCCAGATATGATACTGCAAGAAAGTTCACAGTTCAAATGATGCAATATAGATTCTATTAATTTGGGCCTGTTTTCTTAAAAAAAAAGTTGATCATCATTCTAAAATTAAAAAAAAGAGATACTTAAAAAATTTTGCTTCCTTCATTAGGTCACACCATTGACCAGCAATTAGACCTGACACATACTGTGACAAAAAGCTGTTGTGAGTAACTCATTTGTTGACTTCCCAGTATCTTTCCATCATCATAACCTTTTGTACAGTTATGTGTAATAAATACATTTGATTAACTTAATGTTACTTTTGCAAGTTGAACACAATTTATAAACTAACCAGTACTATGTCCCCTCATAGTTGGAGCTCTTAGAACTCTGAATCACAACCATTATTATTTCTGTATTGGTTGGGGGTGATCTGTTATGAAAAGATGTTCGGGCGATGTGCTTCCTTCTTTTCCACTGCTGTGGAGATCTAGGGTGCAGAAATGGACATCTGGACAGATTCAGAAGCTTGAAATGCTCCAAAGAAATATGGAAAGCCTCGCCTGAATTTTACTTTTGAACTGACCCCAATCAACATCTTTTGCATAGGATTGCCTACAAGAAATACAGGAAAGGAGTACAATGTATTTCTTTAAGTTGCACACCAGGAAACCAGCCTCTTCTACGGTTCTATCCAATATGGCAATGGAAACATTGAATGTCCACTGAATGATCAGCAAGAATATTGCATGCCCAGTGTAATTCATCTCGAGCAAAGTCATGGAAGTATCATGGAAACATGATACCAAGATTACAAAATGTGCTATGTATATTAAGAGATGCAGTTCAAATTTTCCATTCAATTTTGAAACTTCTGCTTAGAAAATGCACTGTGCGAGTTAATTTCCAGACTACTGTTTTTTATATATAAAATTGCTGGGATAATACCAACAAGACTCCAAGTGAGGTAGCAGATTAGTTGGTGCATTGCTCTATTGTACATCAAATCAGATTGTTTAGCAGCATCATAAATTGTATGCGATGTTGGCAAGCAGAATTAATTGAGTTGGAAATGTTCTGCATCAGCATTACTGAAAATAAATGTGGGATTAATAAATCTCTCATTTACCATCTATTGCATGCGACAAAACTACTAGAAGTGTCAAAGTAAAGGATGAACTATTCTTTTGCAAAAATAAGAATGACCCTTTATGGTAGATGTTAGCAACCAATATAAAAATGGTATGGGCATGTTTTTATTTTGTTTCGAAACTGGAAAAAGATGTGGAAAGCCCAACAGTTTCAAGTAATAATGCTGATATTTACAAATTTCAAGCTAATCTCACATGGCATGTGTCCTTGTTGCAAGTATTCACTCTTTTCCACACCATGGACTTCTTTAAATTTTGCCAAAATAGTCTGACAAAATAAATTAAAGAGCAGAAATTAAAAATTGTTTTTGATAGGGTGAGTGAAATATATATTGGCCACTTGGGCTGATTTGAGGATGTTATCTATTGCCATGTTAAGGGATGTTATAGGAGTAGCCAATACTATTTAATGAATCATATGGAGTTGCCATTGCAGACAATCAGATGCTCCACATGGAACCACAGGCAACTCCAATAAGGTGTAACTCCTGTATTTACATAGACTATCTATAAATCTAGGATGTGCTCATTAAATGCTGACCTCTGTCACTCTACTTCATCACATGGAATCCAATTAGCTAACAAACAAGCCACCTGAGAATCTCAGTGGTTCAGGCAATATCTGTAGAGGCAAATGGATGACCAATATTTTGGTTGAGATCCTGTATCAGAACTGAGAGTGTAGAGGGGAGACAGTCAGTATATCTCTCTTTCCAAATTCTGACAAAGGTCCTCCATCCTGAAATAAAAACTATGATCAACTTTTCACCATTGTTGCCTGATCGGCTGAGGTTGTCCAGCATTTATTTTTTTAATTTCAATTTTCCAGTACCTGCCGTTAATAGCAGAAATTTCTGGAATCGGGTTCCATTAAAATTAATGGCAGGAAAATTGAAAGCATTCCACCTGCAGCCTTGAGTCTCCCTTCCATTTTGATGGTAATGAAGGTAAAATATTTCACTTTTGCTGGTATCTTCCATGATCTAGCTGAATTAGAAGTTCTCAATTGTCTCATTTGTCACCTACCAAATGCATGTCCTGTGAGGTGATGCACTCTGGGTTTTATTTTCTTTTTCCTGCTTGCTGCCAAGAACTGACAATATAGTGAATAACAGATTTGATTTGAAACCATGCCACAGGGCTAAAAGTAAACATCTCTTAAACTCCGTGCAGCTGGCCAACTGCATTTCTATAATTAAGGCTGGAGTAATGTTAAAGTTCCAAATGTACTGTTAAGGCAAACATTGTAGACATTGCGTTCCTTTTTTTTTGACCATGTGGAGATACTTTTGTTCTATAAACATATACATTAAATATAGAAGAAATTCAGATTTTCAGTGTTTAACTCAGTGATGGTTGAATCTCATGAAAACAATTTATAATTGATCTCATCACATGTTATATTGGTATTCCATTTATTTACAAGAGATTATCCCTTACTGGGTCTGCTAAAATAGTTAATATTAACATGATCATTGCTTGATATTCCTTTTTGCTGCGTCAGTGAATAATCTCGAATGAAGGAACTGATCACGCTAACTATCTGAGACTCTCATATTTGGGAAATGGTATTTATTTATTTATTTGTATATATGAATACTTATCCTACATTTGTTTCGTTTGACTGTATGTGTCTTACTTATCCTACATTTGTTTCATTTGACTGTATGTGTCTTATATCTGGATGTGTGCCTGCATATTTTGCCCTGAGAACCAGAGAATGCTGTTTCGTTGTCTTGTACTTGTGCAATCGGATGACAATAGAAACATAGAAACATAGAAAATAGGTGCAGGCATAAGCCATTTGGCCCTTCAAGCCTACACCGCCATTCATTTTGATCATGGCTGATCATCTACTCAGTACCTTCTCCCCATACCCTCAATCCCCTTAGCCAGAAGAGCCAAATCTAACTCCCTCTTATGTCAATAAACTTAACTTAACTGAAAAAGGTTCACATTTAAAATATTGAGCTGATGTATCCTTAACTAAAAAAAAGAACATGAATCTTTTTGCTTTTCTGGTAGAGAATAAAGGAGAAGACTGAAATAAAATCCCAATGAACAAGGAAGAAATTATGACATCACAGTAATGCCATATCAGCCGAGGGTGCAGAACATGGCTGTATATGTAAATGTGATTTCATATGCCCTGCATGTATAATTTAAACATTTAGCACTGTTATATCTTTCTGGTATTTCAATACTGATATACCAGATACACAGACTTGCTAGTGGACTTTGGTTTTGTGTGTGTGTGTGTGTGTGTGTGTGTGTGTGTGTGTGTGTGTGTGTGTGTGTGTGTGTGTGTGTGTGTGTGTGTGTGTGTGTGTGTGTGTGTGTGTAATAAAATACCTCTCAGAAACCTTATAAATCATTTTGCTTACAAAGTAATTTGTCACATGGCAATTCCTCTGTAAATGATTTTTTTTTACCTCTGCCTGTTGCTTTAACTGATTTTCCATCATTTATCTCAAACAGCAGCTGTATAACATCTTTCCACCTTTATTCAAAGTAAGGATGGTAAGAATTTGAATTAGTTCAGCATTAAAAAAAAGTATTCTATGCATACATACATCTGTAAATGATTGTGTTTTATCTTCCTTCAGGACCTTATTTTGAAAGTCACACAGAAAGTTTGTTCTTTCACATATGTGGTCTTGAAAGAGGTGAAACTGATAATATTTTGTAACTATTTGGAGCAGGTAATTCATTTTAATTGGTAATACTGAGTTCCCTAAAATATGATGGTCAGGATTTTAACTTGTATCTTTATTCAAAGGTGGTAGGTGTGTCAGTATTCTTCATGGTCCAGTGAACACAAATTTTATCTACATTTAATGGTGGAAGATATGTGCATTTTCCCTCATACTCCTGTGTTGTTGGCACATCTACTTTTCCTTCTGGATGACTGATGGGGGATATTTTTACATTACATGTATACAGCATTGAATGATTAGTCAATATTCCTCTAGGTCCAGTGGTGAAAGGAAACATAATTTTTTTAGTTTAATGGCAAGAAATCTTGAAGCACGGAATGTATTCTTGTGGTCCGTTTTCCTAGAGTTAGTGGTGATAAGAGTGGGGGAGGGATGGTTGGAAGCAACTTATTTTCCCCCCCCTCCACTATTTTGAAGTCGATGAAAATGTATACCTTTTACTTTAATGTGTTGGTCATGAGTGTTGGCTGCAAGAACAGAAATTCAAAATTGTCAAAAATATTTATATTCGGTCATGTTCCTGTAAAATATTCTGTAAAATGCAAATATTTGAAATAAAAATATATTGGCTTTGTCATTTTTTTAGCATTCACACACCCAATACTAAAGCACATTCTGAGCAAATTAATATTGCTTGTAGTTAATATTTTAAAACTTATTAATACCTCAACATCTTAGCTACATCTTCCATCTCATCGCCTACTGGCAAACTTTCCCTTTCCTTTCCAAGATTAACCTCATCATGCACACAAACACATTGTGGAAGTCATTTGTATCATTTGAATGCTTTGTCAGATGAAAATATGCTAAATATATAACAATAGATGGTATACTGGGTCAGTGGTGAACCACAGGATGGTTGAATATGGGTAATTTTTCACACAGCAAGTTTTACATCTCAACCCTGACATCCAGGAAAGGATAAATAAAGAGGTCACCTTTCATTGCTCCTGTGTATCCCAGAGAATCCACTCCAAGCAGGGAGAGGTATTGGAGTGGATTTATTCAGGATAGAGTGCTTTCTGTAAAATAGGTTTTCTATTAAAAATCAGGAGGAATATCAATTTAAAAACAGTTGCAAAAGATGTTCGTATGAGTATGGACTATTTTACATTTTATTTGGAATGCTCTTCCTTTGTGATTTTGTAATAAATTCTGTGCCAAATATTTTACTAAATAATTTACAGTGAATTCATGATAAACAGAATTCAATTTTCTTGGAAACCAGTTATTCAGTTAACAGGAACTGACAGTACATGCAGTCGGCAATATAATCTGCTGTGGTCATATCATTCTGGGTATTATTTTCTTCAACCATGTGCAAGTGCTTATTTTGATCTTTCCCATTAATCTTTGCTTTAATGAGCTATTTCAGCTCGTCATTCTTATCTGTTTAACTTCATTCAACTTTTTGGGGGATAGATAATTATCTTGAAGCGAAAGGAAAAGGAGGGGAAGCCATATAATTTGATCACCATTAAATAATCATCAATCAAACATTGAAATTATTTTCATAAAAGTACATGCAAATGTTATGTAGTTGAAGATTTAAGATGTCATTGTATTTTGGTACTTTGTAACATACAGCAGTGGTAACCTTTATGATGTAAACATGAGAGTACAAACAGCTGTTTGAAGGGAGACATTTTAATGTAGCTGCCAGTCAGTATGTGAGCTGTGCTGATGAAGCTTTCCAAACCATTCAGTTCCTGAAGTAATTGCTCTATTTGAAATCTAGTAGATTTAAAATGAGGGACACAATGTCATGTATTGCAGCAGAATAACTCAGAAGTGATGTTTGATTTAACGATGTATGGATTCAACCAACACACTTTTCTGCAAATACAGTTTTCAGAAGTCCAACGACTTTGGACCAGAAATAGCACATTTGCATTCTCGTTCTTGTGATTAGGATGATGGAACAAGAGGTGTACATTAAAAATTCTTCATCCCCTTTTCTGAGAAAGTCCTTAATCTGACATCTATCTCTGATATCTGTCACATACTCTAAAATTAAGACACCAACTACATCTTGAAAACCACCCCTTTTAAAGTAATATTCCTTAAATCTCCTTATTTGACAGTCCTACCATTTGCACGGTTACTGTAATAGGCTTATTTTTCAGAAAATAATGGATAAAAAGTGACAACCTATCCAGTGAATCTGAATGCATAATTGATTTAAAGGCATAAATTAATACAATAATGCCTTTATTGTGTGCCATTGCTGCCAAACCTACAAAAGAGCTGTGGAATAAAACACGGTTACATTTTTTGCACTGATAGCCATCAATATGTAATGCAGATTATCCCAATTCTTCTCATGTTTCCAGTAGATGACTGCACTCAACTTAATTTGAATTTTCATCTCTCTGTTGCATGCAGGCACTCTTTGCTCTTTAAACTGCTGAATTCAAATGTTGTACATTTAAATAAGTATATATAAAATTGATACCACAAGCAATTTTTAAAATTAAAAAGCTTTATTGAATGAAGAATTACACGACAGACTAAAAATACTGAAAGGAGTGCAGGTCATATAAATGCACAAATGGAAAGGATTTGAATTTATATGGGAGGCGGCTAGATAGCCACACAGTAATATAAGGAACTTAATTATATCAAGGATTTTAAAAAGGATAAAACGATCAAGATTGAAGCAATTGCAGAATAAATTTCCTTGACTCTACCAGAACAAAAATTGTAGAAATGGTAACATAGAAAATATTTCTGTCCCTCAAAGCAAACAGAATAGAAGTAACTGCCTTAAAATTGTCCCCACAATACTTGAATAGTTGCATTATCTACTTTGTGTAGCCGTGAAACAAAACCAGGCAGGATAGAAAATATGACCATGCAGTTAGACACTTGTTACAGGAGAAATTATACAGAATAACAGTAATAAAACAGAGCTGCTTTTAACCAGTCTATTCCAGTTCAGTGCATGCCCAGTACAGTGTACCAAATCACATTCAGTTCATTCTTGGTATTTGGAATTCCTGATCTAAACAGAGCAATTGAATTATCCTGATTGATGCATTAAAATTCCCAAATTATTTCTTTTTTTCACTGCCAAGCACAGTGGATATTTTCAAATTGTTGCCCGATGTCACATGGACACTGCAATGCATATGCAAATATCAATAATTTTACTTTCTTGTAAAAGATCATTTGTGCTTTTAAGTGTTTAAATCTATGTACAAGTTACACAGCCTTTTTGGGGCCATGTTTGACAATTGTTCATTCAAGTTCAGTAATTTTGTTGCAATTTATAGTGAACTGATGAACAGTATGTGGACAACAAGAGCTTGACATGGGAGACTGCCTTCAAATGTGCAGCATTGGGCATACTCTGGGTAATCTTGTCACAGGCACCTGTGGTGAGAGGAGGGAATAGGCTCTCTGCCCAGCTATTTTAGGGGGAGTTGGGCTGGACTTTTGCCAGTGGTTTTGTTGGCAGCACAATATAAATCCATTAGAAATGCTGAAGACAATACAGCTGCTCTTCTCTTCCTTGTAAGGTTTACTCACTGGCACCTATTTTAAAATTATAATAAATTTGGGAATTTTGAAGCTAGATGATAATGGATGACAAAGCAAATTTGGCCCCTTTGATTAATCCATCATATCAGATCATAATGATTCTACTCTTTCCCCACTAATAGCCCTCCTAACCTAAATTCTCCCCTCACCACCTCCCCTACTACCCAATCATTCTCCTACCTCATTACGTTGTAAATGGAATCACAGAGTCATACAGCGCTGAAACAGGCCCTTCAGCCTATCTGCCTCATATTGACCAAAATATCCTATCCAAACTAGTGCCATCTCCCTCATATCGCACATCTAAACCTATCCTATGCACGGATCCATCCAAATGTTCCTTAGAATGATCCATATATTTCTGCCATTATATCATTAGGAAGCTTATATTCCAAGTCGATAACTCTTTGCGTGAAGCAAACTTTTCTTGGTAGCCTAAAAATACCCATATCTAGTTTGAATATCTTAGTTCTACAAGTGGAATATATAGATCAGTATATTTAAAAATGTTCATTGAATATGGGTAGAAGGAACTGGGGAGAGAAAAAGTGAGAATTGAATTGTGGTTGTGATGGTGGTGGGGTGGGGGGGGTGGTGAGCTTGGAGAAAGGGGACAGAGAAAAGGGAAAAGAAAGAGACAAAGGAAACAAATGTAGGGATAGATTGTGGGGGTGGGCAGCTAATGGAGACTGGAGAAGCCAAAGTTAATGCCCAGATAGAATATGAGGTTTTGGTCTTCCAATTTGTGGGTGGTTTCAGTCTGGTAGTGCATAAAACCATGGACAAGCATGTCAGCATGGCAATGGGGTGGGGAAATGAAATGGGTGATCCACATTATTGCAACAAACAGAGCCAATGTGCTCAATTAAGCTATCTCCCTGTCTGCGCCCAGTCTCTCTGATGTAGAAGAGACCACAAAAGGAGCACTGGATGCAGTAGATGACCCATAGAGCCATAGAACATGACAGCACAGAAAACAGGCCCCTTCTGCCATTTTAGTCTGTGCCAAACCTTTTTTTTAGCCGAGACTCACTGACCTGCACCCAGTCCATAGCCCTCCATACTTCTCTCATCTATGTACCTATCCAAATTATTTTTAAATGTTAAAATTAAGCTCGCATTTACCAACAGTTGGCATCTTGTTCCACACTCCCACCCCTCTCTCTGTGAAGAAATCCCCGTACTGTTTCCCCAAAACTTTCCCCTTTCACCTTTAACTCATGTCTTCTGGTATCTCACCTACCCTCTATCTACATTTACTCTGTCTATGCTTATAATTTTAAATTCCTCTATCAAATCTCCCCTCCTCCTTCTACACCAGGGGATAAAGTTGTAACCTGTTTAACCTTTCCCTGTAACTCAGTTCCTGATGTCCGGGCGTCATTCTAGTGTGGTGATACCACAGTGATGCTATTATGCCATTGGTACTGTATCTCGGTGTATGGCTGGCCTGCCTCCTTTTTGTAAGTCCTCCTCCTGTATTTCCCCAATTAAGGCAATTACACCCAAGTCCCTCCCTCAGTACAAATCCTGGAATCGGGCCAGAAACAGTCTTAGAGTAATAAAAGCCTGCCATAAAGTAACTCCAATCTTTTGGTGTTATTGATAGTGTATCAATTTTACTACCATAACATTTTTTAAAATCATAATGTACAAGTTGCTGAGGCCGGACCAGCTAAACATTGATTGACAAATGCCTAAAGCCCAAGATTGATTTGAGCTCTGGCTACTCTGTTTTAATGACTTTCTGTATGCCTTCTTTCAAGTTCCAGCAACAACAACCTACACCTGCTATGACCTCAGGTCAGCCACCATGCCTACGTGATCATGATGGGCTGCAAGATTTACGAGGAGGCCATGAACACACCCAAACCCAGTACAGGCCCAAGACGATCATGGTCTACGCCAAACATTTCCTAGCAAGCAACAACCTGGTGATTCCCTTGAGGTCCCACATGAGCACGGGCAAGCCTGTGGCTGCAGGGACATTACAGCTGAGGTCCTTGCAGATGAGCCAGTTCAGGACGTCTGTGTTGCAGGCATCTAATCAGATTATATCTGCCAGCAGCTACTGGAACTGGATGAACTGACCTTGCAGAAGGCCTTTGGGTGTCCTAAATGTTGGATGTAGCCCTCCATAATATGGACTCGTTCTCCTCCAACAACGCAACCACCTCGTGGGGAAAATGGGCGCTGCCATCTTGGTATGTGGGGTCCCAGGATGCCTCCACGCAGGGGCGCCCCAACTTCACTTCTGCCGCCACCAACGAGCACCCAAAGTGCTTCTTCTGTGGCCAACAGAAACATCCTTGGAAGCAGTGTGCTCAGGATGTGGGAAGAAGGGACCCTATGCCAAAGTCTGTAAGTCCAGACCTTGTCCTCTCCCTAGCAGTGCTGGGTGCAGTCAGTGGGGGCCAGCGCCATCTTGACCAGTGTCATCTCTGGCATCCACTCCCGAGCAACAGCACCGCATGTGCACTATGTAAGCTGCCATCTTTCCAGCCCAGGCCGCAGGCACCATGTTACCGGTCCGAATCGGTCAGTTACTCTGACAACAATTGGGTACTGCCCTTGATTGTACTTGACCAGGATAGCCCCCCACTAGCTCGCCCATATGATGACGGATGTCAAGTAAATGGTCATCTCACTGTCTTTTTGGTAGTGAGAACACAGAAAGCTTTGTGATACCTTGCTGGGTGATTCTCTCGTGGTGTGCCCGGCAAGTTTCAAGATCTCCATGACCTTGAGGTCCCAGTCGGCAGAGATTTGAGGCTACTGCATGGTGATGCCGACAGTATGCAGCACAACCTATGAAGATTTTAAGCTGTTAGTAATACCACAGCACTGCGCGCCTGTGATACTGTAATGCCACTTTTAGGGAATTATGTAGCTGTCTTCCCAGGTCTCTCTGTTCCACTGATTCTTCATTGCCCTATCATTTACTGTGTATGTCCTTTCTTGGTTTGTCCTTCCAAAATGCAACACCTTACACTTGTCTGCAGTAACTTTCTTCTGCCATTTTTTCAGCCCATTTTTCCAGCTGATCCAAATCCCTTTGTAAGCTTTGAAAACCTTCCTCACTCTCCATAATGCCTCCAATATTAGTGTCACCTACAAACTTGGTGATCCACTTTACCACAAACAACAATGCTCCCAGCACTTATCTCTGAGGCACAGTCCTAGTCACAGGCCTCCAGCCTGAAAAGCAATCATCCACCACCACTCTCTGGCTTCTCCTATCCAGCCATTGTTGAATCCAATTCTTTACTTCACCATGAATACCTAGCATCTGAACCTTCCTGACTAATTTCCCATGTGGGACCTTGTCAAAGGCCTTGTCATGTCGAAAACTTACACAGATTTTCCTTCACCAACTTTCTTGCTAACCTCCTTGAAAATCTCTACAAGACTGATTAAACATGACCTACCATGCACAATCCCTAATCAGTTCCCGGCTACTCTTGACTGTGTGGCCAGGCACAATTCCAATGCCATCTACAGGTTTGCCGATGACGCCACAGTTGTCGGCAGAATCACAAACGGCCATGGGGAACCATACAGGAGGCAGATAGATCAGCTCATTGAAAGGTGTAATGACAACAACCTTGTGCCCAGCATCAGCAAAACCAAGGATGTGATTGTGGACTTCAGGAGGAAGTCAGGGAAACATGGTCCAGTCCTCGTCGAGGGCTCAGTCATGGAGAGGATAAAGAACTTCAAATTTCTGAGTGTCAACATCTCTGAGGATCTGATCTGGAGCCTCCATGTTGATGCAATTACAAAGAAGGCTCGCCAGTTGCTATATTTTGTGAGGTGTCTGAAGCGGTTCGGTATGTCACCAAAAACTCTCTACAGATGTACTGTGGAGAGCATTCTGGCTGATTGCATCACTGCCTGGCATGAAGGCCCCAGATTTCACTCCATTGAGGACATCTACGTGAGGCAGTGTCTTAAAAAAGCAGCCTCTATCCTGAAACCCCCACACCCAGGCCATACCCTATTCACTCTGCTACCATTGGGGAAAGGTACAGGAGGCTAATTTGAGCATTCCAGCAGTTCCTGAATAATCAATGAACCAAAGAAACTGTCTTACTTTTTATGCACCTACTATTGTTTTATTATTAGTTTTTTTTTATAGTAATGTTGTAAGATGGTTATAATATGAATGTTTACATATGACGCTGACACAAAACACCGAATTTCATGACTTGTTCATGACAATAAATCCTAATTCTGATTCTTGTAGTCAAGGCACTAAAACAATGTTTTACTGTTGTGCTTTACCTCAGCAGTTTTCCAACCCTTTGCCATAATCATTGACTTAACATGTTTCTCTAATTTCTTGTCCACATCTCATTGGACACCTTTTCCTTTCTCCCTTTGGAGTCAGTGCAAGGTTGTTTTTTTTTTCATTTTTTTAAAATCTTACTTTAATTTGTTTGCTAATGGATGTTGGATCATGTTGGTTTAATATGAGTTTGTTGATTTTGCAAATGTATTTATTTTGAATGTTCAGCATTGTACTTTTAAAAATGTTCCTTTTGTCTTTGTCTGATCTTTTGCAGGATCACATTTCCCAATCTATTAGCTTTAGGTATTCCCACATTTCATTGAATTTGACTCTTTTTGAAAGATATACCTTGAGCTCAGCCTGATATATTTTTAACTCTTAGATCAAACTAAACCATCATTTTAAGACATTTTTGCCCTGAGTCCATATGACTTGTACTTTACAATTTCTGGGTCATTTACAAATGCCAAATCAAGATGAGCATTGCTACTCACAGCTTCTTTGAGACTGATTCAAGAAGCAGTCACAATCTGTCTCTGAACAGATTTCCTTCCGAATGATTCTGATACTTAGAGTGTCATTCATTCTTTATTTAGAGGATTTGGGTACCGAACTGCTCTCTATTCAAAATGTAACTACACCAAGGAGCATCACTTTGAACCTTCTAAATCATCATCTTAAACTTCGAGACAACCCTCACGCATCTATTTTTTATAGCTGTTACATTAGTTATCACTATAAACTTCTCTCCAACAGGTTTCACAGATCTCTGACATATGCATTTGTTATTACCTCCAACGAAGCTTAATTTAATAATTCATCCCTTGTCATTGCAACATTACTCCTGATTATTCTATCTATTAATTCCAACCTATAGATGTTCACAAAAGATATGTTGCTAGATTGTTCATTTTACTTACCTACGATTTCCCATTTACCGTGTCAAATATTACAATTTGCCCTTGAAAATCCCTTTGCTTCCATTTGTGCTTTGCACCTTGCACCATGCTCTCTGATATCATAATTCTATCTGTAAACCTTTGGAATAATAAGCAGTTTTCACAAACCCCTCTATCATGTCACTAGTATAATGAAGTCAATGGTTAGCACAAATTTGCCAATTGATGAATTGTTGAATGAGGATTAAAATTAATTTCTTAAGATAGTACTCCATAACCAGGAGCCCAACTCTGCCACAGCATTATCTTGAATTTCTACTTCACTGTTTCTTATCTGGCTGCCTGAGGAATATCAGTTTGAGGTATCATAGAGTTAACAATGGGCCAGCTTGCAATATTTATAATGCTGACGCACTCTTTTCAATGAATCAATCTAAATATTTCATCCTTTGATTGACCTAACTTTAAAGTCAGCTTACATAAAGGTTACACAAGATCAAGGAGTTTATTGTTGATTTTAGGAAGGAGAGGTTGAGGAACAACGCACCTGTCCACATTGATGGGATGAAGAAGGAGAGGGTTAGAACCTTCAAGTTCTGGAAGTCCATATTTCAGAAGACTTCTTCTGGAGCCAGCACATCAAGGCAACCATGAAGAAGGCCTCTACTTTCTAAGGAGTCTGAGGAGATTTTGCACATCTTTGAAACATTTCCCAAACTTCTACATGTGTCCTGTGAGAAGTATACTGACAGGTTAGATTGGAAATTCAATTGCCCAGGAATGTATAAGGTTCCAGAAAGTAGCAAATATAGCCAGGTCCATCACAGGCTCGATCTCTGAACCATTGAGTGCCTCTATGTGAGGCACTGCCTCAAGAAGGCAGTCATCATCATAAAGGATCCCCATTACCACAGTCAACACCCCTTCTCACTGCTTCTTTTGGACAGAAGTTATGGTAGTCTGAAAACTAGCATTTCTAAGCTTATGAATAGTTTCTTTCCAACAGCTATTATGCTCCTGAACCTCCCCTTGTAATAGTAATCATGGTCTGTTCTGACACCACAGAAGAACTGTCTGTACCATTGTTAAATCATTTTTTGTGCTCTAGGATGCATTAATATTTTTAATCTATTTTTTTTAATTAATTGCCTCTTTTAAATTCTATTAAGTATACTGTTGTAATTATTTTATTTACATTTGAAAATGCAGCAAGTAAGAATTTTGATATA
Source organism: Narcine bancroftii (assembly GCF_036971445.1). Classification (NCBI taxonomy): domain Eukaryota; kingdom Metazoa; phylum Chordata; class Chondrichthyes; order Torpediniformes; family Narcinidae; genus Narcine; species Narcine bancroftii. Next base: position 51,648,310 of record NC_091472.1, on the reverse strand, counting down.
CATGTGCATTGTACAATGTATATGACAATAAATTAATTATCATTATTGTTCCGTTGCTGCGGTGAACTGGAATTCACTGTCTATGTATTGTTCAGATGGCTGGCTCTTCTCCTGGCTCCACCCTCACCTACCTGATAAAGGTATCCTTCAAACGACTCCCTTCCACCAATGGAAATGTTCTTTCTCAACGTTATTGACAAGTATTCACATTTTCTGTTCGCCATCCCATGGTCAGGGTGGGGGGACTATCCCGACATCACACCATCTGGCGGCCAAGTCGGAGGAGGTGGAAGATCAGAACCCCAAGGTATCAGGTAGAGAATGGGTGCAGCAGCTACAAGGTTCACCTAAAAAAGCATAAAGTATAGCACGCAGGCCCAAAGATACAAGATGAATCATGATACTGGGTGAACTTAATGTCATATATCCACACCCAAAGACTAACCAGACCAGAGTTAGTTTTGTAATTACCCTCCCTCCAGCCCCCACAACCCCTACAGGAGAATGCTGCCATCAAAAACACTACTAACCATTGCTATGGTGTCGTGCGAGTATACAACACGTTCCTCAGGGTGATCTACAAATATGCCAGCACATTGAATTGCTGGGACTTCCACTTATGTCCATCCCATTCAACACCACAGAAATGGACTGTTTGCATGAACTGTTTAATTAAATGAACTTTGGTGTTCTGATTTGGGGGGGAGGGGGGAACATGGCACTGATTTCCCACCTACTTCCCCCTTGCACAACATTACATCCAGTGACCCTAGGTGGGGTGAATGTTTCAGGAACTGTTTTTTCCTCCCTACAATCTGAGAAACACTAAAGTTTTGATCCTCAGAGTGACTCCCAAACTGGTGAAAAGGGTTTGAAATGTTGATGCAGTTGTTTAGATGAGCAGTGGTTGAACCTGTCAGTAGGTCACAGCGATTGTGAGTGCGAATCATACCTAGGTACTCCAGTGTTCACAGTCGAGGGTGCAGCAAAACCGGGTGCTCCCTGGACATTCAATGGCACTTATTGGATATGCAGATGCCGCACCTACCCCTGGCTCCCTATGGAATGGCACAGTTGTTGCTTTCCAGGATATATTGCGCCTTATATCCACCACCTTAACAAACACAGAGAGCACACAGCCTATGATGGACACTGGGGCAGAAAGGCAATCACTGAGGCAGAAAGGTTCTGGTTGATCGCTTTCCCCCAGGATGGCATTGCCTGCCTGTCCTGCAAAGTAATCCACATGACTAATGTGCTGGAGATACTGACACTTTACAGGTACAACTTTCAGTAGTGAGTAGGTAGTCCAGGGCCATCCAGTTCTTCAAGGTAACCATCAGCACTGTTGCCATTTGAATCAGAGCAAACTTTATGTTGCTGTGCCACTTAAAACATTGCTTTTAACCAATATTTTGGCCATCTGTCTTAAAATGTCCTTGTATGACTTGCCATGAATTTTTGTTTAATAACTGCTTCAAGGAACCTTAGGATTTTTTTTTCTGTATTGAAGTAATTTTGTAAATGGAAATAGTTAATTATTGAGAGATAAAGGAGCTTGCTGGATTTCTAGATAATATAAATGTATATTAAGTGTTATAAACAATGGAAATAATTTCTACTATTTAGGGAAAAATAGAAATTATGGAGGTATTAGTTATATTCTTCCTATCATACAAAGAAGTGGAGGATCATAAATGTTTTGTCATTGTTCAAGAAAAGGATGAAAGATTAACATGCAAATTACAGATTTAGGTGTTTCATGGTGATCAGTTGGGAACTTTTAAAAACCATATTCCAAAAAGTATCATGCATATACTAATTATGGACCTCCACTGATATATAATTCCTGATTAATAATATGGCTTTGTGAAGGATAAAAAATGTTTGATTATCATTATAGTTTCTTTATCAATTTTAAAGAATGTTAATGAAGACAGTGAAGTTGATGTAGTGCACGAAAAATTTCAAGTGATAAGTTATCACGTATGAGGCTTCTGAACAAAACTTGAATACCTGGAAAAGAAAAGGGACAGTGTCTGTACTGCATAGGAGAAAGGCAATTGTGATGAATGGTTTGCTTTTAGACTGTAAGGAAATATATAAATTCCCAAAACTTGGAGGATTTTCTCCTTAAGTCAGAGGAGGTAGGAAGAGAAATTATAGATATGTTTAAAAAATTATTCACCTTTACATATAAATGAGGAGGAAATAATAGAAAATACTGAAAATATTCATCATATAGCAGTAAACCACATAGTATGTCATTATGATGAACTTATATTAAACTAAAGCATTAACATTGTTTCCCTGTACAGAGTCATTAGCTAAACTGTTAATTATTTCTAAAAAATTCTATTTTTATATATATCAATATTTTCACTGTTTTTCACCATTATCTTGAGTAAAAGAAAACTTTTCCATTGCCTATAGTGTCAATAACCAGAGGCCCAAGTTTAATTTGAATGGCAAAGAACAAGCAGGAATGTACTGAATACATTATGCTTTAGAATTCCTAGATTCAATATAAAGACGCCAGAAGGGAATTGGATTTAAAAAAAACAAATTGCCAGGGTGTGAGAAAACAATGTGGGTAGGAAGAACTGGATTGTCCTCCAAAAGAGCTTGCACATACTCAATGGCCCAAATATTCTGCTTCAATACTATGTTTTACTTTATCTCCATTATTCTACACATATAAAAAACTATTATTCCCAGTATATGATCTCTGACATTGAAAATTGAAATAATGATGAAACAACTTAACCTAAAAATAATTTATTTCATTATTTTTTCCCCATATTTGATAAAAGTGTGGGATATAGCAATTCTTTAGGACTGGAACTTTTGTTGTCTAATACAGGTATTTCAATTATGGTAATTGACCAATTAAAAAAAACATTTGGATATCTCTTGTATGTCCTTGATAATTACTTTTTGTTACTAGAATTCTTAGGCTGGACTTAGCTTCAGTGCAGATAAAATCCAGTGGCAAATCACTGTCTCTCTGCCCACCACTGTTCAGTGTGTAGAAAGGAGTTGGAAATGAAAGGGGTGCTGAGCTGAAAGGGGTTGATTGGACTTTGAAAGGAGTAGGAACCTCATTAAAAAAAGAATTTAGCTGAATAGTCTTGAATGTGCATCTTATTGGTAGATGATGATGCTCCTACTCGGTCTAACTATATTCAGCACTTTGGCCTAGTAACACTATACTATGCACTTTTTGACTTACTGTTGTTATACCATGCCCTGCACTTTTGTCTTATTACTGAACTGCCTGCTTTATTTAAGTATGGGTTGACTTGCCTGGATAGCATGTAAAGCTATGTTTTTCACTGTACAATATCTTAGTACATGCAACCATAAACATTCAATTCAGTGTAGTTCAATTTTTGAATATTTCATTTCATTTGTATATATGTGTGTAATTAAATTATTAATTATAATTATTATAATTATTAAATATTTTTATTAGTTTAATCAATTTTCAACTGTCTTTAAATCTACCTGAATATCAGATCTCACAGGGAGCTTTTGTGTTTGTTGGGGGAATGTCTTATTTTCTACCGCTTGAGGCCTGATTACTACTCAAAGCCTGCTCTCCCTAGTGAAGTGCCCAGGAATGGAGACTTCCAGTGTGGCTCATTCACAACAGGTTAATTCAACTGAAGTAATTGATGGAGGTTGAACATGAAATGTTGGTTTCATTGAGCATGAGTTGGCCCAATAATTTCAAAAAATATAGTAAATGAAATATCAAACTCTGTTCATTTCAAATAAATGGTGGTCTGGTCTTCTATTTCTCTTTCTGTAGATGGTATCTTATCTATTCTGTGTATTCAACATTTTCTATTTTTTTAATTTTTAGGATTTTTAAGTTTTTGATTTTCAAACAATAGATTTTGCATTTATTGGTGATTTTCTATGCACATGGTTGATATTCAAGATACATTTCCTTTCTAGTCAAGCCCAAGAACATGGGATTTTGGAGAATCAATACCTTCTGCCACCAAATGAGAGGTAACAGGTTTGCACCTGTGACCCCAATTTAAGGCCAATCACTGAGAAGAAGCATTGGCCCTTCACGGTGGAGAGGGAGAAGTGAGGAATGCATCATTTCCAGTCTGCTCTGAGCCTTTTTATTTTGCAGCAGTTTATTTGAAATCTAAGGGAGGTAAGTAAAAACACGCCTTCCTTGGGTATGGACACATATTGTGAGGGGCCTGAGAAAACTAACGACTGCAGTGAAAAATGGATCATCTCAATTTCAAAAGCATGCATGGTTATAATAGAGATAGACTTTAATTTGTTAAACCAACGAGTATGATGACTGCAGGAAAAACTGATACGGCTTGTTTTTTTCTTCTTATTTTTAAAATGGAATTCATTGCTCACTAATACATTACTGAGTTATTTATTGAGCTGCCCAATGATTTATGCCTAAGGCTTAATGGCTATAATGCAATAAACCTTTTACATTCCTTGAGATAGACTGGCAATCCTGCCCCTTCAATACCTGAAGTGGTGAAGCCTTTGGATAAATACAAACTGTGCTTTTAACATTTTTTTTTCATTGATTTCATTGCTGTGCATTTAAAGTATGTAAGTTCCTTTTTACTGAAGCTCAAATAATTTTGTACAAAAGTCAAAATAAAATTCATCAATGTAGTTACAAAAACATGGTTGCAATTTAGTCACTCCATCCTGTATTAATCAGTAACGGGAGGCAGTAACATATTTGAGAGGCCATCTCAGAAGCTCATTTGGCTAGATTGGGTGATCCAGAAGAAAAAGGGAACCATGGAGGAGAGGCAGTGATGGCCAGTGGTGTAACATACCTTGTCAAGAGCCACAGAAAGCACTGGAGCATGAAGTGGAATAATTACTGCAGTGACAATCACACAGAATATTGATCTTGATCAGGGTCGTCTGAGTAACGTGTCCAAAACACACTGAAAAACAATAGAGTGGCTGGAGAGTTTCGAATGATCGTGAACATTACAAAGTAGCATATGATACAGACCACACAGCACCCCCATCAAGGAGAAGGGCCTATCGGTTTCTCATCCACTTTCAATATACCCTAAGACCATGGCTGATCCAGTGTCTCACCTTCACTTCCTTTCCCCAACCTCCTTGTCCTGATCCCCTCAAGAACATTGTACAAAATTTGTAGAAACAAAATGTTCCACAATCTTTGAAGGAAGACTGGAGACTAAAGTGATTAGAGATGGTATTAATGGTTGTTTTTCAAAATATGGAAGTAGGTGATTTTGACAGATTTGTAAGGTGGGAGAACTGTATTTGAGAAGAGGGAACAGGTGACAATGCTGGTGAGCAATGGCTTTCATTAGAACTGCTCTTGTGTGTATTTAACTGCACACAAGTCCTCATCCAATAAAGGATAACTCATTTTTATAATCCATCTTGACAATCTGTGATTGGCTTTGATGTATATCTATATTATATTCTGAATCTATTTTATGGTTTTCTTATATTAAATGTGTGAATTAGACAGTGATAAAGTTTGTAGTTAAAAACAATGGATTGGTTGAGTGAAGAATTCAGTACTGCGAATCCAAAATTAATATTAAATTCATATTTAGTGTCACCTGAAATGTAAATTCAGTTAAGCTTAGCAAATGACGTTTACCAAAATGTCCAGTATTTTTTTTAAATCATGTTCATAAGATTACATCTCAAATGCTCTCCCACAAGAGAGAGTAAAATGTCTTCCTCATTGTGGTTAGCACAACACCGTTACAGCGCCAGCGATCAGGACCAGAGTTTGAATTGCGCGCTGTCTGTAAGGAGTTTGTATGTTCTCCCCGTGTCTGCATGGGTTTTCCATAGGGGCTCTGGTTTCCTCCCCCTGTTTGAAATGTACTGGGGATGTAGGTTAATTGGGTGTAAATTGGGCGGCACAGACTTATGGGCAGAAATGGTCAAAATATAAAAAAGTTTAAATTAAAAATAATTTTAAAAATAAAATTTACTTACACTTTGTATGTGATAACTGAGCATAAGGAAAAGTTGAGATGCTGGGATTTTTTTCCCCTTAGAGCAGAATAAGAGAAGAAGCAATCTTAAAGGGGCGGCACTGTTGGTGTAGTGGTTAACGCAACGCTTTTACAGTGCCAGTGATCAGGACCGGATCAGGATTTGAATCACGCTCTGTGTGCATTCTCTCTGCATCTATGTGGTTTTTCCCCAGGGACTCCAGTTTCCTCCCACTGTTCAAAAACATACCAGGGGTGTAGGTTAATGGTGTGTAAATTGGGTGGCATGGGCTCATGGGCTGAAATGGTCAGTTACCATGCATGTCTACATTTTAAAAAAAATCATCAGGGATGTTTCACAAAAAACAAAATCAATTGTGCACCTCACCCAGAGTATGGTGTCCAATTTTGGGACTCAAGGAAGAATATTATAACTGTTTCAACTAGCAGAAGAACTTTGCTTTAAAATGATTGACAAAAGCACCAGGGGGATGATAAGGAGACCTGTTTTTATTCAGGCAGCTCTTATAGACTGGAATATGTTGCTTGAAAACATTATTCAAGAGGATTCAAAATTAATGTTCAAAATGGTCGAATTAATTCTTAAAAGGGAAAATAAATACTGAAAATCGATAAAAGCTGGGGAGAGGGACTAATTAGCATTTATTTCAGAGACCTGGCACTAGCAAAGTAGGTTGAATGGCCTCAATTTGTACTGTGTACTTTGATTCTATAATTCAAAGCAGCAGAGAGTAACAAAATGCATCATATTAACTCTGAATTGCATGCTAGAGCAATGTGTAGGACTCTACTGTTCACTAAAATCTAACAACTACAATCTAAAATCTAATAGAGATTGGTGAAGTACTGGCATATTCCACTTAATTTTGCATTTACCCTGACTTCAGCAACATGCTTTGCACTGGAAACCCCCTCCAATCTCTTCAAATTCATATTAGACCTGAGCCACTTATTAATAATCCTTTGGGTGGTGAGGGTTGAAATTTAGAGAAATTACCAACTTATTTCAGTTCATTGTTAAGGATATAGCTATGCTGGGTAAACTTGTACCTCTCACTTTGTTCATTTTAGATTGGTCACAGTGTTTGAGCTACCAAAAGAAAACAGAGAGACACGCCGAGAGCTCTTCAGTTCATACAAATCTTTATTACAAAATCTTAAGCAGATTTCAAACTACAATATGCAAGCCCTTCCCAATTATACTTATCAACGCCTGGACTGGTCCCAACTGCCGAAGCGAGGCAACGACCGCACACTTGTAGTAGGCTGTTGGGGCGCCGGTAGCAGCTTCTCCACCTCCCACGACCAGGACGTTGGTTGGACTCTAGAAGTTCTTCTTCTTGCTGAGAGATGTTGCCACCCCTCAGAGAGCGGGACCATGGCTTATATTACCAAAAATTGCTTACTCAAGCACCTATTCCCTGCGCAAAAAAAAAATAACCAAGCCTGCCTAGGCTTCTATCAAATACCACAACTTTCTAGCTTATCACTTTGAATACAATGGTTTACTTAGCTTCAAGGTCTCGCCTGACAGTCTGCGACCAACAATCCCATCAATCTCAAACAGCAACCGGCTAACAAGCAGGAAGATTAAACGTTCTTGGAACGAGATGTCTTTTTGTCAGATAACTGCATCTCTGGGGGCCCCACGGTGGAATTTAGCTTATGCCTGTTGATTCTAACATTATTCTCAAAGTAGGTTACTGATACTCAGCCTTGCCTAAGCAAAAGCATGGTCTAAATCCTCCATTACATTCCACCCCTTGGTCGCAGTCTGTCACTTACGAGACCTAACAAGCATTCGAGTACAGAAGGAGTGAAAAAGAGAAACCAAAACTACAATGATCACAAAAATAAGCAATAAAGCGAGCAACCAACGGAGAATAGTGTGGCCCAATCCCCCAAATGTACCAGTTAACCATGAAAAAGGATTCTAATCAAGGCTCAAACTATCCTTGTGGGCCACAATACCCAGACGCTGAAGCTCCTGAACAGATTTTGAAACATGCTCAACAATATCAGATATATTAGTGGATACATCGGGCCGTGTCCCCCACAGGCAACTCCCTCGGAACGTCTTCGACATTACAAATCCAATTGCTGGCATCAAAGCAGCTGTTAAGCTAGATCATCAGGAGCGCAAGACGGAGGACCTGGAACAAAGAAGCCTGACATGTCACTCATGATGCCGTAAGAGTTCAGTATTTAAAAAAACTAAACCATCCTATCCCTCAATAGCTACCCACTGAGTGTTACCCTGGAAGGTGTCACTATTTCCCCTTGTACAGGAGGGCCGCTACCTGGAGGTGCCACCCATACCTTTTGTCCGGCATTCTCTAGCTCGGGAATGGGGAGCAATGACTGTTTTTTCCTCTGGCATAGGCTGTAGTTCAGAAGCGTGAAGAAGTCGGTGGAAAGGTGTACCTTCCTTTAAAGGGTGATGATTCAAATTGTTGACTGCCTGTTGCAGTACATGGCACCACCCCTTCAGGGTCCCCAGAGGTGTTAATAAATGAATTTGTTCCTTCAGTAAGCCATCCATTCATTCAACTAACCCGGCAGCCTGCGGGTAATAAGGAATATGGTGGACCCATAAGATACTGTTGTCAGTTGCCCAATCACAGATTGCCTTCCCGGAGAAGTACAAGCCATTATCAGACTGAATCTCCTCTGGTACATCATAACAAGAAATTAAATGGTTTAGTCCTTTGATAGTGCTAGCTTGGTCAGCCGTCTTGGTGGGAAAGCAAAATCCAGGCCCGAAAAGGTGTCAACCATTACTAGGACGTAACGTTTACCCATACAGTCTGGCATGGGGCCCATGTAATCAATTTGCCAGACCACAGCTGAGCGAGCTCCTCATCTTATTCGCCCATGCAGAGCAGGAGGAACATTGCGGGACTTCACAAGCTGGCATGCTGGGCATGTACGCACAACCATGCGGACATCATCCTGATGGACGGGTAAGACATGAGTACAGGCCCACATAGCTGATCCCTTCTCCCCCAAATGGCCACTCTGTTCATGTGCCCATCGACCCAGGGGGACGGTATCGGCGCGGCTGATAGTGGCAAGCTGATGTGCTACTGCATTATGTTGTGCCATGTTCGTCGTCACATTGGTATGGGCGTCAACGTGATATACGGTTATCTTACGATGGTGGGAAGCACCCCACAACAGCTGCCACAACTGTTTGCCCCATACTGGGCGGTCATGTATCAGCCAGTCGTTCTTTTGCCAATCAGGCATCCATACCACTAGTCCATTAGCCACAGCCCAGGAATCGGTAAACAGGCGAAGAGGGTGATCATGGGGGTCTAGTGGTAAAGTGACTGCCCTCAACTCAGCATACTTGCTGTAGCCACCATCCCCCTCCTCCGATAAGTGAGTTCCCGACCTGGGATGGTAAGCCACCGCCTTCCACTTCTGTTTTACTTGCACCCACCGGCTGCTACCATCAGTAAACCAGGCGTCCTCTTGTCTGCTTCCTGTACTATCTCTTCCGTGGCCCCTTGGATCATCACATCATCAATATAATGGTGAATCGAGAGAGAAAGTGATACTGGCACCGTCTCCAAATCAAGGGCAATTAGGCTGTGGCAAATAGTGGGAGAGTGTACATAGCCCTGAGGGAGGTGGGTGAAGGTATACTGGTGCCCCTTCCAGGTAAAGACGAACTGACCCTGTGAGACCTCAGCTATAAGAATACTGAAGAAGGCGATAGCGAGATCAATGACAGCACACCACGTTCCCGAGTTCCCAGTATCAATGTTTTCAATAAGGGTAACAATGTCCGGAACTGCTGAAGCAAGTGGTGGGGCATGTTTGTACAAAAAGTGATAATCAACTGTCATTCTCCAGGAATCTTCCGGCTTCTGGGCTGGCCAAACAGGGCTATTAAAGGGCGACGTTGCAGGCCTCACTACCCCTTCTTCTTGCAAAGCATCGATGGTGGCCGTAATCTCTTCCTGCCCCCCCAGGGAGGCGATATTGTGGAATGTATACTGGTTTCGGTGGGGGGGGGGTGGGGGGAGGCACCATCACAGGATCCCACTTAGCCCGACCCACCACTAGTCTTTTTGTAATAGTCCGAATTCTAAATGCAAATCCCCCTTGGCTAGTATTAAGGGCCGTACCGGTCAACATATTGATACCCAGGATATTCTTGTCAGTGGCAGCCACCAGGGCATGTAACCATACAGGGGAAGGGCCATCAATCACCATGGCGTGGACTTTTATTTCCTTCGCCAGGGTGATCGCTCCTCCCATCCCCTCTATTCGAAATGTCGGTCCAGTCCAGAGGTCGGGGTTACCAGGAATCACCGAGTGCTCTGCACCGGTATCGACCAAGGCCAAATATTGGTGGTCATTACCCCCACCCCAATGGATTATTAACGGTATGTAGGGCCACGGGTCCCAGTGTCGTATCTGCCGTATCTCAATGGAGCAGACACGGGAATCCCGCTCGCACCCTCATGCCTTAGTAGGGTTCGGGGACTTCCAGGACCACATGCTACTAATATCCATAAGAGCCTTTTAAGCCAATTGTTGTATCTCATCACGGGTAACTTGAGCAAGAGAAGCTGGCTCAATAGGAGCAGCAGGGGGAGCAGAAGGCATAGATGGGCTGGAAGACTCAACAGCTCGGTATGGTGTCCCCCTGCCTTCCTCTTATAAAGGGCATAAAGGACCGCGGTAGGTTTCCCATCAATATCACTTTTAGGTACGCCTAACTTTAACAAGGTTAGAAAAAGGTCCTTCCTTGTCGGTCCGTTATTAGCAGCAGTCCCTCTCCTTTCATCCTGCTTGTCTGATTTAACCTGGGTTGTACGTGAGTGGATTTTACCTCCCATCTCTAATTCTCGAAACCCAGATAAGGCGTGCACCACCTCAGACACAGGGTGCCCAATTAGCGGACTAGTTACGGACAGAACCAGTCCCCGTACAGTGGGTTGGGCGGAACGAACCAATCGGGTATGCATTCCGGCCGTGAACATCCCTTCGTCAGGGCTCCCCCCATGTACCCACAGCCTCAAACACCCTGCATACAAGGCAGAGGCCAGGGCCTGTTGACGAATTACTGCTATACCCTCCTCTGGGGTGCCCCAATTGTTCTGCAAATGTAAATCCCAATTTACTGGTGACATGTATACTCGTAACAGGGCATCCCCTAAGTGGCAAGTAAGTAATCCACCTCTCTTCCTCTACCCCGCAGCTCAGCAGTGACCCGGATATCAGTAGTCAATGTTCCTAATCCCAACAATTCCTCAGGGGTTAAATATACATTACCCATTCCTTACTCCCAAACACGCAGGAGCCAGGCCGCCAGAGTTTCTCCCGCCTTTTGCCTAAATCAATCTCCAATGGCAGCCAGCTCTTTTATAGAGAAGTCATGTATCGTTGACAGCTCCCGACCCCTGTTCCCACTTTGGCCCACAGGGCCCTCTACCCAGTGGTCGGGAGGAGGTCGAGGCCATCCTGTAGAGGGGGTGGCATCGAGCATAAGCAGGGGTTCGGGTACCTTCCCCTGGGTCCACTTGGGAGGCCTTCAATCTCTACCATTACATCACACCATTACCATTACATCACACCTCTCTTCGTCTCCATCTGTTGGGAAGTCCACTGCCTTAGGGCAGGCATGAACAGCGGGTGGAGAGGGGAGTATGTCAGGCACATGCTGAGGAGTATCTGCATTATTACCATTGTCATCATTCCAGATATTCCCATCCCAATCATTCATTACATCAGGATCGTCGCCATTCCTTATCATGGCACGAATACAATGTGGATCGGGTTCTACCCCTTGCTTTTCCTTATCTGCACAGAGCTGCTGCCGGAGTTTAATATTACGGCAGATCGTTTGGACATGCTTATCCTCCCATTCTTTGGCTCGGTCCTGACTGGTGCAAACAATCTCGATCATCATGGAACAGTGTTGTCGCATGGCTTCTATCTCCTCCTCCAGTTGCTCTCTCTTGTGCTGGGATTCTACTTCTCGCTGAACTAATTCTGCTTCACGCTGAACGGCATGGCATAAGACTGTGGCCAGCAGCCAAAAACCGTCTGTCAGGGTCCCCTTTTTATCAGGAAATTTACTCTCTCGAAGGAGAGTGGCAACCCGCTCTCCCAGAGGCACACTTGATGGATCTAACCTCTCATCCCAACTAATGGGTGGTCCCAACAAAGACAGGGTATTGGCCAATATGCCAAACCCATCGTCTTTGGAAGTTCATCCCGGAATCAAGAACTGCTCAAAGCTCACCTCTTTCTTTCGGCGAAACATCTCGAGATCAATCCTGCTGACTACACCAATTGTCCTGGGTAAACTTGTACCTCTCACTTTGTTCATTTTAGATTGGTCACAGTGTTTGAGCTACCGAAAGAAAACAGAGACACACGCCGAGAGCACTTCAGTTTATACAAATCTTTATTACAAAATCTTAAGCAGATTTCAAACTACAATATGCAAGCCCTTCCCAATTATACTTATTAACACCTGGACTGGTCCCAACTGCTGAAGCGAGGCAATGACTGCACACTTGTAGTAGGCTGTCGGGTTGCCAGTATCAGCTTCTCCACCTCCCCCGACCGGGACGTTGGTTGGACTCTAGAAGTTCTTCTTCTTGCTGAGAGACGTTGCCACCCCTCAGAGAGTCTGAAACTTCAGCAGTGGGACCATGGCTTATATTACCAAAAATTGCTTACTCAGGCACCTATTCCCTGCGCAAAAAAAAAAATAACCAAGCCTGCCTAGGCTTCTATCAAATACCACAACTTTCTAGCTTATCACTTTGAATACAATGGTTTACTTAGCTTCAAGGTCTCACCTGACAGTCTGCGACCAACAATCCCATCAATCTCAAACAGCAACCAGCTAACAAGCAGGAAGATTAAACATTCTTGGTACCAGATGTCTTTTTGTCAGATAACTGCATCTCTGGGCCCCATTGTGGAATTTAGCTTATGTCTGCTGAGTCTTACATTATTCTCAAAGTAGGTTACTGATACTCAGCCTTGCATAAGCAAAAGCATGGTCTAAATACTCCATTACAGTTGGCAAGACCAGTATTTGCTTCCCACCTATAATTACTATTGAGAGGGTGAGGGTGAGGTGCCACCCTCTCTCCATCTCCAACTATTACAGTCCCTCTGGTGAAGGTATTCTCACAATGCAATTGCAGAGCAAGTTCCAGGATTTAGACCCAATAGCATTAGATGCAATCCAGAATGAATCGACATTTGTTGGTGCTCCCATGCACCTGATGCCCTTGCGGTGGAGGTTGTGGATTTGAGAGGTAGAGTGAATTTTGTAATGATGCTTATGGCAGTTATTACCCAGTAGTAACAGAGGGAATGAACATTTTGGATATCAATTAAGCAGGCTTCTTTGTCCTGTTTGTCCTTCAATCCTGAGAACACACACTCATTGAGGCACATTGTCTTATTCCACTAAACTCTGACTTACTCCTGATAGATGTGGAAAGAACCAGCCAGACCAAGTATTCTATGACATGCCCAGGATCCAATTTCCCCTGGAGCTCCAGCCTGCCTGCCCAGCCAAACCATAGATTGTAGGATTGAATTATCTTCAGGCTGACTGATCAACTCCATACTTGAGTTCAAAGAGAATCAGAATCTTCTCCTGCCTTGCAGCTCAGAGCAAGCAGTTAGTTATTTTTCTGCTCTGAGGTGTGATCTCCTCCAGAGCATTCCCTGCCCAGCAATGGATCCGGTCTCACAGCGTCCACAGGAGGTAAATATATGGACACTGCAAGACCAACTAAGTTCCTCAAGCATTTCTATGGTTTTACTACATTCACAGTGTCTGCAGACTTTTGTGTTTCACAACAATGGATCAAGTCTGTCCACCTGGTAGCAGGAAAGCTCTTTCCCAATATGTCACCTGGTATGACACGTTGATATTCTGGAACTGATTTTGCACCCATACGAGTCAAATAACAAGCCACAATTAGCCAAATGTTGTTGCCAAGGCTGAGATTTTGTGCCAGCGACCAGGGTTCGAATCTGGCTCTGTCTGTAAGGAGTTTTCATGATGTCTCCATGTCAACGTGAGTTTTCTCTGGGCACTCCAGTTTCCCCCACTATTCAAAATGTATGGAAGGTTGTAGGTTAATTGGGTGTAATTGGGCAGATGGGCCAAAAGATCCTGTTACCCTGCTGTATGTCTAAATTTAAATTTAAATCATACCACACACCATCTTGCACTCACAATTCTCTCCATGTCTTGTGAAGTCCTTCTCTGTCAAGAGCAATGTTAATATTTTACATTCTTGCACTGTGTGGTATAATTTTCATTAACACTTTAGTAAATGCCATCATTATTATAATTCAGGAGTAAGGTAGTAAGTTTATCAATCTATTAATGTTAATTAAATTCCTTGTCAAGATGTACTTTATTAAAGTGCATATCTTTTGTTTAAAAATAAGCCAAAAGATACAGCTTTCAACCTCTTTATGTCATAATTAACACAATTTTTGTGACAACTTCCAGAAAAAGACCAGAAAATTATGAGTCCTGTTTACAGATTCCAGGTGTAAAAGATGAAAAGAGAGAGGGATGAATGATTGTTATAGTACTTTGCAAATAGTCAGAATATCTGCAAATGACGACTGCGGGGTAATCATTTACTTTTACTACAGGGTGTAAAATAGATTGACGAAAGGACTCCATTGAGAAATTCATCAAGAGTCTTCAGTGGCCTTTCAAGGTCACCAACACTAGATGAGTGATTAAATTATTTTAGTTTAAAAAATACCTTTGGAGCTCTACTGCTGAGAAGCCCACTGTCTTCACGTGAATTGGGATTGGACCATGCCTGTTGTCACATCCCACACTGGATCTCAGCTCCATTCTTCATTTAGGTCTTCTATCTAACTCTATTGGGTTGGTGGACTGACTAATACCACGACTGAAGTTAACCGCCATCAATTTGGGTCAGATCTGCAGGTTTGAGTAGGTACTAGTTCAACAGCACTTGCTTGTTGTTCAATAGTTACGCATGCAAAATTGGTTCCAATTTATGATGTCGCAAGTCATCCAGGCTAAGAAGTTTGGGTGCGGGGTGCAAGAGGAGGGATCATCTTTGTGATGCCAAAGGCAGCAAAAGAGGAGGAGAATGAGAAGGAAGAGGAAGGGAAGAGGAAACTAAAACCACATTTCTTCACCTAGATTTTCTGTGATTTTTCTCATTTACTAACACCATTAAGAAGAAAAAACAAATTCTCTGCACACCAGCAGTCTTCTTCTTAGCTTCCCTCTATCACTATCCACCTCAGTGTTTTAGCCAAAGTCACAGTCTAAATTTATAAACTCAAACTTGAGAACTGACATGTAAATGTCTGGCTTCCCCCGTCCTACTGATCCCACGCAGTGCTCCCCAGTGCTGCTGCTTAAGCATTTTAGACAAGGCTTCCTGCTGCTCTGTCCCCAGGTGGCCATGTTTTAAACAGCTGCCTCATTCGAGAGCAGTAGTGATGTGTGGCTGCTGGTTGTTTGACAACACTAAGGGAACTGCCAATACAGTCAAAATCCTCCTCCCCTACAAATCTATCTATGGATTCTGAGAAGACACAGGAGTCCAATCCCAGAATCAAAATCCTGTCTAGAGAAGGTGCAGATGTTTGCTGAGAAGTCGAATGGATGCTATCAGGTAATTCTCTTTCATTCTCTGGTGTAGGCTGAATCCTTGGAACAGAATTACTGCATTAGGCTGAATGGGCATGGGTTTAATCACCCATTCTGACTCCTGTACCTATTTTACATGGCAATAATATCTAGGCATATTTTAAGTCTTCTGTCAATGCAACCACATTCAGTTCCATATTGCAGTCTAGTTTGAGCTCACTGTTGTTTTTGAATGAATTTTTAGCCATGATTCTATCTTAGCTTTTGTATTTGTCTTTTGCTTTCAAAACTTGTTGTTTTGACTCATCCATTGATTAATGAAGCAATTGATCAATGGAGCAAAATTCTCAATTTTCAATGCTGATGACACATCGAAAGGAGGATTGGCCGATGACCCATACTGTGCTGAAATCTTCCAAGAGACATCCTCAATTAGACCTGATTGTCTCTAATCGACCATGACAGCACATTGTTCAGTGAACACTGTAGTATTTTCAACATCCAGCCTCACAACGAAATACAGTTCAAATACCTGAAAATATCTTATCATTTGCATTGGATCATGCCAACTCTTTTGAGCTTAAATGACGTGTTGTAACATGCAAGGTGATGACATATTCCTTCCTCGCATGACAATTCTTCACATGATCTGACACAAGGTGTCAATTGTTAGATTTGCACTTCTTTTGTGGACACTTAATTCTTGCTGGAATGTAACAAACTATTTTAAAGTGTTGCAATTATGAACCCAGAAGCACAACATAATAATACTGTGATGAATTACCAATGGGACCTTTGGAAAAATTCTACGAAGTTCTAACTTAAAAAAAAAAGCAAAATAAAGAATCTAATCAAGCATTAAAAATACACAGAAATGCTAGAGGATCTCAACTGGTCTGGCAGTGCCCATAAAAGGTAAAAATAATTAAGCATTAAAACAATTAGAAACTGACCTGCCATAAACTTGATTTTCACTTGGGATGAAAAATCAGTTTGCAAAGGGCAAAGTGAAGCCAGGGATATTTCAATTTGTCACCATCTTTTGAATGACCCAACATTGAAATCCGGAGTGGCAGGCAAATGTAAAATTTGAAGAGGACAGACATTAACAGCTGGAACCCACTGAAGTGACCCCAAGCAATGAAAGGGGAATTAGTGAAGTTCTACTTCAATGCCAATGATGTCCTTGCAGAACTATCCCAACACACCCTTGTGGAATCAAGTGAAGCATTTCCTTGCCCCACAAAGAATCTTTAAAAAAATAGATAAATGTACAGTGCAGAAAACTGTGGCTGAAACTGCTTCCCAATTCCCTTGCCCAAAACTAATGTGTAAGAGTTCAAAGAATGAAGTATACAGACACACAATTGTGGGAAAGGTCAGTGGTGCATCCAGACTTGTGTATGGTTCATAACGTTGACTACCAGGAGATGAGGAACTTAAAATGGCTTCATGATTTCTGCATTAAATGTTGGTTACCCTTTATTTCCTATAGACACTGCATAACCTGATGAATTTCTCCAGCAGTCTTGTTATTGCACTACAATCCTAACATCTGCAGACTTTCCTGTCTAACTCTAATATCTAGTTGAGGTGTGAATTCTCTTCTGGATCAGACATGCTTACAACAATTTGCCATTCCTTTGCATGAGAGAGGTCATGCAGAGTCTCTATTCTAAGAGAATAGGTCTCATTCTCTCTTGCTACAAAGTAGCAGTCAAAGTGAATGGACAGCTTTACAAGGATTTCAGGGTTTACAATAATCTTGGGTATCAGTAGGGAATTCCATTGGTTCAGAAAATTCTTAGAAAAATAATACTCCACTTTCATGTGTTAAATGGGAAGCATCCTACCCTGAAACAATGCTCCCTTATTCTCGGTTCCCCATGAGCACCTAACTTTAGAATTTTATATGCTTCAACGCATTTCAATTCCACCAGGCCACAGTAGAAAAATATATATATTAGCCATCCTTTGGTTTGAATAAGACACATTGTTGTGCAATTCATCTGTAGACACAAAGATAACTTTGCAGTCCCAGTCTGGAAGCGCAAAGTGGAGCACAATGGGGACATTGGACGTCCGCTTTTGTAATAACTGTGACTGTTGCATTGTGATGCTGTTTACGATTTTCCATCAGTTTTTGGCAGCACCGGTCTTCAAAACTGGTGTAGGCTTCATAGCACAGGGCTCGCCAATGGGATCCGTCAGCAGCCACAGCTTCTAGTTCTCTTGGCTGGATGCCACAGTGGCATAGGGTTTCCTTCACAACATCTTTATAGTGCTTGCGTGGATGATCTTGAGGTCTTCTTCCAGCCTTCAATTCACTATAGAGCACAGCTAGCGAGGCATATGGTGGTCATCCATTCTGATGACATGTCCCACCCACGGCATATGGGATTCAATGCTGGTGGACTTCGCACGTCCAAAGACCTCCAGGTTGGAGACACGGTCTTGCCAACGGAAGCCAAGAATGGAACGGTTGGCGCGCATGTGGAATTTCTCCAGTTATTTGATGTGACGTCGGTTCAGAGTCCAGGTCTCACATCCATATAGGAGAGAAAGGATGACCATAGTTCTGTACACTCTCATCTTCATGGAGATGCAGACATTGTGTTGATTTTGCTCTCTGCTACACAGACTCCCCAGAGCCTGGCTGGCCTTGGAGTCAATATATAATCATAAAATAAGGCTGCCTAATCAAAGCAAATTCATCAACTAAGTTATTCCAAATACAATACTGATGTAAAATTATCATTCTTTTATGTTCTTTTTGTCCTAACCTTCCACAGACCTTATTTGCCCTATTCCTCCCTAGTTCAGTCCCCAAAAAAGGCTCCAGAATAGTTAATAGTTAATGCAAGGATACTCACTTGGAATGAAGTAGTGTGCAGATAGGTTTGGAGACTTGAATTTGGACTGCACCCAGCAGAGAACTGAATGGATTAATTGATGTTTAAAAACCAGGGTGCTGTTAGATTAGGGATGCCTATGTTATAATCTCAGCAATGTTTGTATCTGTTGGAGGACAGAGTTCTGAAATATTCTTAAACACTCAAAGTCCCTTTTCTCTTGAAGCATGATGGCAATAAAAAGACCTTTCACTGCATTGCAGAATCAGATTTAGGAGGCTTCTGCTTGAGTGACTTCTGCCATTAAACACTGCATCAGACCTTCACATTTGCTTATAGAGTTGTCCATTGCTTTCATCATATCTAAATTGAACATAAGCCTTTAACCTTTTTCCAAACTTGTATTTTCTAGCAGATCTACCAATGTACCAAACTATGTTCATTCTCCTTCAAAGCCTTCATCTCTGCAGCAGAACTCATGCTCAAGCTGATCCCTGTTTGACACGGTTGGGTAATTTGCAAGATGTAAGATTTCTAGGATTAAGTGCGTGACAGTGCAGTGGAGTGTTATTTCTGATTAACAGAGTTTATTGGTTTTTTAGGGGAGGGGTGAATGATAATGAATGAGGTTGGTAGAGCAGTGGATGGAGAATGCTATTTGAAGGCATGTTCACTGATCTAGAAAATAATTCTCCGGTCATTCAGTTCCCAATGGTCTTGCATGCATGTCCTTGCTCAAGATATTCACCTTTTCCTCTTGTTCTTGTGTCCAATTTAACCCTCCACATATGGTTGCAACTGACTTCCTTTCCATTTCCTGTTTGAAGTCCTCCAGCACAGAATCAGGGAAGTGTAGTGTCCATGTCTAGATTACTAAGTTGCAATTGCTATTTAACTTGCCTTATAATACATGGAGTTGGACTTTAAGTGGTCTAAGATGGCTTCTTTTTGTCCTACCCATTCCCAAAATTGTTCTACCACACCCCCACCAAACTTCCCCATCTACTATTTAATATTTATAACTCTTTACCTGTCATGATAATCAGTAAGAATATAAAGTTTGCAATGAGCCTACTCTGTCAAATGCAGTACATTGCAGTACCCGTAGTTGTGCCATTCATTGACATAAGGCCTTAACATATGGGAGTGGAATTACGCCAATCGGCCCATCATGTATATCCCACCCTTTCAACATGGCAGATATACTATCCTTTTGAATGCAATTCTCCTGCCTACTTCCCATATCCCTTGATTAATTTCCTAATCAAGAAATTATCTACCTCTGTCTTAGATATACCCAATGACTTGGCCTCCACAGTCATCTTTAGCAATGAATTCCATAGATTCACCACCTTCTCAGCAAGGAAAGTTAACAGAACAGAGATTTACAACACAATAGACCAACAGTGTTGTGCTGACCTAATAACCTACTCTAACAACTGTCTAGATCAGGGATGTCAAACTCAAATTCATGGAGGGCCAAAATTAAAAACTTGGACTAAGTCAAGGGCTGAACTAAATATTTATTGAAAATTTTCAACAACATCTGCATGTTTTCTCTTCTTTCAACATATGTAATGTTAAACTTTTTCTTATTAAAATAAATATTTAATAATAGTTTTGGATAAACTCTTTCCAGAAGCATTAACAAATGAGAAATAAAATATTCAATAAATAATATTTCTCTATAGAGGATTTGTCAAATGTTGCTAGTGTGCTGTCGAATAGTAAAATCTGAGGGCTATTGAAAATGTGGGAGAATAACATGATTCCTGAAACAATCAAATGGGTGACTGATTGTGGGCATGAACTCTAGCAGGGTTATTTGCCATGCCCTTTTTCCATTGGTACAGATATCCTTTGATTTACACACTTTTCAAGTTTTATGCCTAATGAGCTTGTATCCAGGTGCAGGACCATTTTTAACCAGGAATATATTTATCACTGTGACATGAAACTATTGGAAGATCATTTTATCCTGAGATTAAAGTTCATAATACTTACTCAGGCCTGTATGCGGGAGGGCGGGGTTTGCGGGCGATCGGGTTGGACAACGACAGTGCGGGGGCATCGGCTCTCGCTGCAGGGCGGCATCTCGGCGGATCACCGGCCCCGTCACCATGAGTCGCGGGTCAGCCTGCGGCAGGGAGGGGGAGTGGCCAATGGTCCTGGCGAGGTCAGGCCCCCCTGAGTTTCTGCCGGACCCCCCTTGACCTGCTGAGTTTCTCCCGGACCCCCCTTGACCTGTTGAGTTTCTGCCGGACCCCCCCTTGACCTGCTGAGTTTCTCCCGGACCCCCCTTGACCTGCTGAGTTTCTCCCAGACCTCCCTTGACCTGCTGAGTTTCTCCCAGACCCCCCTTGACCTGCTGAGTTTCTCCTGGACCTCCTCCCCTTGACCTTCTGAGTTTCTCCTGGACCCCTCCCCCTTGACCTGCTGAGATTCTCTTGGACCCCCCTTTGACCTGCTGAGTTTCTCCCGGATCCCCCTTTGAACTGCTGAGTTTCTCCCGGACCCCCTTTGACCTGCTGAGTTTCTCCCTTCTGGTGTTTTTACGAGAACCACAGACTTTCGCTCATACATTGATGAGGGGGATCAAGGGCCCAACATTGTCAGGTACCTCTCTGCTGGATAAAGGATACAGTTTAACCCGCTGAGTTTCTCCAGTGTTGGGTTTTCACGAGGTAGAGTCAAAGGGCCGAAGGGCCTGTTTCTGATCTGTAATGTTCTATGGACCCTGCTCTTCTTTCCGTGCCGGTGTCCCAGGACCTTTCCAGGGCAGTCTCCACGCTCAGGACCGCGCTGGGATCCCGGTCAGCGGTGGAGGAGCAGGTGAGCGCGGCTAATCCCGATCCAGCCCACGCCACTCCCGAGATTGGCGGAGGGTTCCACCCTAACTGCCCAACCAGCCTCGCTCTCCACGTGTACTCCGGGCACCCGCCGCTGGTCCGGTGGGAAGGCACACATCCATCCTTAGATAAGGAGCACAAAACAGCTCACAATACTCCAAAATACAGTCTGACCAATTCCCTATAAAGCCTTATCATGACCCTTAGACATTAGCTCATAAATCTCTGTTTTTGTATTCGATCCCTCTTGAGATGAATGATAGCATTGCATCTTGCTAAGGGAGAGAGAAAGGTATCAAATAAAGATTCTTGGAGGAGTGCGGATTTAGTAACATGGAGTGAGGATGATAATTCATGAGAATGTTGACAGGACTTCAAGGTTTGAGTTACAGGGAAAGGTTGTGCAGACTAGGGCTTTTTTCTCTGGAGCGTAGAAGATTGAGGGGGGGACTTGATAGAGGTGTTTAAGATTTTAAAAGGGACAGACAGAGTAAATGTGGATAGGCTTTTTCAATTAAGAGTGAGGGAGATACAAACTAGAGGGCATGGTTTAAAATTGAAGGGGGAAAATAATAAAGGGAACATGAGGGGAACTTTCTTTACACAAAGGGTGGTAGGGATGTGGAATGAGCTTCCGGAAGACGTGGTCGAGGCGGGATCATTGGTTACATTTAAGGAAAGACTGGATCGTTACATGGAGAGGAGGGGACTAGAGGGGTATGGACCGGGTGCTGGTCAGTGGGACTAGGAGGGTGGGAATTTGTTACGGCATGGACTAGTAGGGCTGAACTGGCCTGTTCTGTGCTGTTAGTGGTTATATGGTTATATGGTTAAGGGAATGCTTAAAGTTAAAAATTACATATGCATTTGCCATTAGTAATATATAAACATACATGCCGGTTCTATGATTGTTTTGCAATAATGAAATTTTGCATTTTTAAAAAATTTCAACATACAGTCCAACAACGGACCCTTTTGGCCCACGAGCCGTGGCACCCAACTACACCCTGATGTGCAGTAAATAACTCAAGAGGTTGATACCGAGTTACTGATCTACAGGCTTTTATTTGCAATGGACAAGGACCTCATCTTGTGCCATGACTCAGGCTTTCTGTGGAAGGATAAGGTGTTAGGGGCTTTATTCAAGGTCAAAAGAGGGAGGGGGTACAGTCACAGGATGGGGAAAACCAGGTAATCAGGAATACAGCGGTTCAGCAGTTCACCACACACCCAACTGACCTACAACCCCCTCCCCCCCCCCCCAGTATGTTTTGAAGAGAGGGAGGGAACTGGAGCCCCCAGGGAAAACCCACACAGACATGGGGAGAAGGTACAAACTCCTCACAGGATTTGAACCTGGTCCCAATCACCGTAGCTTTAACAGCATTGCGCTAAGCGCTATGCTAACCATGCTGCCTATGGATGAAGGAGATTGATGAACTAATGTGAAAAGTCATGATAATCAATTAGTTGAACTTGTTTCACCAAGATTTCTCATAAATTCAGTGGAATTTTGTCTGTGGTACAAAATTCCAAACCTCCACAATGTCACATATCCATAATGAGAACAAAAGCAATGTCGTTTCCTCTTCATGCCAAATTTATTTCTTCATTCTGTGCTGTTTCTTATAGAACCAATAGTGCAAGGGAGCAGTCAATGTGTAGGATTAGTGTAGAGCTCGTCGAAAGAATCAAAGACTTGTTGATCCAAACCAAGGCTTTTATTAGCAAAAGACCGGAGCTCTTCACAGGTGGCCGACCAGTCTGGAATGATCCGACCTGGCTAGGGACACAACCCTTTAAGGCCCAGACAATAGGCGTGGCTTAGCTCTCAGCCAATCGCTGTAAGCACAGTCTAGATACTGTAACTATATACACTATATACATTGGTGATAGACCTGTACGATCACAATTAGCAATTTTGTTTTTATTAGCAATGCCAGGATATGCACTGTTACTTTGTGACTTAAAGCTTCAGTGAACACTTTTGACCCACCAAAACCTTTTTTAGTGTTTGGTTAATGATATGATAACTTTAAATGCAAAGGTCTATCCCTGCTCTAATTTCATCTTGCATGTTGTGACTTTAATAAAACTATAAAATATATTTGGGTTCAATTTAAAGATATCACTAAATAATATTACTAATACACATTGGAAAGTTTTTTTTAAAACATGAATGCTCTTTATTGCCTGCCAAGATCATTTACAAAGTCAATGGTTAAATGGAAATAAACTCACTTTTCTCTTTTTTTTTAATTTGGCTGAATCTACATTATACATTTTGTTTATAAAAATAAAGCATCCGAGTTAAGGTCATGAATTCATCAGAATTGCTTTTATGTTGGGTTTTTTGCACAGTTTCTAGCAAGACTGGACCAAGTATTTCCGATCTATAAATTTAGAAATTTTAAAGCCACCAAAAGATTTACTTGGCCGTTACAGAGGATATTTAAGCGTTTTCATATAAAGGCCTGTCCCCATAAAAGGATAAGATTTCCTTCCTTGGACATCAGTGGACCTAACAAGATTTTAGAACCATCTAATATTTTCCTGTTCAATATTATTAACTAAGGCATTTTAGAATACTGTAACTCGCTCCTCAAGAGCATTATAGTGATTCCATCAACAGAAGTTCTTCAATCTTTCATGAAGGTAGCTCATCATCACCTTCTTAAGGGAATTTTGGGATGGACATCAAAGCCGGTCTTTCAAGAGATGCCCCAATATCAAAAATAAGTCATGGAAAACATGTCCCTAAAATAATAAAACAATTCAAGTTGTTTAAGTTATCATATGACACTAAACTGGATGGAATTGGGGACACAGGAGTGAGGAAATTGAGTTAAGAGGTTAACAGGGAGCTGCAAAGAAGTTAGAAAATATTTGTAAAATGGATGGAACCATAATGAAATAAACTGTCATGCTGGCATACATTAGATATTGCTAATTAAAGGAAAAATAGAATATCAAGAGTAGAGTTCACATGGTGTAGAAAGTATTAAAGATGCAAGCACTGTCATCCAATCTAGATCTGAAAGTCAATTTGACAATGAGGCTCCAATTTTAAGTGTGGGTGAAAACAGTGAATTTTAGCTGGAATATACAGAATAAAAAGATCACACAAAGGCCTGATTAGATTTTGCATATTATACCTGTGGTGATACACCACTAGCCTACTGCAGGGGGCAACCTGTGTACCTGCAGAAGAACACTGGAGGACAAGGCAACACTGGCCGGATGTCAATCAGTCGACCTGAATGGACCAAGCCCCACCTGGTCTGCTCCAATCACGCTCCAGGATATAAGCTAGATCCGGCCCTTTGAAGCCAGTCTCAAAGCTTGCAATAACATTTTCACAGCCAGCTCTGTGGAAGTTTATGTTGAATAAAGTCTGTAGAACAGACTTTATGTTTGTGTGTTTGATTCTGTTCGATAGCACACCATAAGCATACCTTTATTTTTTCAGGATTAAACAACTGCTAAATTTGGTTAAGGAAGAGTCAAGATCTTCATAAGGAGTCTGGAAATGAATCTGCTGAACATTCAAATTGACCTGACAGATTAATTCCTGGTGTCATCCCGATACCTGGGCATGCATTTTTTAAAGAGAACAATGCTGGTTTGAAGTGGATGGAATTACTGGCTGTGATTCAAGGTTAGAATGGAGTTGGAATTGAGTGAGCAAATTCTTCACTGCTGTTTCATTATCTACCCAACTTATGCAATCCTCTCTCCAAAACTAGTTTTGCGTGATCAGGTGAATTTTTAATTCAATATTTCCATATATTGACAGTAACATTGAATAAGGAAATAAAAAGTTAATGCATAAAATAAAATAAAAACATCTAACTACAATGGACAAAAAATTTTAAAAATTCCCCCAAAAACAAAAACAATTAGTCAATCCATGCTGAGAATAATTTAAAAGTAAGTAGAAAAGAGATCCCTCCTGAGTAAACACAATGCGTGTGGAGAAAAAAAAAACTGGAAGTGGTTCAAATTTTGTTTGTTAGTTTGTGTCAAATGAAAATTTTTGAATAAATGGTCACCAGGTTTATTTGAAGTTACAGGTAGTATCAAATGTCCAACTTCTAATTTTTTTCTAAATCTAAGCAGAACATAATGGAGGAAAGCCATTGAAGTAAAGTAGGTGGATTACAATCTTTCCTTTTGAGTAATATAGCTCTCCTTGTCATCAGTGTTGAAAAGGCTACTATCCTTAGGGTGGAAGCAGGTGCAAAAGCTGATCCCAATACTGTAATCTCAAAAATAACTGAGTAAGTTTGGAAGTAAATCTAGGTCCAACACTTTAGCTAAAGTTTCAAAAACACCTTGCCAAAAACTTTGTACAGGACCAAAACATGAGTCAAAGTGGCCTCTTCAGATTTACACCTGTCACAAATAGGGCTGATATTAGGAAAAATACGGGCCAATGTGTCGTTAGACATGTGTGCCCTATGCGCTACATTGAATTGAATCAAAGAGTGAGGGGCACAAATTGACGAAAGTATTGACAAGTCGAAAAATCCTTTACCATAAATCATCAGAAAGGTCCCAAGCACCTTTAATTTTATTGTTGGATATTGTAAGGTAAAACATCATGAGATGGGAATGTGTAAGGAGTTACCCTGTACAGGGCTGTAACAAGATGTGAATGCATCCTTGTACTTACAAGATAAGAGAAACATTGATGGATTGAGAGGCAGGAAGCTAGCAGGGAAAGGATAGCAACAGTTTTAATCATTGGACAAGTAATGATATGATGATGTTCTAAGCATGTATCCAAGGGTATAAAAAATCACCATTTTGCTGATAACGGCAGAATGCATTCTCCGACTAACATTGTTAGTCGCAAGTGTTACAATCCGGTAATAAAGAACAAAGAACCCTGATTTCGACTCAGTCTGGTGTTTGTCTCACTCATTCATGAACAAAGCAGACCTAACAATATAGAACATAAATTAAATATGCTGTTATAAATATTAGCTAGCAATCCTTTTCAGGAAGGATTTAATTGATGAAGAGTATCAATCAAATTAGTTGAAAAGGCAAATGGTAAATGTGGCAGAAAAGAGTATAGAAAAGTCTTAATTTCAAAATATCTGGGATGTGTCTTAGGCAAATGGCACTTTTCAGCTAATTGATCAATGACATTAAACAATTTCCTCCAAACATATCAAGAAAGGTTATTATTCCTTTATCTTTCCATAGGGCAAAAGCTTGGTCAGATGATGTCTTAAAAAATAATTGGAATAAATTTTACTGGACAGAACAAAATTATTTAAATCAAAAAACTTAACAAAATTAATGTATGTCTGAGAATTGGATTAAAATCTTGTTTATGAACCTTAGATAATGCAAAGGGGAGAGAAGTACCTAATAGACAAGTTAAAGAGTATCCTCCAACAAAATTCTTCTCCAATTCCACCCATAAAGGGCAATCATGCATCTCAGAATACCAAGTCCAAAACATAATGTATCATATATTAATTGCCCAGTAATAAGACCTGAAATTTGGTATGCCATACCACCATCATTTTTTGTTTTCTATAGTAATAGTTTAGCCAACCTGGAACTTTTATTATTCCATATATAAGATGATATTTTAGAATCTAATTTGTCAAAGAATATTTTAGGGATGAAAGTTGGGGATAGCTTGACATGTATATAAGAACTTCGGTAAGATTATGCATTAATTTGACTTACTTATGACAACATCAATGGTGACCATTTCGAATACATTTATTTAGCATAATCAATCAAAGGGAGATCATTACATTTGTATAAATCCTTAAAGTATTTTTGTAATCTTTATAGTGAGATATGTAAATTGATTTTTAACAACTTTAAAAGGTAATTGATAATATAAATGTAAATGATGATGGCATAAAAGTTTATATCCTGAAAAAATATCAAATTCAGTAAGCAAAGATAACAGAGATGAAATTTTTTTTTTGGATTGGAGATATATAGCAACAAATCATCTGCATTTAAAGAATCCATATGTGCTCTCTCCCCTCTCTGGATACCATGGCTATTCATAGAAAGTCAGAGCAATTGCTAAGCGTTCCATAACTAGGTTGAATAATAAGGGACTAAGAGGACAACCTTGACGTGTACCCCTATGTAACCCTAAATAAGGAGATTTATAGTCATTAGTAATAACAGCTGCAATATGAGCTTGGTAAATTAGTTTGATTCAAGAGATAAATACAGGACCCAAGTTAAATTTTAAATTGGCAAAGTCTTGCTCACTCCAAGGGTCTATGTGTGAAATTTAACCTGAGCTACTTCATTTTAGTTTTTAATAGATAATACCTTAAAACCTTGAGTAATCATGTATATTTCATTTCATAATGATAAGAAAGTCATAATTAGGATTGCTTTGCTCAGGTTGCATTTCTCATGAATTCAACAGGAGGGTTTGAACAATGGTAATCTGGCTTTCTCTTTGGAAAGGAGGGTTTGAACAATGGTTCAACAGGAGGGTTTGAACAATGGTAATCTGGCTTTCTTTTTGGAAAGGAGGGTTTGAACAATGGTTCAACAGGAGGGTTTGAACAATGGTAATCTGGCTTTCTTTTTGGAAAGGAGCGTTTGAACAATGGTTCAACAGGAGGGTTTGAACAATGGTAATCTGGCTTTCCTTTTGGAAGGGAGGGTTTGAACAATGGTTCAACGGGAGGGTTTGAACAATGGTAACCTGGCTTTCTTTTTGGAAAGGAGGGTTTGAACAATGGTTCATCAAGAGGGTTTGAACAATGGTAATCTGGCTTTCCTTTTGGAAGGGAGGGTTTGAACAATGGTTCAACAGGAGGGTTTGAATAATGGTAATCTGGCTTTCTTTTTGGAAAGGAGCGTTTGAACAATGGTTCAACAGGAGGGTTTGAACAATGGTAATCTGGCTTTCCTTTTGGAAGGGAGGGTTTGAACAATGGTTCAACAGGAGGGTTTGAACAATGGTAATCTGGCTTTCCTTTTGGAAGGGAGGGTTTGAACAATGGTTCAACGGGAGGGTTTGAACAATGGTAATCTGGTTTTCTTTTTGGAAAGGAGGGTTTGAACAATGGTTCATCAGGAGGGTTTGAACAATGATAATCTGGCTTCCTTTTTGAATATGTTGTTGCTTATTAAATATTTTCAATCAAATTTCACATTCAAATGTTAAAGGCTGAACAGGTGGGGATTTTATTTCAGAAAGAAAAGGGTAGAGCTGAGTTTTTTGGCAGTTTGCCAAATGAAAGTCTTTAAAATTATGAAGGGATTTGGAAGCAGTTTGAGAGAAGTGAAAGAACATAAAAAACATAAGAACAAAAGAAATAGGAGCAGGAGTAGGACATCTAGCCCATCAAGCCTGTTCTGCTATTCAATGATATTGGCTGGACTGATGATAGGCTCATCTCCACTTATCTGCCTTTTCCCATACCCCTTAATTTCCCTACTTTGCAAAAATCTACCCAATCTTGTCTTAAATATATTTACTGAGGTAGCCTTACTGCTTCAATGGGCAGCAAATTCCATAGATTCAGCACCCTATAGGAAAAGCAGTTCCTCCTCATCTCCGTCCTAAATTGACTACCCTGAAATATGAGGTATGTCCCCTAGTTCTGGTCTTCCCCACCATTGGAAACAACTTAACTACCTCTATCTTATCTATGCATTACATATTTTTATGTGTTTCTATAAGAATCCCTCTCATTCTTCTGAATTCCAGGAGTACAGTCTCAGTCCCAGAAGGTTAACCCCTTGTCTCTAGAATCAACCTGGTGAAACTCCTCTGCAACACCTCCAAGGACAGTACATCCTTCCTCAAGTAAGGAGATCAGAACTGCATACAGTATTCTAGATGTGGCCTCTCCAATACCTTGTACAGTTGCAGCATAACCTCCCTGCTCCAAATTCAATCCCTATAGCAATGAGGGGCAACATTCCACTTGTCTTCTTGATAGCCTGCTGCATGCAAACCAACCTCTTGCAATCCATGCACAGTCGATCCCAAATCCTTGGGCACAGCAGCATGCTGCAATTGCTTATCATTTAAATAATACTCTGTGTGGTGATACAACTGAAACACTGGCCACGCTACTGCAGGGCGCAACCACTGTACCTGCAGGTAGGCAACCTGGGAGGCTGGCCCACCTGGCCGGCTGTCGATCACCGACCTGCATAGACTGGAGTCCCCCTCCCAACGTGGCTAATGTCTCCGGGACCACAAGTCTGATCCCCTGGTCGAGCAGGTGCTCCTTCTCCATTCAAGTGCCCCAATGGATGTGTGGACACCGTCTTGACCAGGGATCTGGCACCAGCAGGGGCCCAACCTTTCCACTACGGGTATCCTGCCCAACATTCCCACCATGGGTATCCTTGGACCACACAGGATTCCCTGGGAACTGACCCCCTCCCTCCGCTTCTCCAGAAGTCAGTCGGACACGTGGAGCCAACAGAGGACAGTGGGCACACGTGGAGACATCCAGATATGACAACTGGTGTGTACAGAGTTTAAGTTGATTTATGTCTGCAGTACAGTCTTTTCTCATGTTTTGTGTTTGCTTGCTGCACCACAGCACATCACAATTTAATCAACTTAAAATTTAAGGACTATGGAGAAGTTCTTCACCATTGAAAGGCTGGATATCGACCATCAATTCCAGCCCACTTCGAGAGCTGGAAGCATGCGAATGAGGCGATCATCCAGATCAGCACAAATCAAAGGAGACTCATGGTACTTCACACCAAACTGGGCCCCCATGCTTTCCATGCCATCTGAGACTGCACAGACTTCAAACTGCAATGGCTGTCCTGGAGACCATGTCCCTGCTCAGCATCAGGATGCAGTCATACCTTTTTACATTTTTATTTCTATTTTTCTTTAAATGTAATTCTTTATTGTATTAATGTTATAAAATTTTAAATAAAGTCTTCAAAAAAAGAAAGAAAGCATCAGGATGCAGTCACCAAGACCAGGGTGACCCAAGGGGAGGTTGAGCAACTTGTGCGAGATGCATGGTATGAGGGTTGTGGTCAATGGCCACCCGACAGAGACTACTGGAAGAAAATAGGCCTTCTTTTCCAGAATCACGGAGGTGGTTCCGCTCTCTAGAAGCTGCAGCCCACCACGTAGAAACCTTTGATGCTCGACTACCCCAAAGCTGCAAGTACTGTTGGTCCCAGAGTGGGTCGGACAGGCACTTGAGAAAAGGCTGCCTAGTGAGGAATTTTCATTGCTCCTGATACAGTAAGCAAGGCCACATCGCTAAGGTTTGCCACTCTAGACCTGCCAGGAATGCTGTAGCCCTCTATGATCAACCAGGAGCCCCCCGCGGATGCCGCCATGTGTGAATACCAAGCAGCTCTATTACTCAGCCTACTATTTCCACCTGCACCGCTGACATCACTTCCGGCCTGGCCACCCACCCTCCACTTGTGTGCTCACCACAGGCACCACCATCTTCCATCATCTGACTTGCGCCCACACGGAAGACATCACGTCCGCCCGCACTGCTGAAGTCACCTCTAGCCTCACTTCCAGTTGGGTTGCCTGACCGCACCGATGCCATTTGCAGTAGTGCCACTGGGCACCACCATCACCAATGGAACAACATGCACACGCGTACACAACCACACACCTGCCGCACCCCAAACCCCACACTCTAGAGAGAAG
This sequence comes from Narcine bancroftii, assembly GCF_036971445.1. NCBI lineage: Eukaryota > Metazoa > Chordata > Chondrichthyes > Torpediniformes > Narcinidae > Narcine > Narcine bancroftii. The sequence goes on along the minus strand of NC_091472.1, from coordinate 51,617,279 downwards.
CCACTGACTGTTATTCACCACAACTATTAGGGAGCAGTGACTCGGACCCCGAGGTAATCCTAGCATCCACCACATTAATGAAGGTCATTCCCCATGAACTCGGGTGCTCGACGATGGACATCGCTGTTAACAGGAAGGTAACAAAATGCCTGTACTGAGAGCTTTGTGCACCCAAATGTGGCCCATATACTGAAATTAAAGGTATACCCCACGAACATCTCTATCATCTTTGCTGCCCAGGACCACTCTGTCACAGCACTCAGGCGCTGCTCAGCGGACCTGAGAGTGGGGGGTTCAGGCTCCTGATCATGTCCAAGCTCTGGGCCCCAGTCATCTTAGGACTGGACTTCTAGTGTCACCTCCAAAGCCTCACCCTTGCCTTCAGTTGCCCACTCCGCCCATTCACCTTCTACAGCACAAAGCCCAGTGAATGCCCCTGGTTCACCTGTGGCCTCTCCACACTAGGGATCACCCCCTCATCACTCTTCAACTATCTGTAGCCAGACTGCTAGCCCATAGCTGCCAAAAGCAGGTGCCACTTTGCAGCCGACAGGACTTTTATCAAGGCAGAGGTGAGACGGCTTCTGGCGGAAGGAATCATAGAGCCCAGCACCAACACCTGGAGAGTTCAGGTCATGGTTGTAAAAGGGGGCAGCAAACCAAGGATGGTCATCGACTATAGTCAAACCATCAAGCGGAACACCAAGCTGGACCTCTACCCTCTGCACCGCATCACCAAAATGGTCAATGAGATAACCCAATACAGGGTCTTCTTCACGATTAACCTGAAGTTGGCCTACCACCAGCTCTTCATCCATGCCCAGGATTAATCTTATACCACCTTTGAGACAGATGGGTGCATCTACCAGTTCTACTGGGTTCCCTTTGAAGTCACAAATGGGGCTCCGTGTTCCAGCAGGAAATGGACTGCATGGTACACTGGTGCAATCTAAGAGCGACCTTCCCATACCTGGACAATGTCACCACCAGCAGGACCATGATGCCAACCTTTACAGTCACTATTGGCAATGGCTACCAATCAGATCCCTCATGAGCGCCTTTTCTCATTTCCTAGGAAATCAGCAATGACATCTCCCTCCCAACGTGGCTAATGTCTTTGGGACCGGTACTCCTCCACAAGCATGTGCGGACCACAAGTCTGACCCCCTGGTTGAGCAGGTGCTCCTTCTCCATTCAAATGCCCCAATGGATGTGTGGACACCGACTTGACCAGGGAGGGGTCCAACCTTCCCACTATCGGTACCCTGCCCAAACTTCTCACCATGGGTATCCTTTGCCCACCCAGGATTTTCTGGGAGCTGACCCTCTCCCTCCGCCACTCCAGAGGGCCTCACCCCTCATGGACCCGGCACACTCATACACTCCCTCGCTGCCAGACACCACCCTGCCTGTACCACTGGCCACCCTGGCCCCATCTGACCCTCAGGCAACCCCATCCTGGCCAACCATTGACCAGGAACCAACCCTGCCTCTCAGAGCCACAGATAGCTGTCAGACCGCCTACCTGGCTGGCTACCAATCACCGACCTGCATATAGACTCGAGCCAACACCTCCCAGGTCAGTTGGACACGTGGAGCCAGTAGAGGACAGTCGGGCACACTTGGAGCCATCAAGACATGACAACTGATGTGTACAGAGTTTAAGTCGATTAAAGCCTGTAATGCAGACCTTTCTTGAGTTTTGGGTTGGCTTGCTGCATCAGTGCACATCATATTCTGATGTTTCATTTTTGCTTCCAAAGTGGATAACCTCACATTTACCAACATTATACTCCATCTGCCAGACCCTTGCCCACTGACTTAACCTATCTGTATCTCTCTGCAGACTCTCTGTATCCTCTGTACAATTTGGTTTTCCACTTAATTTAGAGTCGTCAGCAAACATAGAAAGCGGACACTTCCATGGACAGACTAATATAAACAAGGATCCATTAACATGCAATGGTCCCAAATACCCCCAATAATGAATTCAGGTGTAATTTTTTTTTCTTCACCCTCACAATGTCGTAAGAAAATGGAATTTTTCATTTTCACAAGGAAAACAATAATTACGAGTGTTTTTTGAATGGAAGCCAGTTAATAGAAATCAATAAAATGATGTGCATATAGAATTATGCCAAGCAGGCATGAAAACTATTGGTGTGGAGCATAAATGCTGTTATTTTAGTTGGAGTGAATATCCCGCTCTAATGTAAATTCTAAATATACATTTATCCTTCATTTAGTTTCCTACTAGAATAATAGCAGGACAAACTGTGGCTCCAGGAAAGATGGGGAGGGGGATGATGGAATAAAAGTTTTGTCAGAATTACTTCTAGTTGTCCAGTTTTCATTGTGAACAGTGACAGCTTTCTTTGTCCCAATACTCACACATTACATATTTAGTTGAAAAAATATCAACAGAAATAATCTAATACAGCCTCCTGATCATTGGATTCAAAGTAAGTCGAGGATCATATATTGAAGAAAGGATAACAATAACAATTAAAATTGGAAAACACAATTCTTACCAAAAATTAATCACCTCATGTACAGAGAAAGTGTGTTTATGAAATATGAGATATTTAGCATTATTCTATTATCCTATCCTGACTCTATCTTTGACAGCTTTCCTATATTTAAATAATGGGCAGCATTGATTTACATTACTTTACGAAGGATTTATTCATTTTGATCATCCCAATTTTTATTGTAATTATTCTTATAACACTTCCACATTTCTTAAGCCTAACATGAAATATGTTATTTTTTTGCAAACGTAGCACTGAGATTATCTTAAAACCTACTTCTAATTGACTGCACTTCTACTAAGAACATGTTACTTGAGGTGGTCACTGAACTTCGGTAACCCTTTTAACCTGACTAGTCTATGCTTTCGTCTGTTTAAAGATAAAAGAAAAAAATTATTTCATTAGAAATCTTCTTACATTACCTCTTATCCTCCGTGGTAGTGGTCTCACAATGAAGAGGGCAGTCAATTTCATGAAACAACATTGTCAACAAACTTCAAATATTTCAAACAAAAAAAAACATAAAAAGAGCAAAGATTTTTTTTTTGTAAACTTAATACAAAGTCGAAGATTTGTCAGGTTGGATTTTCCCATTATAGAGTAGTGGAAAATTAGCATTGACTTTTCATATCCAGTTAAAAAGGAACTCTTCCGCCTTATTCCATCACCCAGTAGGTCATGGCTCTTAAAGTACATATCCAAGAAGGTTTAAACTTGATGAGGGTTTTGCCTCTACTATCCTTTTGGGCCTAGTGTTACAGATCCCCTGATTCTTCCACCAAATCTGGAAGCTTTTGTTTACCTGTTTAAAAAAAACATTAATTGCTTCACAAGTTAGTTCTGTTCAATTACATTATTTTGATGTGTTTTAAAATAAATATTATATTGCCTATTTCCATTCCTGGAGAAACTCACCATACCCTGACTACAAACAATGCCCACAGTTTATGTCACCTTCCTATTGAGGCGAAATAAATGCTGTTCAGTTCTGGAGGTTTAAATCCTCTCTCTCCTCAAGTAACTCTTGGTATATTTTAGGAATCAAGGATATTTCTCCTGATGTTCATCATAATAATTGATATTGTTAGCTCATTTTGAAATCTTATTTTTAATAAAGTGATTAATATTTCAAGTAAGATTTCGAAAAAAAAAATTGGCAAGACCTGTTACATACCTAATTCAGACTTTTAAGTGTATGTAAGGGTTATTATTGGTATATTATTTCTTTCATCAACACTGAATTGTTTTATATCTATATTTCTTTAAATGCCACTTATAAATATATTTTGAAGATTAGATTTGGTCTGGAAAGATAAAGATCAATTTTTGAATTAAACATTGGAATTGGTTCCATAGAACAACATTACATGCACAACATAGAACATTACCACACAGTACAAACTCATATATACCTAAAAACTTGAGACCCTCCTTACCTCATAACCCTCTATTTTTCTTTCATCCATGTGCCTAGCTAAGAGTCTCTTAAATGCCCATTGTTCCGCCTTCCACCACCACCCCTGGCAATGCATTCCAGGCACCCACAATTCTGATGTCTCCCCTGTAAAGCGCATCGAAAGAACCAAAGACTTGTTGATCCAAACCAAGGCTTTTACTAACTAAAAGATTGGAGCACATCACAAGTAGGTCGACCAGTCCAGAATGACCTGGTCTGGCTAGGAGCAATCCTTTAAGACCTGCCAGTAGGTCTGGCTACACTCTCAGCCAATCACAGTCATCCTACACTACCATCTGTACTATCAGATCCCCTAAAACTTCTTCCCTTCACTTTGTATGGATGTCTTTTGGTGTTTGCTACTGCCACCCTGGGAAAAAAATGATGATTGTCTATCTTATCTATGCCTCTCATAATCTTGTAGACCTCAATTAAGTTACCTCTCACCCATTTCCACTCCAAAGGGAAAAGCCCAAGCTCTGCTAACCTTGCCTCATAAGACTTATTTTACAATTCAGGTAAATCTCCTCTGCTCCCTCTCCATAGCTTCCACATCCTTCCTGAAATGACATGACCAGGACATTAATTACTACTCTTTTGAATAACATTGGATTGAGCAGGAAAGGCACCTTCTGAACTAGATTTCCACCTGCTTTGAGAACATATGCTACATAAATATATAAAATGGATAACTGCATACTTTTTAAATTTATATCACCTTCAAACTCTTTGAGGGCAAAAAATAAACTGAGATTAGAAAAGGTTTGCTAATCTCACAGCATCTGCTGACTTTGTATTTCATTTCACATCCTTCATTCTACTTGGAGAACCTCAGTTCAGACGAACATGATTGATTTTTCAGACATTCACTGTCCAAGACAGGTCAGTGTTAAATCCATGTCCTCTGTTCTTTATGCTTGTGACTGATATCAACCAGTTAAGATATCGTGAGGAGGGGGCACAAAATAAACATAAGACATGTAACTCATGTTATTGGCCTCTATTTCCATTAGAATGAGACCGATTAGTATGAGGAATATCCTCTGGTTTACTCCTCTGCTTATGGAACAATGTACATATATTATGAGCTCCCCACTGACAAACTGTATATATTTTTTGATGATCTTGGTTGATGATTGGTTTTGGGGAGACTGTTCTTTATTTTCTATTGGAAACTAGTATAAGGAAATCATGTAAGAATAATGTGTGGGGAAGGGCAAATTAGTTTTAGAATATTGGCATGTCTGTGACATTGGATTTGTGTTTTCCAAACCAACAATTCTGAATTTTAACATGGCTATAAAAGTTGAACACAGATCTATTACATAACTAAATAATCGCTGCCCTTTCATCTGATAGAGGTTCCTCACAAAATTCTTGCTAAATGTTAATTTTTGTGATAACTAACCAGATGATCTATTGATTTCATGCATTATCATTTAAGCATGAGTATGCCCTCAGTCCCTTGATTATGGTCTGCCCTTCAATAAGATGACGGCTGATTTTTTTTACCTTGCTGTCATTTCTGATAATAACCCAAAATCCCACAGTTCCCTTGATATTTTTTCAAGCCACCACAATTTCAAATGAAGTAAGACTATTAATAAGTTGCAGTGGATGATGGGACCTTTAAAATTTGCTGAAGGAGTTCCAAAGGTTCACCATTTGTATCTTCATTTCAAGCCAAAAAATTCTTGCCCTGTAACCTTGTGCTAAGGAAAACTTTCTCCTCACATTCCAGACCTGACAGAATTTTGGAAGATTCAGTTTGATTCCTCTTGTTCTTCAAGTCACTTTGAACCTAGTTGACCAAATCTCTCTTCACACAGCAGCCTTGCTATCCGAGGTATTGGATGGGTGAATCTTTCTGGTGTTTCAATATGGCAAATATATCCATTCTTGGGTAAGGAGATCCGAACTTCACAGAATACTCTAAGGGTGGTCTCAACAAGGTGCTATATTACTCTTGCAGTTAAATCTTCTTTCTAATAAAGCAAACCTACCATTTTATTCTTAATTTCTTACTTGTTTCCAGTGACTGGTTTGCTGGAATATCCAAGTCTGCTTGAACATCAACATTTCCCTGTCCAACACTTTTTAAAGTTGTAATCTACTGATGTAGATATCTTCACATTAGTCTGTCTTTTTCTACAGCTGCAAACTTTATTTTACAACTCACTCAATCTTGTTAAGTTGATTTAAAGATTCTTTGCATTCTCCTCAGAATTCACAATTCCATCCAGTTTTGTACAATTGGCAAACTTCAAAATGTTACATTTTTCTGCCTTATCCAAATCATTGAGACATGGTTTCAAATAGTTCACTCCCTGCAATATTACCAATTGCTTTAATTCAGAAATATATTAGAGAACTTGACTGGCAAATTCTAATTGTGATCTTCACAGTTAGCTCCTAGATATGATTTCACTCTTTCATAATTGATTCATTCCCTTTCTTTCATGTCAGAATGCTAAAACATATGAATGTCAGACATTATGTACTGTAGTAATTTCTAATGTAAGAGCTTTTAACACACCTGTTTTGCATTTTTTTTTATAAAAGTGATTGGGAAGTATGATTTAATTTGCAAATCAAGAAACTGAAAAGCAATATGTTAATCAAAGCTGGATGCACATGTTGAATAAGTAATCTGAGTGTGATTCCCCAGTCATGAAAATGCATAAGCAGCTCTTAAAACTGATGTAAAATTGATTAGATGTATGATTTGGGAACTATAGCATTAATGCACAAAAATATATTGTTTTAATTTCTTCATTTGTGGATTCCAATGAAATGAATTCTCCTTCATACATCAAACTACTCTGTGATTTTATTACAGCTAAGATTAAAAATCCAAAATTACTGGCATGTAGCTGCATGCTATAAAAGTGTGGAAATCTGAAAGTTGCTGTCAGTAAGTAGACTACTGGGAAACAGGATGTGCCCCAACAATAGACTGAAAATCCAGACTGGATATCTGCACTCAGTTTTGACAGAAAGGGAGACAATAACTGCTCCTTTGCTTTGGGATTTGCATAAAACAGTGTTTACAGGAGGCTCAGGGATTTTTTTTTAGATCATGCAAAATATATGATGGGTTCTTCATTTAAAATCATAATTTTAGAAGAACAGGTATGGCAGTTTTGAAAAGGGCACGTATGAGACTCTTGTCCTTAAAATCTGTGACCTCATAGCCTGGCATATCCATCACTCTAACTTTACAATCAGGCCAAGAAATCAAATGTACTTCAATAAGGAATGCAGAGTACGAAATGAGGACACAACATCAAAATGCATGCATGCTGAACAATAAAATTTCCAGCAAAAGTCCGACTTGTATGATCCCACAATCAAAGGATTAGATTAAAGATCAAAAATGCCCAATTATGTACTTTTTTTTTAAAAAAAAAGGACAGATCCATCAGACTACCTTCCATAAACTTCTCAGTGATAGAGATTCTCTTTAAGGATGCCTGCTCTTTCATGCCTAGTTTGGGTTTCACCCAGAACTCTCAGCTCCAGACGTCATGATAGCCTTGTTTGAAACATAGAGCAAATTGTGGAATTGCACAGATGATCTGAGAATGACAATCCTTAATAAAATAAAGGCTAGCAATATACATCACACAAAGGTTGTGGTTGTTGAAGGACAATCATTGCAACCCATATTATTATTGCAGTAATTGCTCACAGCAGGACAATTCCATTCAGAATTTCTCATTAAATAAACTTGCCTGTACCTAAATAACATTCAAATATAGGCTGATACCTGGCAAGTAAAATTTCTGCCACAGAAGTGCCATGCAATGGCCATCAGTGGCAAGAGAGAGCCTAACCTGCTTTTAACATATTCCCTCACCATCAACATCCTGGAGTCATCATTGATCAGAAACTTAACTTGAGCAAAACATAAATTCTCTGCCTGCAAGAGTAGGCCAGAGATTGAATATCATGCATTAGTCGGGTATGGGGTGGAATATGCTCTGCTTGCTTTCATGAGGACTAGATACCTTAGAAATTTGACAGCATCCAGCAGTGCACTTGACTGGTTCTCCATCAACTAACCAAAACATCAATTCTGTTCTCAGCTGTGCAATGTCTACAAAATGTACTGCATTTTCAGGTGGTTCTGACAGAATCTCCCAAATCTGCCACCAAGATGTAGGGCTACAGTGCAGTGCCTGAAAGTACCACCATATCTAGGTTAAAACACAAAATTGCTGGAGGAGTACAATAGGTCACGTAGGGTCCTTAGGAGGTAAAGTTACAGCATATAAACAAAATTTTGGGCCTGAGGTACCTTGACCTGCTGAGTACCACCAGCAATTTTGTGTTTTGACTGCAATCTCTTTTGTTTCCTTCCACATCACACATCACCCTGACTTGGAAATATCATCACTGGCTCTATATCCTGGAAATCTTTGTTTAACAACAGGATGGAGCACTCTCATCAGAAGGATATCAGTAGCTTTAGAAGACAGCTTCTCAAGACCAGTTGAATATTGACAATAAATGCTGGCCTTGCAAACCACATCCAATTCCTGACATAGTAAATAAAGTTAAAAGTTTGATTTTTTTTAATTAAAAAATTGTTTATTCACTTTTTATATTCTTTTTTATTTTTCTACCTTAATATTTCTGATTATTTCAGAAAATTTCTCAGTGGCTTTGAATGTTTTTGATCGTTATTAAGGGGCAGAGGTGGGAAAATATACCTTCTCCTTTTTCTGAGCAGGACCTGTTCTTGTTGGGTGCATAAAGCTCCTTTACTGATCAGGACCTCATTATCAGGAATATTTCACACTGTATTTGCATTTCTAGCTGGGAGGGTTATTAAAAGTATGTTCAGAGCACTTTTGGACATCAAGGCAAGTTTGTAATATTTCTCATTGACCATAAAATGTCAAGTCATAATATTTTAATTCTGCATCTTTTCCTCTGATCAGAGGATGTGCCCAGGCCTTTTTTGATGGTAAAAGGAAGATTCTAATAGCCAGCTTTCTTGTTTACCTAAAAGAGGACAATGATTTTAATAGTCAGTTGTTTAATATGATCAACTCCTGGAACCAAATCTGAGAAAAGGGGGCAGAAAGTGATTGCAGAGTTAAGGATCATCCACCATTGGTTCTTGAGTAAGTATTTGAGCATGCTCTGCAATGTGTGGATGAACGAGTAGGGATGAAATCTTAGGGTACATGGGAGAACTATTCCTAGTTGATCCCAGAGAAACTGCCTCTCCCAACCCCAAAAAGGGAGATGAACTATTTAGCTACATGGCCATTTCTCTACTGACTTGTCCTGTCTGTGAAACTACTTCCCAATTCCTGATGGAAGTAAAGTTGTAGCCTGGTATCCACACCATCATAAGAATGGACAAATGAAGGATTTTCAGCTTTGGACTGTGACTATCCATTTTTTCCTCAGAATAACACCCTAAAGCTGGAGATGGCAATGATGCAGGCAAGGCATGGGTAAGTGGGTCATGCTTTAGCTTTAGTTGTTAACTTGAATGGAATGGAATGAGTTGTGCAGCTTGATAGAAGGCTTTAAATCCTTGGCTACAGAACAGTTTTTTTTTAAAGTCCACCTTGTAATCTCAACATCAAAAGCACCACAGCAAGGATGGGCAGAGTCAAAGTGGAGATTTTGGTCCTGGCAAAATGCTCAACCGCAGCATCAGTTCGCTAATTTCATTTTATCTCTGATTGTCAATAGAAAGAAGTGTGCATGAATATTGACTGGAGAATTGAGAGGAGATTGGAATGGTGGAGGGGTGGAAAGATAGCTAGAAAGGTGAGGAGCAATCAGAAAAGTCAGGGATGTATTCATGAGGGTGAAAATGGTGACCTTGCCTTAGGGCAATGATAAAAAGGGCCCAGACAGTGATCCAGGAGGGAGACAACATGACTGAGGAGGATACAGTGGCTGGAAGTTTCTGAGATTAAGAAGAGTATCATGCCCACAGTGGTGAGGAAGGGGTACAGGAACGTGGGTCAACATCAGGAAGGGTGATAACTTCAATTGGCAGGGTCCAAATAAATATCATTGATTAGGGAGGGTGAATTCCGGTAATTGAGAAAGATGAGGACATTATCAGCAAGGGGAAACATTTGGGAGGGCAAGGTCATAGCTTGGGGTGGATGGCACCATGATTGAAGAGGGAGAGAGGATGACGATCGGGTAAGGTCAGGGGTTTGGCAAGGTATGGACTGGGATAGGTTAAGCGGCAGTAATAATTATAAAGATTTAGGTGGGGATTAATGTGGAAGTTATCGTCAGCAAATTAACTGATCAGAAACCTTGAGTATTGTTTCATAGACTTTATTTTACATGATACATCATGGAGAGAAGGCAGCAGTCTGCACTACCATCTGACTCTGAAATTTACATCTACAAGCATGTATATTTATACAAAAAGACAATCAAGCTGTTACAGAAAGCACAATGGGTTGCATCATGGAATAAAATTGTGAGAACTACATAAAGACCTTTATTATATTTTTGTATTAAAACCTTAGTTTTTTTTAATATGAATGAGAAGGTGTCAATAACCATAGTTAATGTCCTTAGTGAAACACAATAGGCTGCAGACGCTGTGATTATAGTAAACACACCGAAATGATGGAGGAACTCACCTGGTCTTTTCAGCATCTAGAGGAGTCAAAGATATATTGCCAATATTTTGGGCCTGAACCCATCTTCAAGCAAAGATCAGAAGCAGGATATACTGTATCAGAATGTCTCAGAATTCAAACAATGGGGGGAGGAATCCAGACCAACAGAAGGTGTTAATTGGATGATAAGGCACTAGGTAGAATTTATCATGTCTCTGTGAAAGGAGACAGGGAATGGAGAGACGACAGGAGAAGGAGGTGGGTTGGGGGGGTTAACAAAAGCCAGAGAAGTCAATATTAATGTCATCTGCTTGGAAGGTGCCCAGTCAGAAAATAACATGTTCTACCTCCAATTTACGGGTGGTCTCTATCTGGCACTACACGAGACCATGGACAGACATGTTGTCAAGGGAATGAGATGAAAAATTGAAATAGGTGACCAATGAGATATCCACATTATTGTGGTGGACAGAGTTGAGGAGCTCAAAAAAAATGATCTCCAAGTCTGCATTCAGACTCTCCGATATAGAGGAAACCACAGTGGGAGCCTCCAGATGCAGTAGATGACCCCTGCAGATTCACAAGTGAAATGTTGCTTCACTTAGAAGGATTGTTGGCACCCCAAATGATGCTGAGGGAGGAGGTATTGGTGCAAGTGAAGCATCTCCTGCAGTCACAGGGGCAGGTCCCAAGGGTCCATTGGTGGGGAGGGAGGTGTGGACAAAGAAGTCACGGAGGGAGCAGTCCCTGTGGAAGGCAGAGAGGGGAATATATGTCTAGTGATGGGATCACATAGTAGGTGGTGGAGATGCCAGAGGAGGATGGGTTGGATGCAGAGGCTGGAGGAGTAGTAGTTGAGGACAAGAGGAATCCTGTTCTTGTAGTGTGCAGGGACAGAGTGGGCCAGGACAGATGTGCAGGTAATGGAGGATATGCGGGTGAGTGCCAAGTTGATGATGGTAGAGGGAAAGCCATATTATCTGAAAAAGGAGGACATCACTGATGATCTGGCATGGAAGTCCTCATCCGGAGTGCAGATGCAATAGAGGCAGAGATAATGAGAGAATGAAATGGAACCCTTACAGAGAACAGAATGGGAAGAGGTAGCTGTGGGAGTTTGTGGGTTTATAGAAGATCTCTGTAAAAAGTTTGTCTCCTGAGATAGAGACAGAAAGATTGAGGAAAAAGGATTGTTGCTAGAGATAGACCAAGTGAATATGAGGTCAACGTGGAAGTTGACAGCAAAGTGTATGAAGTCAATGAGTTCATCATGGGTACCTGAGGCAGCACCAAAGAAGTCATCAATGTAGCGGAGGAAGAGTTGAGGGGCCTTGCCTGTGTAGGTTTGTAGCATGGATGGCTCCATGTAGCCAATAAAAAGGCAGGCATAGCTGGGCCCATGTGCGTACCCACAGCTGCCCCTTTAACCTAGAGAAATTATTGAAGCTGAGGCTAAGTTCAGCCAACAGGTGGTGGTGGAGGGGGACTGGCTGGTTCTATTGTCCAGAAAGAAAGGAAGGGCCTAGAGGCCTTCAGTATGGAGAATGGAGGTCTATAGTGATTGGATGTCCATGGTAAACATGAGGTGATCAAATTTCAGGGAACTGGAAATTGTTGAAGTGATGGAGGGTGTGTGAAGTGTCCCAGATGTAGGTGGGGAGGGAATGGATCAAGGGGTTACAAAACAGAGTCAAGATAAGCTAAGTCCAATTTAGTGGGGCAGGAGCAAGCGGACACGATGGGTCTTCTGAGACAATTAGGTCTATGGTAGGAGGTAGAAAGGGATGGTATGGGGTTGGAAAACAACAAAATTGGAGGCCATGCCAGGGAGGTGTCCGGAAGTGATGTTCGGAGTTCGTGCGTGATACAATGTTCTTGTCTATGGTTCAGGCTACAACCTAGTTTCTAAATAATATCTTGCTGAAAGATGCTACATTAAAATGGGCTGTTCGCCAACTATATTAGTGTCAATATCAAAGCTGTTAGCACAAACTTTCTTTCACAGATTTCATGTCAATTATTTTAGTAACAGTGTCAATCTTCATAAAATTTCTTCCACAGCTCTGAATGGAGATAGGAGCAGTGACTGAGGAGGGTAACATGCCTTGGATTTAAATAGAATTAAAAGTCAAATATATTTTTATGGACATCATTCAGTCCCTGTTGATGAAGCTCGTAAAATGTCTGCCAAGTGCATGACTGTGGCAAAGTTAAACCACTCTTTAATCTTCCTCTGGACAGCACTGTTTGAGGAATCACAGTGCAGAGTGAATGACATATCTGCTTCAGAATTTAAGAAAGTAATGCAAAAGTGTTAAGATTTTATCACATTTCCCACTTTATTTTCAGCATCATTTTTGAAAGGCTCACAAAAGTGCAATACAGACTTCATCAATATTTGTAATGGTTATTATTAAGCAATGCTCTAGGACTATGTGAATTGGACTTAAGCAAAAATGTCAGAATTGCTACACTAGTGACCTGAGGAAGGTATTGAATTTGTGGCAGTTTATATATATTATATATATATATATATGAATTTGGTGCTGAGTTTTAATTTAAAAATCATGTTGCCATTTTTGCAGTGGAAGATCAGTGTAAACATTGACTTCTCTCGAAGTAAATCACAATTCCTGCTCTTAATATAAATAGAGTAGTCCTTCGTTAATAAGAGTAAACAATGTTTTCATCAAAGTTTCTTGGTATGAAAATAAGCATAAGAAGCGTGATAAGCAAAATATATATTTAGTCGGAATGGAGGGCAAGCCTTCTAATACAGGCTTCATCCAGTCACTGAAATCATCAGTCATATGCTAGTTAGACCACTGTGGAGAGAGGTGGTCAGATTTATGAAGCAAGGGTGGCCAAGTTGTCCCCTGGCTCCAAACTTTATCTCCTCAGTGATGGATTGGAAGGTATTGCCCAATTTCAGCGTGTGGCCCATGGTGGTAGAAAGTGGGCTGGCTGGGTTAATAAGGTTTCCAGTTCGTACACAAGAAAATAAAAACAAAGCAGTGTGCAAATAGCTCCAGCAGTACAGGGAAAGCTCGTGCTACAGCAATTAAATGGTTCAGATTTTCATTGAATTCCCAGAATTTGCGCTAGAAGTGAAACGTGATGCACTTGTTGGCTCTGCTAGCCCGGAGGGAATAACGAGACAGACTTACTCAAGCTTCACTTGAACACAGAAATGAAAATCAATAAACAATTTGAACTCTCAGAAAAGATTTTTTTCCCTCTAATGAATATACAAGCTTGGTTACAGCTTAATTTAAAGATTGAATTTACTTGTTTTTTCTTCTCCTTCTATGCAGGGAGAGTCTACAACAAACAAACACACACACACACACACACACACACACACACACACACACACACACACACACACACACACACACACACACGCACACACACACACACACACACACACACACAGTGACATATCCGAAAGGGAAATTATGGACAGTGTAGGAACGAAAAGGCAGGATGAGGAATGAGGAACCACTGAAACAAAAAATGCTTTTTGGATTGTCTCACCATCAAATAATTTTTAATCACATCACTTTTTTTTATTAAAGCATCATTATTTAAGGTGCTTGTGGTAAAATGGGGTGTTTGGCTACCCATTATATGCCCTGCCCAAAATACACAGACTCCAATGCAAAGCCACCTGATGTTGTCCAAGATCAGTTTCCAAATCAGAGATTATATTTTAAATGAATATATTCATTTTTGTTTCATCATCTTCTTGGAGAAAATTATTTACCTACTTCAAATCATGATTTATAAACCATAATTTATTTCCCTCGTGAAGTATGCTAAGAAATTCAGAAAGTTGTTTCTCTCGCCCTGCCTGAAATTCTGATTCTCATTTGGAATCTGTAAAGGAAAAATAAATATTAATTTGAGGAGTTGCAAAATGTAATTTTCCCACTTCTTTCATTTCTCTAATTTAATACTGTGGTTAATTGTTAATCATATTTATTGCAATGAATTATATCAGACAAAAATTAAATTACTGTACATGTACTGGCAACAATGGCGAGAGGAGGCAGAAATGCCGTGAGCACCAAATGGTTACAAACAGCCAACAAAAGCTGGCCAGCATTGTGAGACCAGCTTTCCATAGGTTCATCCTAAATGTTGAACTGTCAAGAATATGACATTAAAACTAATACCAGACATTTTGCCTAAGATTTTCATTGGAAGCAAGAAAGATATAACCTTAGCAAAAAATAAGGTGGCCCTTAATGCAAAATAAGTATTTTGATTGAGAATCCACTGCTGTAAAATCCAGGATCCGGGCAGCAAGGAGTCCACAAATCAAGTAATCCCAATCTGACTATGACCCAATTTACTCTCACAGCCACCAACCACTCCTTGACCTGGACACAGAGAGTAAATTGGATCCTAGTCAGACTGGGATTAGGATCTAGAGGGTTAGAGACAATCCAACAGACTGCTAAAGATGGCTACTGAGAGTAATCTGAAGGGGTTTGGTGGAATGAGATCGTGCAGCAGATTGAATTTGGCGAACAGGGATCGCAGCTTGGAAGTGTAGCATGTTGAATGACACAAAGACTTGTTTTATTTATTTTATTTTTTTATTTTTCACACTATGAACCATATTAACCAAAATACACACAAACATTTCCCTCTTAAATATACACAGTGTCACTTTCTCCCCTTTTCCCCCTCCTTTCCCTCCCTCCATCCCACCCCCCTCCCTGCCCACTAAACGTTCAACATATACAATACAATAGACCCATTAATGTTGACTCAAACCAAGGCTTTTATTAAAAGAAGACTGGAGTGTAGTACATCGAGGTTGACCAGTCCAGACTGACCTGGGTTTGATTAGGAGCAGACCTTTATGACCTGCCAGTAGGTGTGTCAGCCAATCACTATCGCTATAGGCAAATATGTACAAATATATATAGTCGTGATAGGATCCCATACTATCACATTCACCCCTTCTTTAAGAACTGACCCTGGGGTGAGTAAAAGGAGGGGAGGGGTATAGCACGCAGGGGTTATGGGCTGTGGCGGTCGGGTGACCTGATTGTCTGATGTGATCGCCATTGTGCTGAGATTGGGGTAGCTGGCAGGGAATTATCATTTGACTCCCTGAGTGTGGGTGCAGGTTCACCTAGTGCACAGTTGTCGTTGTCCGTATGCTGGTCCGGTCTATTGCCGTCGTCATCCGCGAGCTGCTGCTGGTCCCGCTGTCCCAACACTTAACCTAGGGGAGGATTGGTGGGAGGTTAGGTGTTGATTGAGACAATGTTAGATCCAGCTTGGGTCAGTTCCCTTACCGAGAAGGGTATCGATTCATCTACGGCATGCAGAGTGGCCACGGCGATGTCCGACTTAATGTGGTCGAAGGCTGCTCTGGCTTCTGCTGACAAGGGGAAGGAGGTGGACTTAATGAGTGGTCGTGCCTTGTCAGTGTGCTATGGGGCCCATTGGGCATAATAGGAAAAAACCCCAGGCAGCGTTTGAGTGCCTTCTGGGTTTGGGGCACTGGAAGGTCCATGAGAGGGCGCATGTGGTCGGGATCTGGGCTTTACCACCCCGTTTTACACCATGCAACCTAGAATTGCGAGACGAGTTGTCCAGAAGACACACTAGACTTTACTCACTGGAATTCTAAAGAATGAGAGAAGATATTATAGATATATATATAAAATGATTAAAGGGATAAATGTGATAGGCAGGAAGTTGTTTTCCAGTGGAAGGTGAGACATGAGCAAAGGAACATAGCCTCAAGACCCAGGGAAGTAGTTTAGGATGGAAATAAAGAAGATTAGCTTTTCCCAGATAGTAGTGAATCTGTTAAATTTTCAATCCAAAGAACATAGGAAGCAGTTGAGACCTCATTGAATATATTTAATACACAGTTGGGTGGATTTTTTGCCTGGTAGGGGAATTAGTATTATGGGGAAAAGGCAGGTAGGTGGAGCTAAACCCACAGCCAGATCAGCCATGATGTTACTGAATGGCGAAGCAGGCTTTGGCTTTAAGGGCCAGGTGGCCCACTCCAGTTCTTGTTTCTCATGTTCTTATGAGAAAATGAGCTTTACAATTTTCCTTCCCTGTGATCAAAAGAACGAAGGTGAGAAGAGAAGCAATTCCAATCCCCTCTTGCAGACACGAACTCAAGCATTGCATTCCATATAATTTAAATATTAGCCTGGAGGTGAGGTCTCCATGTGTTAATTCCCTAGATATGTAACTTAACCACTTTGTTACTGTCCCCAAATGATACACAATAACATTGGCAAACCCACATAGCGTTTGCACTGTTTTATTGGAAATCGGCATGGCTAACCCCCTTGCATTCAATATGCATTCCAAATCATCCTCGGTTCTGTCCAGCTGAGAAAAAATATAGCTTTGCTGGTTTGAAGGGCCAATTACCGGATCTGGCATCGCAGATGACAAACTTACTCCAATGTAGATTTACGGGGCATTTGAAAAATATTAAATGAATGATATGGTAGCAAGTGTTGCACTGTTTGCATATTTTACATCAAGGCATATTGAGGAATAGGAGGCAAATATGTTACGGAAAGAAAATAATTGGTCAACATTGAGTGTTTCTCAGAAAATGTGCTGTTAAGTGAATGAAAATTGAAAATGGAGATGACCAAGGGATTCATATTGATAAAAAACCATCAAAAAGTAGATCAAGCAGTCTGAGCTACTTGAGAATCAAGATCATTGTAACTTTAAGAGGACAATTGTTGAGGACAGAACATAAAATACATGAATTGAATCAGAGGGGAAACTAACGTACAGGTCCGAATTTTGCAATGATCATTTTCAGATTAACCTGGAAAAATAAAAATCAAAATCTTCCAATTATTGAGGAGCAGAATAAGTAAAATATCGAAAGTCTGGGGAAAATTCAACTCTTTGTGCAAGTATTTTGTTCAGCAAAATCAATATAACATGCAGGAAAGTGTTCAAAAGATGCCAGGATCAACAGCAGTTCTGATGAACACAAGTATTTACCATTCATCACATTTATCAAAGCTCTGAACTTTGTCAATCAACGTGTCTGCTGATATAGGTGCACAATCAATGTGATGAGTGAACAAAACTTAAAACAAATTGGTGAGGAAACACACAACACTGTAGTAAGATTTTTTTTAAATTGTATTTAAATCCAAGCATATTCGGTCTCAGGAAACTGAGAAACTCAAATTAATTTCAACACTGTTTTAGTGGAGGTCACATATGCAAATCCATACACAATGTTCCCCAGTGGTCGTCAGAAAGTAAAGGTCACAGGACAGTTACGAGTCTGAACACAACACCCAAAATGATGACACTGAACAAAATTAAAGCTGCAATGAAGCAAGATGTAATTCTATCACTGTGCATTACAGCAATTCAATCACAAAAATGGAAACACATCATTGAAACTCACCCTTTCATGATATTGCATATAAACTGCAAGATTTACACAAAGTTCACGATGAGCTCATAACTGCATTTACCTCTGATCTTGTGCTTCAAGTTAATCACATTGTCATTCTGCAGTCACTAAAGGAACTATTTATAGACATTGCTCATGAAGCCCATCAAGGAATCAAGCAAACTAAATAACTAATAAGGGATTATGTATAGTTCTCAGTAATAGATCATTCGGTCAACTACAAAATCAACGAATGCCCAGCATGTCAATCAACCAGGATGTCAATCCTGCAAGAACTAAAACAAATGTTGGTGTTCGTTAAAGGGCCATGGGTTACATTAGTATTGATTTTACAGATATATACTTATGTAATTACTTACTTGTAATTGTCAATAATAAAGTAGATTTCCCATTAGATACACTGTCAGTTTTACATCCAAGAAAACTGCACTCCTAAAGCTTGATTATGTCTTTATATTATTTATTGTTGCATAAGCAGTGAAATGGATAATAGACAGTTGTTTACCATCAATGACTTCAAAAAGTTTGCCTGCTACCTTGGCTTCTCACATTGGAAAATTACACCTCACTGGTCATGCGATGATAATTAACTGTATAAATTTATGCGAACACTCAAAAAAGTAATTTCTTGTACCAAAAGAAAATTGTGGAAGCAAGAACCTCATTGTTCCTTATAAAACTATTGAGCAAAAATAGGACTACCACTAAATATGTTAATTTTGCATAAACTATGCACAAGAATCTTACAAATATGGTCCAAAGTCTGCTGATCAAAATCTACTCAAACGCAACAAAACCAAAGATTTATGTCATTATAACTCGGGGATACAGTTCTCGTGAAAAGTGCTGACCATTTAGGCATGCAACCAACCCAAATAACATTTAGCAATTCAAAGTGACTTCCATGTAAGAATCCATTATCATAGCATTCAAAGCATCACACAAAACACGTCATCCATCAAGGCAGCGAAGACGCCATTCATTATTGGAAAATCTAAAATGACCAACAGAAAGATTGAAGAAAAATCTAGTCAATACCTAGTTAATGACAAAATCATCACATCTGTAAATCACTTATATTGCATCACGGGGTAAATTTCTTTCATACCTGAACAACGTCGTAACAAAATAACCAAATACCTACTACTACTAATAATACAATAATGTAATAATAAAAACATGAAATCAGAATTGTTCTTTTAAATGTGACATGGAGGAATATAATGTTATTTTGTCATGTGATTATGATGCATATTAATTCAATTCCTTTCTAAGAAGATGGCATATATTTACTCCTAAAGATTGTCAATGGTCTGAGTACGCCTCGTTTCTCAGGTATGGCAATTTTGTTCAGCGGTGTAAAAGGGAAAGCATGGCCCCTTACTGTCAGAACCATGAGGATTTGCAACAGGGAAAGGAAATTAAAGAAATATCTTGTGTCTTCCTTCATAGAAGACAATCAGTTCATGCCAGGTGTATTCGAGAATCAAATATTGAGCAAGAATGAGGACTAAGTATGAGCACCAGAGAAATTGATGAGTTTGAAAGCTGATAAATCCCAAGAACCTAATCATTTTCACTCTGGAGTTTTCAGAAATGGCTAGGACACTTAATGTATTGAAATATATTTATCAACAATTTGGATATGAATGATTGGCAAGTTGGCCTGTACAGTTAATGTAATGCTGTTATAGCACCATCAACCCAGATTGGAAACCAACACTGTCTAGAAGGAGTTTGTATGTTCTCCTCTTGGCTGTGTGGGTTTTCCGGTTTCCTCCCCCCCTCCAAAGCGTACGGGGTTGAAGGTTAATTGAGTGAAACTTGGCAGCACAGGTTCTCAATGGCTGGAATTAGCTTCTACCATGTTGTAAATTTTTAAAATCGAAGAAGTTTGCAGAAGATAGAGAGGAGGATTTTAAATTTAAATTTAGACATGCTGCCCAAATACCCCAATTAACTACGACCTCCATGTTTTGAAGGGTGGGAGGAAATAAAGTGTCCAGAGGAAACCTACACAGACACAGCACATAGGGAGAACATACAAACTCCTTACAGATAGCACTGGATTCGAATTTGGGTCGAACCAGGTTCATACAGTTTTATAAGATGGGCAGAGCAAAGGCAAATAAAATTTAATCCTGATAAATCCATCACTTTTCAATTTGGGAAAAGTAACAGGGGTAGTAAGGCCTATGAGATCTTTACTTTCATTAGAATGTGACAAGATATTGGTTAGGCCACAGTCTCCAAACATAACGTAGCATGTGATTGCATGGAGAGAGTTCAGAGATTTACCAGATGATTCTTGGAACAGGGTGTTTCAGTTAGGAGGATAAACTGGATATACCAGGTTTGTTTTCCTTTGAAGTGAGGAGGTTGAGGATATTGAGAGGAGGGGGAGAGACTAAGTCATCTGGGATTATACTCACTTGAATTTAGAAGAATGAGAGGAAATATTACAAAAACATATAAAATTATGAAAGGGATAAGATAGAGGCAGGAACATTGTTTTCACTGGTAAATGAGACAAGAACTAAGGGACACAGCCTCAAGATTCAGGGGAGTAGATTTAAGAAGGAGATGAGGAAAAACTGATTTTCCTAGAGAGTAGTGAATCTGTGGAATTCTCTACCCAGGGAAGTGGTTGAGGCTACTTCATTAAACATATTTAAGGTTCAGTTAGATAGATTTCTACATAAAAAAGGAATTAAGGGGCATGAGGGAAAAGGCAGGTAGGTGGAGTTAAGTCAATGATCCGATCAGTCATGATCTTATTGAATGGTGGAGCAGGCTCGATGAGCCGGATGGCCAACTCCTGCTCCTATTTCTTATGTTCTTATGTTCTAACAGAGGTATAGAGAATTATGAGGATTTGGTAGCTAGGGAACATTTCCCCACACCAGAGGTGTCTAAAACTAGAGGACGTAGATTTAAGATAAATGGCAAGAGGTAGGGTGTGAATCTGAGGAAGAATCTTTTCTTCCAAAGTATGGATGGGATTTTGAACATGCTGCCTGAGTGGCTGGTGGATCTTCACTGTCACCACATCAAAGTATCAAGGTGAGCACTTGAATGGCCAAGGCAAAGAAGTAAACAAATCAATGCTGTTCAAATGAATTGGTGTGAACAGGTAATTTATATATCAGTGGGCTGAAGGATCTGTTTCTGTACTGTCAAATTCTGATTCTATGACAGAGAAATAATTTCTTCTTCCACAAGTTTTGAGACTCTTTAGAATTCTCTAACCTAGAGGACAAAGTAAGGGCTGGTCACCAACTCTTTTCAAAACAATGATTGATATATTTTATATTATTCTTTGTATTGAGGGTTAAAGGGCCAATGCAAAAATAGTGTGGGCATAAAAGGTCAGCAATGATCTCACTGGAAGATGGAGCCTCAGAGAAGGAGTTTGTGGATTTTCCCCATGACTGTTTTCCCCAGACACTCAGATTCCTCCCACCCTGCAAATCATATCGGGTGTGTAGGTCAATCTAGTGGAATTGGCATGGGCTCATGGGCAGAAAGGTCCTGAAACCATGCTGTTTGTCTAAATTTAAAATGTAAGTTTATTAGGTTTCCTATTTCTTTCCACCACTTCTCCTTCATCACTTGCTTTGCAGCTACTCATAATAATAGTTACTTTCGATGATAGTGTTTGTCTGTCATCCAGATGACTACCACAAGTTTTGAGAGCCACTCTGTCAAGTATGACAAAATTCTTCTGTAATGGTATGGATTGTATGTACTAATTGGCCGGTAAAGGCTCGAGCTGGCCCTCCCCCGATGACACTCTCACCTGGACTCCTCCCCTTGGACCCAGGCCATAAAGGTCGGGCCACCTCTCCCTTTCCTCCATTTCCTTAGCTTGGATCCAGGCCAACTCAAGTCTTATGTACAATAAAGCCTATCATTTCCCTCAGTCTTTGTCCTTGTGATTATCGGGGCAACTGGTAGTGCCCAACATCCTCCTGATGAGTTATTGTTTTAACATGCTAATATCTTCACTACCACACTTCCTATGTCGAGAGATTTCTGAATGCAATCTACACGTGCGTAGATTTCGCACCAAGGTTAACAGTAAAACTGAAGCAAAGAAGTTCAAATTGGTAGCATGTAAGAAATGAGCATTGCATCATGATCTGCCTTCCTTGCATTATCTATAAACATAGCTGCCACTTGACTCATGTCTAAGATACCATTTAGTTATTGTTGGTATTGTGCCAATACAACTTGGACAACAGTCAAAAATACATGCCAATTTTTTTTTGGTCATAACTGACAATAAATTTAAAGATCCTGTTCAATAATAAGAAAATTATAGCAGGCAAAATCAGGTAATATTTATAACAAATAATATTTCACTACTGCATGACAATAAGCAATGATATTCCAATTAGAACACTGTAAAGCTTAATAAATGTTTCCTATAATTCAATTAGAAAGGTTATTTTAAAATTGTAAACATTGAGATGTTTGGTTTCTTCTAAATGCAAATGAAGAAAACTGATTGAACGTTTTCATTTCTATAGTCATCACTTTGTCAATAGCCTGTATGCCAGTTTCAACATGATGTATTGAATCATTTCACACAGCTCTGAAATAATCGTGCATAAATTTAAAAAAAAATCTCTTTGGTAGGCTGCACTATGGCATACTCCTGAGCTCTTACTCTCGATTTTAAATATGAAAAGACTTTTAACATAAAGATGCACTCTTCACATCTAACATTAATTTCAAAGCATCCTGGAAGGCAGAATTATTCTTCTGGCATTTTAGTGAATATGCCCTTTCCAATGACAGTTTGTTCTTGGTGACAACTAGATGCAGGAATAGACTACTTTTGGATGCACCACATGCTGCAGGCTCATTTCAAGAAGAAATCCAGGTTCCTAACATTTTTAGAAAAGACATTAAACTTCCCTGAGCAACACGCCAGGCGTCCCCTAACAAGTGCTCCAGGCGCACAGAATTCTCCCAACAGGGCCTGTCAAATTTCCAGATGGATGCAACAGACTTATCCTAATTGAAATTTGTGATTTTAATTATATCAGCATCAATTCTTGATGGACCATCCACACTTGGTTTTGTGCTACAAATGAAAGTGAATGTTACATTTCAAGGAACACAGTAGAAAATCTGAAATGATTTGTATTCGAAATGCTGCATTGCACTAAGATTATTTTTAAGAAAACAAGTTTAAGAGATGAAAAACAAACAGGAAGTAAAAGGATATACAGAATGTATCAAATGTATTTACCAAATTAAAAACAGAAATTGAAATATCAACATCTCTGACAGCACTGTGTGTTTTTAAAACATTTTAAAATAGTTCAAGTAACTTGTACATGATTATTAGAACAATGCAACTTTACATATAAGGATTTTGGTAAAGGTTGTAATTCTTCATCTGAAAGAAGCAAGTCTACAGATGTTTTGAAATTATCTGTGTATAACTGATAATGGATTAATATAAACATAGTGCATTTAAAATTAAGTAAATGTGAAGAGTATCTTTATCAATAAATGCAAATAAAAAATGTACATTCTATTTAATATTTTCTTGATAAATATAGCCTTATTTATTCTAAACATGATATAATATGATTGAGTTATTAAAATACTAATGCTGCTAAATATTCACTTTTGCTGTCCAGTAATATGACATAAAGATGCATAAACTACAACATTGGTGTCACTTTCTGGCATTGCAATAACAAAAATAGAATTAGGTTATATTTGGTGCCTAATTTGAAGTTCTCTAATAATAGGCCAATGAGTTATACACGGGTATTAAGTCATATCAGTGTGACTTATCTGCTATGCTTATGTGACTTGTGTATTGCTACCATTCATCTAGCAGGTCTTATGCAGCACCATTTTTTCCTCCACAATTTAAATTGAATTCTGTTTGATACGCATAGTTCCCTGAAGGAAAACAGAGTTAATAATTTTCAAGTGCAGTAATTAAGTAATAATGGACAAGCAGGAGTGTAATAGGTTATAAGTGAAAAGAGCTGGCTTTATTGACTCAAGCTGCCAATTCTCAATTACAACTGTTGCATTCCTTGACTATATGATCATCATTATCTGGTAGAAGCAAACTAAAATCTGGAATAACAGAATGCATCTTTTTATTTGTCAGGATGACATTTATACACATGATAGCAATGCAAACGTTAGTCAATTTATTATGGCAATTGTAGCGATGTGCTACACACAGAGCTAGACCTGACAGATACACTCAGTCAGAGTTGTAGTTTAAAAACGGGCTTTTTAATCAGCATTTCTCCTCTCTGACTTCTACTGACTTCTGGTTTCTGGCACTAATTCCGAAAGTGACATCACCCGTGCATCCAAAAGACTCTTCGCGTGTGCAGGCTTTGCTCCTTGATGAAGAAGAGGGGGAAGCTTGGTGCCATTTTGGGAGAGGTCTTCTTAGCTACATGTGGCTGCCATTTTACGTCGGTTCAATCGCACAGTCAGTGCACTGCCACATGACCCCCCTCCCCCCAGAACTGGTGCAAGACTTCCCAATGCCCAAGATCTCAATGAGTTTCTGTTTGGGTGGCCTACCCCTGCACCTAGGTGCCTGGATCTCCACAAATAGTCAAGTTCACAAGGGCTGGCTTAAGTCAGTCTATCGTAAAAACCTCCTCTTTCCCCCCAATGTCCAGGATATATATGGACCAGTTTTTCCTGTTCACCTTGAATGGCCCCTTGTATGGCTGCTGAAAAGGTGTTCAATTCCCCCCCCCCCCCCCCCCCCCCACCACCAAACATGAACTCACAGTTCGCAGGTCCTCGGGTATGCAGGTTTGTGTGTTTCCATGTTGCAAAGTCGGTACGGGGGTCAAGTTACTAAGCTGCCCAATTAGCCTGTCCAGGACTGCTGCAGGTTCTTATTGTTGACCCTGTGGGGCTTGTATGAATTCACCAGGGATGCTACGGGTGCTCCATAAACCAGCTCGGCTGATATGCGGTCGTGTGGTGAGCTGTATTCCCCACAGGCTGGCTATGGTTGACCATAGGCTGGAGGTGAATTGTACGCCTCTGCCGGACGTTATGTGGGCCGGTAGTCCAATGTGTGCCATCCAGGTTGTGATTAGTGCAGGACTTGGTGGTTGTGTCTCTAAGTGGATTTGCCTCCGGCCATCTGGTGAAGGGATCCACCATGCTGAGGAGGTACCGTGCTCCCCGTGACACCAGGAGGAAACCCATGATATCCACGTGGATAGGATTGAACCTTCTGTGGGTGAGTTCAAACTGTTGCACTGGGGCTTTGGTGTGCTGCTGTACCTTGGCTGTCTGACATTATGTGCACATTTTCGCCCGGTCGCTGACTTGCTTCCGGAGGCCATACCATACAAACTTGCTGGCAACCATCCGGAAAGTTGTCCTGATGGAGGGGTGAGTGAGGTTGTGGTTAGAGTTGAACACTCACCATCTCCGGGCTGTTGGGATGATGGGACACAATTAGCCGGTAGCCACATTGACAGGAGGGATGTCCTGCAGCTGCAGCCCCAAGACTGTGGTTCTGTAACTAGGCATTTCGTCATCCCCCTGTTGTGTCATTGCTAACGCTGCATAGTCCACTCTATGGGACAAGGCCTGAATCGTTGGCCTGGAAAGTGTGTCTGCCATAACATTATCCTCCCCCAGGACATGACTGATGGCTATTATGTACTCCGAGATGTAGGACAAATGTCACTGTTGGTGGGACGACCAGGGATTGGACCTCATAGCAAATGCTAAGGTTAGTGGCTTGTGGTCTGTGAAGGTGGTGAATGCCCTGCCCTCCAGGAAATACCTGAAATGGTGGATGGCTAGGTACAGCACCAACAACCCCCAGTCAAAAGCATAGTACTTAAGTTCAAGTGGCCTCAGGTGCTCACTGAAGAATGCCAGCGGCTGCTAGCACTCCTCAATTAACTGTGAGAGGAGTCGGAACATCTGCCCTGGAGTACACTAGCAGCATGATGTCCACCAAGGCTTCATTTGCCTTCATGAAGGCAGTTGTGGAAAACTCATCCCAGGTAATAGCCTTGGCTTTGCATGCCATTAGGGTTAACAGAGGGCATATAATTCAAGCTGCCAAGTGGATAGAGAGGTAATAGAAATTCACCATGCCAATGAACTCCTGCAGGCCTTTGACAATGTTGGGCCTGATAAATTTTCAGTTTGAATCAACTTTGCGCCATCTTTGGTGATCCTTTGGCCCAGGAAATTGATTGCATCCAGCTCAAACTGGCATTTGGCCAGGATGATGGTGAGGCCGAACTCTCCCAGCTGGGTGTAGAGTGTATGGAGGTGGAAGAGGTCCTTCTGACAACTGCTGCTGGTGATCAGAATGACATCTAAGTCGATGAAAGCAAAGTCCAGGTCACGCTTCACTGCGTCCAACAACCACTGAAAGTTCTGTGCAGCTTTCAGAACGGCATGTGGAGGAACTTGAACAAGCCGAATGGGGTGACGATGGTGATTTTGAGAAGGTCTTCTGTGTGTACTGGGATCTGGTGGTATCTCAAGATGAGGTCCACCTTGGAGAAAATCTTTGGCCTGTGAAGGTTTGCCGTAAAGTCCTGAATGTGTGGCACAGGGTAGCATTCGGGGGTGGTGGCCTCATTCAGCCAGCGGTAGTCACCACAGGGTCTCCAGCCCCCTTCTGCTTTAGGCACCATGTGTAGGGGTGGAGACCCATGGGCTGTCAGATCACTACATGATCCCCAATTTCTCCATTCTTTTGAACTCCTCCTTTGCTAGGTGGAGCTTGTCTAGGGGGAGTCTGCGGGCTCTGGTATGGAGTGGAGGTCCCTGAGTCAGTATACAGTGCTGCACCCCACTTTTGGTATGGCTGCCGTGAATTGTGTGGCTAGCACCGACAGGTAATCTGCCAGGATTTTGGAGAACTCGTCCCGAGAGTGTGATGGAGTCCAAGTATGGGGCTCGGAGCTTGGCTTTGCTTAAGGATAATGCCTGGAATGTTTTGGTGTGAACCAGTCATTTCCACTGTAGGTCCACCAGCAGGCTGTTGGCTCACAGAAAGTCTGCCCCCAGGAGCAGTTGGGCCATGGGAGAATGACACTGATTTCTGTTCTGTGTCGACCAAGGGCTGACTGTCCCAGACGTACAGGAGGTTGTCTTGGTGGCCAGCCACCATACCATTAGCAGTGGCTGGTCCCGGCATTTCCTGGAAATGTGAAGGGTGGGCGACAGCAGCGGGCCTCTGTGCACCATCTCTGGTGGTAAAAACACCATTGCTCATTGAGTTGGGGGTGTTCTGCCGCTGGGGGTGGTCAGGGATGTGGCTGGTTGAAGGTCCTAGTAACTTGTGTGATGGACACCGCAGTTTCCTTCTTGGCCCTCCACGGTATGTCTGCCCAGGCTGCCACCTTCCGGTGGAAGCTAAAATCTGCATCGGCTAGCAGTAGGTGTATGTCATCTGGCAGTTGTTCCAGGAACGCCTGCTTGAACATGATGCAGAAAGAATAGCCTTGGGCTAGGACCAGCATTTCATTCATTAATGCTGATGGGAGCCTGTCCCCTAGATGGAGCAAGCAGGAGCCCTATTCACGCATGAGAGGCCAAAAGTCCTTATGGGGAGCTCTTTGAATGCTGTGTACTGGCCCTCTTCCGGGACCGTCTGTCTAGAATCCGCAATCTGGCTCACCGTTTCCTCATCGAGGGAGCTGACTATGTGGTATTAGTGCATGGATTCATTCTGAGGTTACTTGCTGGATGTTTAAACTGTGTGGATGTCGAACCACACACATGTGGCCGTGATGTCCAGAAGCAAGTCTGTGTGTAATGATGAAGTGTCGGTCATCTTTGGTCCGAATATCGTTTGGGCCATCAGGGTCACCAATTGTAGCGATGTGCTACACACAGAGCTAGAACAGACACCAGTTGGAGTTGGACTATAAAAACTAGCTTTTTATCAGCATTCTCCACACTGACTTCTGCACACTTCCGGTTCCTGGCACTCCCTCTGGAAATGACATCAGCCGCACATACAAAAGACTCTTCGCTCGCGTGGGCTTTGCTCTGTGATGAAGAAGAGGGGGGGGTGGGGGGGAAGCCCGGTGCCATTTTGGGAGAGGATTTTCTTAGCCATATGCGACCACCATTTTACGCCGGTTCGATCATTTAGTTAGTGGGCTGCCACAGCAATGTGATTTTTTTTTTTACCCTTTAAATAACCTTCTTACAGCAAATATAGTTGTTATTTCAACTGTTGAATGGTATTGTGACTGTCTTCACCCAGAGATCCTGCATTCAGTAAATTCAGTTTTAGATTTAAGGAAAAATCAATTTGCATATTAAAGAATTTCAGCCCACACATGCCCCTGATGAGGTAGTCTGAGCAATAAAGTTGCAGATGATAAACAGAGTCACTGTATTTCTGTAATATGCAAATTGATTTTTTTTAATCCTAAATTTAAATGATATAAATTTTTCTGGGGTGAATATTGGATATCTGGGGATGGGGTGGGGCGGAGGGGATGGTCTGGTAGAGAATGATAGAAATTGCATGTGATTATCCAAACCATGGCCCCCAGCACATAAACACATAGTGCATTAAACACATGAAATGCATGCCTATGTGTATGCCTGTTGAGCTGCCCCAGGTAAAGCAAGCACATTTAAATTCT